>NC_084989.1:6523723-7123723 GCF_963691925.1 Scomber scombrus
TGGCTTTGCACAATTAAAGCTGACTGTGTTTTTTTTTTTTGCTTCTCACTAAGATGTTTCCCCTCGTGTATTGATGCCACGTGTGTGCAACGTACGCTATCGCCGAAGGCATCGCCCGTTTCGCTCTAATCGCGCTCCATTCCGATCTTGAAAATTACATTCCTCAGGTTGTAAGGGTTTATCACAAATACGCTTTACGCTCCAGAGAGGCAATCAGAAAGGACAGAGACCTGCTGCTACGAAATGAGAAGGCCTTATTATCAGAAATCAGACAGTTTGAGGAGGTAATATGCTGAAGGTGAAGCTTATTGGGAAATGTGGAAAGGTGCATGTGTTAAAAACATACTTTTCTTTGTGTTTTGGTGACAAAATGCTTCACAGGCAATTGAGGATACAAGTTGTATAATGTGTTTTCTTTTTTTAATACCTCATATTCTGATATCTGACTAAATATCTGATGTGATAATGATAACAAGTACAGCGATGCAAAGATGCGGCTATGAACGCAGACAAGAGCGAAGGGCTGTCCCTCCAGAAGTATTCACACTGCCCCGAGTGTATGAGCGAGCCAATGAATCATTAGTGACAAAGTAATCAGGCCTCCCATTCATGTGTTGCTGGGGGTATTTAGCAACCCGACAAGCCCTCTGCCTGCCAGCTGCCCATTTAGAGAAGTGGTGAATATTGTTGTTGGTGTCGCGGCGAAGCGTGATTCATTTTTAAACGCATTTCCAAATCCCTCTAATTAGGTCCACTTTGCTATGCCTTGCCTCCTTTCACCAGACGCTCCAGAGTGCTCTGTGGGTATCTGACATATACAGCTACACCCATCCGTGCACACTCTCCATTTCATAATCAAATGGGCCTGCATTTATTCCGCATTCAATATTTATGGGCTCTTGAAAGTGCTTGTTTGGCACCTAAACCCAAAGAGACATGAAAAGTTCCACTGGGCAGACATCTGACTTTTTTTTGTATCTTTTGGTAGTCTAGCTTTCCAAGTTATTACCTGTTATCCAACTTATGCATCCGAATTGAAAAGTTTGCCAATTCCTTAGATTTTATATTGAAAGGATGTTATTAAAACCCCAACAATCATCTTTGCCAACTGCACGGCTGGCTGACAATCTGGTTTCCCATTCCCAAGCAGTAAACACTTTTTTCCCCTTTTTTTTTAACTTTAACTTGGCTTTTTCTACATCTCTTCATCTTTTTCTCTCACTGTCTCACCACACTAATCTTTAAAAAAAGACAAAATATATTTGATGTGACATGCAGGTTTGATTAAAAGTATGACACAGTTTAATTTTAAACAGCTTTTCATAACCACTCAAAGCAGAGATATGAGCAGCAGGCGCATCATTTCATCATTTCATATCGTGTTTTAGCACTGATGCATATCATATTAGTATCAGTCTACCATGAGTATAATTTACCCAAAATGAAAGGTTTCTCATTTTCTGGAGAATAAACAAGTATATTTATCTACCAGGTCCAGTTACAGCTTGCTACTCTGAATCATTTAAGCTGTGACCAAAACATAAAACAGAGATGGGACGAGGACTTGGAAAGGACATAACTCTCCTCGTTTAACTTACACTCTTATCATCAGTGCACATCTGTAGAGGATATTTGGACATGGTATGAGGTTGCCAGATTATGAAAAGTACCCCCCCACCCCAAAAAAAAAAATCCTCATCCTTCTTTGAGCTCTCTTCAGGCTCTGTCAGTCTGTGCCGTGGAGAAGAGAGGGCACTCTTGGCCGGAGGAGGAGAAGTGACGCAACTCGTGTTGTTGACGGGACAGAGCTGGATGCAGCGGGCGACGCAGAGAAAGTCGTCACACAAACACTTTCCCTCCGTCTGGGAATTGGTCACAGCCACTTTAGAACTGAGACGATTTCACGTTTCATTTTGGAGTTTTTTTTTTCTTTTTTCTTCCTCCTCAGATTTCCCCCCGTGGCTGCTGTACAGCAGGCGCAGAGTTGTATTCAGAAGTTTTTCAAAAGGAGGAAAAAGTTGTTTTTTTTAGCGATGTGCAGACGGGAACGGCGTGGCTAATTGTCAAGTGGCGTGACAGATGAGGCTGAGGATTCGGAGTGGAGGGAGACAGTGAGAACGAATTTTACAGAGCTCCTGAATAACAAGATGCTACAATCTACAATAAAAGATAGTTATATCAAAAACAAAGGTGGAAAAAGAGAGAGAGAAAATGAGAGAAAGGAGAGCGTGTGACAGGATGTGAGTTGAAGAAATGTTCCACTTTGCAGGCTCGGGATAAACTCTGGGGCGATTTGAAAAACCTATTTAGCTCCTACCTGCTACAGTTGAGAGAAGCAAGAAAAAGAGAAGAACTGACTCTGAGTCTTATTTCATGGGCCTCTCTCTCCCTCTGTCTCTCTCTCTCCAGCAGGGAGCTACAACTTTGCTGCTGCCTTAAGCCCCTGGAGCAAGGCTGACACTCATCCACTCTCAGCCGGTTCCACTGACTGTCACAGCAGCTGCCAATCAACCACTATCTACCTGGGAGCCTGAGGGCTGCTGGAGAGAGAGAGAGGGAGAGAGAGAGGTGAGAGCAGGGGATGGAGGGAGATGATGATGAATGGGTGAGACGAAAACAAGCAGAGGGAAAGAGAGAGAGAGGCTGGGCATTCTCTGCAGTTTTTTGTATTTGGGATTCAGCATTTCCATATCTGTAACAGTGAGAGCAGGGAGACGGGGGGGCACCGAAAAAACAGAAATCTCAGGGATGCCTTTCATGTTGGCCTCCTTTGATCTCCTTCCGGCTTTTTGGCAGCGAGGGTGGAGTAGAAGAAGAGATGGAGAGGAAGCAGCTGAGGATGGGAGCTGTTTTGACAACCTCTCTCCATCTCTTCTCTTCTCTCTCATTCTCCGATGCCACCCCCGCCCCACTCCCACTCCACACTCCAGAACCTCTGATCTGCCAGGGAACACGGGCATTAAGGTTGGCATCGTTACAAAACAGCCGTCCCGAACGTTCGACGAGGACGTAAGACGCAACACAACCAACGAGGTTATTAGTAGTCACGGGCAGTGCCGGCGGCGCCACCGGAGGCGTGTAATACCTGCGCCACAATGCTCTGACGCTAATCCATATCTGCCGCGACAGCTTTTAAACGGCCGAGTGGAAGGGACGGCTGATACGAGTCGACCCGCCGGGAAACCCGTCCGCTCCATCGGCACCTTCAATTAAAGAGCACATCCAAAGTCGCGCCAAGCCTGCCTTCTGCTGTGAATATTTATCACTGCACAAAAAAAAAAGTCACCCCTCGTAGGCAAGATAAATATTTATTCATTTTGTCACATTGTTTTTTTCCTTTTGCCCTCCCATCCAACAGTTAAAAATCAGTGTGTGACTAATAAGCGGTGATTATAAATTAAAGAGCGGGAAATTATGGAGCTGAGTTTACTACCTCTATCTCCTTCCTAGCTTTGTCTTACTGTGTGTTTGTGTGTGTGTGTGTGTGTGTGTGTGTGTGTGTGTGTGTGTGTGTGTGTGTGTGTGTGTGTGTGTGTGTGTGTGTGTGTGTGTGTGTGTGTGTGTGTGTGTGTGTGTGTGTTTTTAAGATGAAAAACGGCAAAGAATGACACTTTGGTCACTGTATTAATTGTTATGCACCGGCTGAGGTAACTTAAACGTATACTGTCTCTCCCAGAAAACATAAAACACACACTTACTTTCACCCACACACACACACAAATAAACTAGGTTTCATCTCCCTTCCCTATCATTTATCATCATTTTATTGCAAGGGCACCGGGGGCGCAAAGTTATTACAGGTACAGTCGCAGTGGAAACTGTGAAAGCCACTTACTCCACAAGAAACTCCAAGGACTCTAAACTTGTTGAGTAATAGCTGTGAGCCACCATCCTTCATCTACACACCACCCATCTATCCATCCATCTGTCCATCCATGCATTCACCCCCCTTCAACACTCTCTATCTATCAGTCATGGATCTTTTCGAGCATCCATCAAAGCGTGTGGTTTTTGATTGTTTGTATGTATACAGACAATTCAACTCAATGCAACTCTGATTCTGATGTGGCACGTTCCACTGTAGTAGTAGTAGTAGTAGTGACAGTGTGTGACCTTTACCTTACTTTTTCATCATGACCTTAGGCAACATCACAATGGATTAGCCTGCCTCTTCTTACTGTAGTGTTATCACACAGTTTTCAATATTTCATCCTTTCCTGCCAGTCCATTATTCCTCACACGCCGTGACTCTGGCAAACCAACAAAGTGCTTAGTCCTGTATTTTTCCTGCTCATTAAGACCATCAAATATTCAGAGAATAGGTCTCGAGCACTCTGGCCTGCCATCACTAGCATTCCAAATAACCCTCAAATGGCACCCTGCAGTGCTTCAGAAACATATGCATATTTCAGGTGCTGTCACACGGTGGGGTTGATGCAAGGGAAGAGCGGCCCGGAGGCTCGCTAAGGCAAGACCTGAAATGATGACACACACCGCAAAGGAAATGTAATGCGTAAAGATGCTGCGACACATGGAATGCCTCCTCTAGTTTAGAGCGCTGACGGTGTACGAGGGCATTGGTAGGAGGGCGGTGGGAAGGAGATATAAGGTGGAGGAGGTAGGGGGGGTGAGCAGGAAGATGACAGGCTTAATATAATCCCCAAACAAGCATACGCACGTCTCCGAGATTGGTTTACGCTGCTGTTCTCGCTAAAACATTAAGTCATCATTTCTTTCACTTTTTTAAAAGCGAAACAGCTCACAAGGTAGATTCACCGCTGGAAGAGAAAAAAGAAAAAAGAAGAAGAAGAAAACACAAAGTGGGAGGGGTGTTGGAGAAAGAATGGGTTAAGAGGCAGTGAGAAAATATACAGAGCAAGCAAAGTTTAACCAGATTAGAGACTCATCCCTTTTCAAATCCACTCGGCCAACTTCTCGTCCCTGCCTTTGAAGTTTTCCTCCTGAGTTGGGGGAAATGAATTCACACATATTAGGGCGCTCTGTACCTACGCATTGCTGACAGAAGGGAAAATTCCTACTACGCCCCCCCCCCATCCCATTCTGCTGTGTATATTAATACCTTATAACCCGTGGTCATAAGTATAATTCAACCGTATTCAGCCGTGGGAAATAAATAACACTTATTTTTTGAAAAACCTTTGCTGTCTGCAACTTTGAATGAAAAGAACATAAAAAAGAAAAAAATGGAAAGGGGGGGGGGGGGGGGGGGGGTTGTAAAAAAAAAAAAAAAAAAAAAAAAAAAAAGATGACATATTCATGAAAGCAATTAGAGTGGCTCCCAATAAGCAAGAAATATGATGAGCGTCTACGACACCGATAGGCTAAATTACCATCAATCACCTGACACTAATTAACAGTAAGCAGACACATGAAATAATGCTGAATCTCCTTCCATCAATATGTATAATCATATTAATTACACCACTCCATTCTAGGTGTAAATGTATTAATTTTTAGATGTTGTCTACTTTCAGTTCAAAACTTTCACAAGTGGTCTAAAATGTTTTTAAGTTGCACACATTTTACTTTTTTTGTTGCTTTTGAAGGACGTCGCACACGAGCCGTACCCAATATAGCTTGTTTATGATATCCTCTATTGATTTTCATGCCACCCTATATCCATTTTGCTGTCTAAATAGAGTAGTTGGAGGCACCTTGAGGTGTCGCACCCTCAAAACTGGTCTTAAAGAAATATAATCAATGGAATGAAGCTAGCTATTCCCCCAGTCTTCATCCAGCCCGCCCCGCCGCCCTGCTCAGCCAATCTAATAATGCCTTTCTTTCCTCCCCAGCCCTGATTCACATGCAAAACAACAGCCAGACAGTCTGTCTAGGGGCCGCACTCGCAAACACACACACACACACACACACATACACGCAGATATGAGTACGTGAGTGGCGCGCACACACACACACAAACACACAGAAGCACAAAAAGTCACAGTTTGTGTATTAGTATTCCTCTCCCAAAGCGATGGCATTAGAAAAACCCATATTCTAACAGTGCCTTTCAGAGGGAAGTGCCCTTCAATCTTTCATTGGTTATGCACAAAGCCAGGAGAGAGTAATTAAAAACTCCACATCCAGGGACCTCAGCAAAGAGAGAGAGAAGGGAGGGGGGGGGGGGGGCAAAAGAAAAAAGGGAAAGCTTCAAACATTTCAGGCCTCCCTGGTGGAAAGAGATGGAGGGAATGAGGAGCAGACAGAGAGGGAGGGCCGTATCCTTGACAAGGCCATACATCCTCTGTAGTCGAGGCGGATGGAAATCAGGTATTTCATACCTTTAACAAGGCCAGACCCAATCATTAAGCAGGAGAATTTAAGCTTTAAGAGTGTCGTCTCATACGCGCTGGCATTAATTGCTAAAGTATTATGTATCTCAAGGCGTTGGTGAAAAGATCTGGAGAAAGCTCTTTTCTCTTTGATTCCCTGAAAATGACACCACAGGCTCACATCTAATGCTGATCTGTCAGAGAGCTGCTGAGACTCTACTGTAGCTGCACTGGGAAAGATCTGACTTGACAGAATTCAAATGTGACTTGAAACTGTTAATTAATGAGTTAGACAGAAAACACATTTGTTACTCTGATATAGGTATTCAAATAATTGATTAATCATCATTTTTTAAAGAAAAATTCCAATAATAGGGTTTGCTACTTTTCTTTTTGAACTTGTGAACTACTGACTCTGTTGAAATTGGGAAACTATGATGGTCTTTTTTACTATTTCATACCATTAATTGATACATTGAGAAAGTAGGCAGCAGATTATTCAACAATACAGTAAATCATAATAAGCTGCAACCCTACAGGAATTGAGGTAGAAATCCAACTAACTCTCACACAACAGGTATAGACCAACACATGATTCCAATGTGACACAAAGGGATTAGAACTGACTGTCTGGCTTTGATGCATTGCATATATTGCTGCTAAATGAGGGTGTTGGTCTCCTTTCCTGGGTGGCCTTTGCCCTGTCACCTGGGATGGCCCCGGGTGAGCTGGCTGACAGCCGGAGGCCATGGACCAACAACAGAGGCTGTATGTGTGCGCACAGACTACTTAACATGCAGAGAGGAACACTTTGAACTTCACTAAAATAGACTTCAAAACAAATACCTCAGTCTGTTTGACTGCTGAAAGGGACACCTGATAGCAGATGATTAGGAATAAATTAATCATTTCATTTATTATATGTTAGTCTGAACTGCAGTCAATTAATTCAATAACAAACTTTTATTTTTTTAAATATTCACATATAAAATTTATTTTACAAGTTTTAATTTACTTTCCTTATCAACAAGTAGTAGTGAATTCACAAGTTGGATGTAAATTATCTTCTAGCAGAAATTAAAAGTCTTTCTTTTAAGATGTGGCCCAGACAAAGTGTTGTAGCCTTATTCAGTCCTTCAAATAATGAAGAGCTGTTTTTAATTAACACATATTTGGAGAGTTGCTATTGAATGTGTGAGTGAAATGTTCAGCAACAACATATTTCATTATGTTTCCCACCAAAATATCCAATCTCCTTGGTTTAATATAGAAAAACACCAAAAACCAAAGTGTGTTTGTTTCCTAAACCTAACCACACACCTCCGCTGCCAAAGTCCTGCATCTTGTACGCCCGCCATCCACCCTGACCACCTTCCAGTGACTTCAGTGCAATTTATAAACATAGCGCTCAATTTAATCGGAAAATGTTTTGCCTGTGAACACGATCCAAGCAGCGAATGTGTTTGCCAATGCAACATAATATTGGGGGAAAGAATTTAGTTGTATATGAATGTAGCTTCTAGTAGATAGTGTTGCCTTATTTGTATGAAGCCACAATTTAACAAAAATCAAACAATGTGGCTCATGTTGTTAGGTCAACACTGATTTACTTAGTGTATGTTTTGGGGGATTATAACCGAACAAAAATGAAAGAGCAAGGAGCCAGTTTTGCTGTGTGGTCACAAGTCCACACACATACAGAGAGAGTAGCACTTGTGGAGACTAATAATGTACCTACTGCTACGCGTTGAGGCACAGGTTGAAGGGAAAGGGCGCAAGAACACCTGAGGTCTTGTCTTATTACTGTACTTCGACCTGTCAGAACTAGCAGCTGAGCCACTAAGTCAGTCAGCTTCTCCATCAGTCTGTCAGGTGAGCTGCTGGGCAACCTGATAATTAGTTGGTAAGTAGGTTAGCCAGTCAGTCAGTTAATGAGTAAGTGGACAAATTCCAAGCTACTGAGCCATTTAGCTCTTCAGTCAACCATTCTGCCAGCCTATCAGAAGTCAGTGAATTGGCTGGTTATTCAGTAACCCACCCAATCAGTTAGTGTATTAGCTAGAACATTAGTCACTGGTATGCTGCTGATATACTGTATTAGCCAGTAAAATGTTCTGCCAGTCAATAAGGAAGCCAACCATTGACCCAGTCAATAAGGAAGCCAGCCTTGCTCAGGAGCTGAACACGCACACACACACACACACACACAAACACACACACAGAGAGAGAGACAGACACACAACTAGCCAGTGGGGACAGCACTGTCATTATCTGCCATCTGCAGGCCTGAGTGGTCTTAGCCTGAAGGGAGAGGAAACGAAGAGATGGGAGGACAAGCAGGGAGGGAGGGTGCTACTCCTTCTGTGTGTGTGTGTGTGTGTGTGTGTGTGTGTGTGTGTGTGTGTGTGTGTGTGTGTGGGTGTGTGTGTGTGTGTGTGTGTGTGTGTGTGTGTGTGTGTGTGTGTGTGTGTGTGTGTGTGTGTGTGTGTGTGTGTGTGTGTCTGTAGTTGGCTGAAACAAACTAAATGTGAGAAGACACGGACCCTCACTCATTCACTCACTCACTCACTTATTCACACACTCACTGACACACACTAGAAGGTGACAAAGAAATGGCTCTGTGCCCATGAGGGAACATTGTGGCCTCGCTTTGTGAGAGAGCGTGTTAGACTAGAAGAGAGTGATTACAGCAGTGTACTCAACAAGCACAAAAAGACTGACAAAGACCAGCGCATGTGTCTGAGTGTGTGTGTGTATTCTATACATTTCTTTTTTTTTTTAAATCCTGTTTCTTTCTACTATATTTTTTTACAAATGTATGCCTGATTTTACATATTCATGAGCATATTTATACATGTGTCCTGTTATTGATAGTATACTTGTTTGTGTGTGTGTATATCCACAAATCCATCATTCTTGGTGGTGTGAGGGTTTCTGTAAGAGTAGAAACTTTAAGCCCGTGGCATCAGGCCATCCAGAAAGCAGGATGAAGAGCTAGAAAACTCAGCACTGAAACTTCAGAGTGAATAACAAGGACACAGGCTGCTGAGATATTGAGTGTGTTTTTCTGCTGCTTCTTCCTCTCCATGCTGTTTCTGTGGCTGCCATGGGCTGTAGCCAAGTGCAGCGCTTCACAGAGCTCAGCACCTCTATGGCGCTGAGGTTCTGGCTAGAGAGAAGAGTGTGAGTGTGTGTGTGTGTGTGTGTGTGTGTGTGTGTGTGTGTGTGTGTGTGTGTGTGTGTGTGTGTGTGTGTGTGTGTGTGTGTTTTGTGTTCAGTTGGTGCTCATGTAGAGACTGACCTGCACCACGAAGCCTGAAAGAAGCTGCTTGAAGGAGCGACAAGAGAACTAGAAGCTACTGTAAGCCTGAGGTTTGAAAGGGAAAGAAAAAAAGACATGTAGGAACACACCAAACGGAGCTTATCAGTTGAGCTGCTGTAGCTACTGTGTGTGTGTGTGTGTGTGTGTGTGTGTGTGTCTGTGTGTGTGTGTGTGTGTGTGTGTGTGTGTGTGTGTGTGTGTGTGTGTGTGTGTGTGTGTGTGTGTGTGTGTGGGAGGCGGGGGGGGCTGGTGGATGTTGGCCTCCTGCAGTTAGTCTATTTCTGTGTGTCAAAGGTGACTACTTCTCAGATTGGCTCTTTTCACAGACTGAGGAAAAACAGTTCAGCATACTATCTGTCAAAAATAAACTGATACTGACAGACTTTGGCTGTTGCATTAACACTGTCAGACAAAACACTGAAAGCCAAGACTGAAATAACCTCAAATCTCAGTATTTACTAGCACATAGAAAACGGTGGGACAGTAAAGCCATTTCACAAATGACATGCCACTTCAAACCTTAAGTAAATGGCTTCCATTTTGTTACCCCTTCATCACAAAAAGGTGAAATAATTCCTCTTTGTTGGGTCTTATAACACCTCTTTGAATAGAGGTCCACCTCTCAGCTCACCCTCTCTGTTCTTTCCCGCACTGGAGATTGGTGTCTTAGCAAGGCAGCTTGTGCCCTCTAGTGCACACGACACTCCAAGTGCCTTGCAAGTGACTGCACTCACCACTAATACATTCTCTGGCATTGAAAAGCAGAAAAATGTGGTGACACCATGTTGTGGTATCGCTCGTAAAGTAGACTTCAAGGTACATTAAATGAAAACCAGGTTTTACACACATGCAGCCATTCAGTTGTTTCTCAAAGTGCAGTTGTTTTCTATACCTACAGCACATCTCTCGAGAGATATCACAGGAATCTTGTGATATCAGGCAGGGCAGCAGTCTTTGTTGAGCTGTATTTTTAGCATCACCGGATGAACCTTCTTGCCAAAGAACAATAAATCCATGACTGAGTAGCTACTAGTAACCTCTAAGAGCAATAAAAGGAGGAAGTACTGCAGCATTTAAACGGTCAGTAACTGAAACAAATGTATCCGTGAGACTGAGTGTGAAAGGAGAAGGGACGTGAGGACACAGTGCGCCCCACCCTGTGCATAATGGGAGGTTACAGGACAGGGTGGGGGTGTATGTCTGGGGAGTGCTGCTGAACTCCCGTAACCTCAATTATTCAGCATTAGGCCCTGCTATTGATTTCCTGTTGGATCGACTTACTGAGTCCCGAGCATTGGGACAGTGACATGCTATAGTCTTTCCTGGGAGGGATCTTAAAGAATGGATGGATGGGAGTCTGTTAGAGGGAGAGAGAGAAAAGAGATACAGATCCACTGCTGGAGAGGAGGGTGTAATTAAAGATACCTCCCTTATCAAGGTTGTGATAGATGAAGATGTCACAGCTAGGGGGCTAGTTAGTTAGCGAGAGGTGAGGGGACGGGTTAGTTTGTCTCGGCGACCTTGGGAAGGGAGGTTGACGCTGCATGGAGGCCAGAGGGTTCCCATGACTGGAGCTCCTGCTGCTGAAAGGAACAATATTTATGTTTGAAAGGAAAACTCTGCGGCTGTCAGATATGCGGGGGAAGACTAATTGGTTGAGGATATGGGGTATTATTACTGCTGTTGAGGTTTTGGGGGAGTTGGGCCATTTTCTCAAGCGGCCATCAGTGCCCAATCTGACCTCAGTGAAAACAAACAACATGACCATGCCAGCCAACGTCAGCCTCAATAATTCCCACACTCACCAGAGCTATTAGCTGTAAAAACAGGTGACAAGCCGACAGCACGAGAAAACAATGCAGCCATTACGTCGTCAAAGGAGGAATAACTTGCTTCTCTTTCAGCGTACAGGTCTAAAACGTGGTCGTCTGTAGGTGTGGTGTACCCTGTCTTCTTCTGTACCTGACTGCATGGTCAGACATGGGTCAGGTTCCAAATAAAACAGATGGCAAGAGTTGCCTTTCTGCAGTTTCTCCTTGGCCCAACCTTGAGAAGCTGTGCCGGGGCTGAGCGGAGCACTGATCTGGGTTGAGCTGGTTTGGAGGTTGAAGACCGGAGGGGGCGAATCAGAAGCCCGTAGCCTGACAGAGCGCACTCTCATTCAAGGAGGGTGAGGTAGATGAGAGGTTTTGAGGTGTGATGGGGAAGTGACATTGTAGCGGAGTGAGGAGGCTGTCTTCAGACTGGTAAACTACATCTATTATATTCAAACAATTCATTTAATCTACTGTTCAATTTCAGAATCCCTTTTTAAATTTGTGTAAAAAGCTGTGATACAGTTCAGTTTTATCCAATGCAAAACAACTAATTACAAAATTAAAATGAGTAAAGAAAGTACATTTTTGGATGCGATAATGATAAAGTATTCAATGATAATCAGTTCAATCCAATCCATAATCAGGTTGTTTTTTGGCTTAAATTGAGTAGAGGATCAACTGATTTGTAAAACTACTTTTTATGTAGTTTTACTTGACACTAATTAAAGACAATTGAAACTATTCAAAATAAATGATTTTGAGATTTGTTTTAAATACATCTTATTTCGCATTTTAAGATCGGGATCTATAAAGTAATCGATAATAAAAATGGTCATTAGTTGCAGCTCTAATACAGCTTTTGTTTATAACTTTTAAACCTCATTTCTAAACTCTGCTTTGGTAACTTCAGTGTTGATGAAATCATGGTTTCGAACTAATTTGTAGTGTGATGATATGATTGAACATGTAATCTGCCTTTATATGTTTGTATGCTTCTCCAATCAAATCAAATCAAATAAATCACACAAAACTTTTTAGGAATAGATTCATAGTACACGTGATTTGATATGCAGTTATCCTGGATGACTTGGAGGTTCATGGAGGTGTGCGGTAGTGCCAGGGCATGTGAGGCATATGAGGTGGGTAAGGAGTGAGTGGGGTTGGGTTGGTGTCTTGGCAGACAGCAGTTAGCTGTTAAGGATTTGGCTCCACCTCCTAATCATCGCTTAATTGGCAGTGTTGATGACAGGACCAGGCCGTAGGGCAGACCACAGCGACTGTTTATTGCTGTCTTCTCATTTCTATACAAATTAAAGCAATGCACTAACCATCCCCAGACACACAGATGTCTATGTGTCTGTGTCAACCTGATCGTGCCTACAGTTGAGTGAGTAAGCATGTACAGTATGGGTGTATTAGCTTCAGTGCTTGGAGGCTCGTTCTAAGCCGCGTTCACGTCAGTAAACACCCATCTTGCAGTTGATGTGTTGTAATATTTTAGCAACAGAGATCTCACAATTTATTGGTGGTATGTTACTGCATTTGTCATTCAATGGCACACATTAAAAGACACTATAATAACAAGAAGTTACTCAACTGATCCAAATATTGTCAGTAAGGTCAATGCAGATCCTACCCGTCAAGACTTTGCCCTGAGTTTGAGACTCATCAAATAGTTGTGAGTGCAGCAGCCTGGAGGCCAAATTCATTCTGATACACAACACATAACTTTGGCATAACTCTCTGCATACAGAGAAAAACATCCAACTGTTAGTGCTCACCCAGAGGGTTATACAAAACACCAAAGAGATTTTCAGCTGTGGGATGAAGAGGAGATAAAGAGAGATAGATGGAGAGGTAAAATAAAGATCTGCACTTCACAAGATGGCTGAAAGCTCGGTGCTGGCTCGCACACAGTGGCATGAATGTAAATCAGTCTGTGGATCGTGCTGTCAGCTGCTGTCAGGGGGGGAGGAGAGGAGAGGAGAGGAGGAGGAGGAGGAGGAGAGGCTCTACACCTTTCTCCAGTCCACAACCTGCGAACTAACACTCTGATTCTCCACTCTCGTCTGTCCAAACGTCATATCCCTCTCTAGCTCCTCGTGCTGCTTTCTTTCATCCTCTGCTTTGTTGTCTCTACCAATTACAACCTTTATCTCTCTCTCTTTCTTTCACTCGCTTTCTTTCAAAACCCAACCTTTACTGCAGCACTCCTTCACATTACCTTCACTTATTATCGCAATATCTCAAGGGGCTTTGTCGTTTTTTTCTTCTTCCTTTTCTGCTGCGACTCCTGGCAAAGTTCATCGTCTGAATATGGAGCGATAAATGAGCTTCTCCACTGAAGCCTTACAGTTAATTTGCAGTGCTATTAGACTGACGTGGCTAAAAAGCAGCTAGTGGCTGACAGAGAGTAACGGACCACAGCTATGTGATTGTAAGTGTATGTTGGTGTGTTTTTACTGGGATCCACTCTTCTAAACTTGTGAAAAAGTTTTACTTCTAGGCTTTTTAAGTGAGGGTGTTTTGTGGGGCAACCAATTTCAGAATTTAGGACTAGAATATAGGTTTGGATTGGCCTTAAATCAAGAAAATGTTGATTTGTGTCAGGGTTAATGTCATCGTTATGTATCAGAGAATAAGTGATAGTCACTTTTTGTAGGTTAACAGCTGCATATAGTGCTACATGCATCCCTATGATTGGTACAGAATATTAGCATAGCTACAGAAGGTCAGCTTCTCATATCAAACACTGCATATGAAATGTAAGCTTATCAGTATGGCAGCCTTTTTGATATCTTTAAGGGTCTTTATTGACTTCAAATCCAAGCAGCTCTCCATTGCAAAGGCTGGTTGCACTGGTTTATAGCCTATACACGCGCTGCAAAAGCTTGCATAAATGATGTTATGGGAAATAATTTGCACTGAAAATGAAAAGATTTGATTTGAAATGTACAGTAGCTGGTACCAATCGATCAACATTTTCTTAATCAGGTCAGATTATGGCTTTTGCTATCGGTTCTGAGAACCCCTTTAGAGAGTTGAGAAACACAGGCAGGTGTGAAAGTACATCAAAGAGAAAACATTACAAGTACAAGTACAAGTACAAGTACAAAATACAAACGCACACATGGAAAGAAAGAGAGATGTACATTCACACTTCATCCCCCCACAAAACAGACACATTTTGCTGGCCAGAGTGACACTAGCCTGCACTGTTGTCCCACTGTGCCAACACCAGCTGGAGATCCAGCTTCCTCTCTGCTGTACACAGCTGCAAATCCCCTCAGCTGCTCTCAAAGGCTCCTCTGAAAACTGAAGCATGCAGCAGGAGCCAAAATGTCAGCTCTTCTAGCAGGTGGACAGCTGATCTGCGTAGAAAATAGGGCCTTGGCATGCAGTTATGGCAGCAATGTCTTGAGGTGCAACAAAAAAACCCTCCCAAGAGCATAATCTCCCCCTTCAGAAGATGTGTAAGCTGCAGCTTTCAAGGAGCGGAATCTGCTGATTTCTCAGCAGGAAAACAGCAGCCTTTAACATGTTGTGACACTTGTTAAAGAGCAGATTCCTGACAAATAATAAGTGCATGTAAGGCCAGCCCATACTGTTAAGCTAAAGTGAACATGGTTTCTGAGAAAGAAATCTTTTTGAATACATTAGAAGAAAGCTGTTAGAAACCAGATGCTAAGTAGGCCAAAATTGACTTTGTTCAGTTTTCCGTGCTGGTATGTCAAACACTGAGCTTTTTAAGAAGACTACTCCAAATAACATTTCTTGGATTGAGGTTTGTTGGAGGGGTCACAGAACAGACACTGAAGTGGGTTGGTCTTCACTTGAATGTGTGTTTTGACACTGAAGTCTTTGTAAGAGATGGTTTTATTTCAGCTCCAGCTGTGGTGTCAATACTTGTAAAGTGTGGACTATAGACGGGTCCAAGAAAGAGTGTAAGATTATGTGTTACTTGGAAGATCTAACTATAATCACTGCCCAGATGTTTTTCATAGTACTGTTACTGAAAATCTTTAAAATGTTAGTCATCTCACAGTCATCTTAAGCAAGCTATTTAAATTATTGCATTATTCCCTTAGTCCTGTATCTACAATAGTCATGGTAGGATGCAAGAGAAACACTGAAGATCTTTCTTGTATAGTAAGAGGTGGGCGATATAAGAAGAGGTTGCCAAATGTGAGCTGTGTGACCATGTTTCCACCCCTAACTCATGTTTTATAGACCGCTTTATGAATTAATTGTGTGCCTAGGGATGAGGGTGACTCTGGTGATCATGGATGAGTGAAGAGCCGATGGCAAAAGAAAGAAGTTTTCCTTTACTTAAAGTTTGCTCCGTGTGGGTGTGGGTGAAATTTCTACCATTTTTTAGGCATGTCCTTGAAAAATCTGACTTGCAGCTGACTGTAAATCTGTACAAGCTTTCAATTTCAATTTAATTCAAAAAGGGTTTATTGGGGCTAAGTTAAGGTTACAGTTAAAATTTGTCTTTGATGGATGAATGATTTAGAGTGGAGCATTGACATAGTAAATACAGAAACTAAAAGAGGAACTGTTGGATCAGGCAAAACACAAAAACACTTGTGTTAATGTGATACAAGTGTGCGTGTGTGTGTGTGTTTTCTCCATGGCCACCTAATGGACGACATAAGCCAGAACACTCCTAAACAAGGCATGACAGCACCCAGGCCACACTCTGCTATTTATGGGCCACATGCACCGTCCTAATTCACCTTTCTCCTGTTTGTCTCCTGTTAGCAGTCCTTCTAACCAATTAACACCTAGACAACCATTCAGGTCTGATTCCAAATGGCTGGATGCAATTAGAAGAAGGAAACATGGCCACTTATGGCAGGAAAGGGATTTAGGACACTGGGCTGGGAATTGAGACTACTGCTGGTTAGCCTAATGATTGGGAAGTAGACAGTGGTTGCTGATAATGAGTGGAAATTCAATGTCAGGGAAATACAGAAAAACTTTTCCTCTATATTCCAGTTTTGTATATTCTTTGGATCTATCTTTGGAATTAGGTGGGCAAATTATCTTTAAGAAATTATCTTAACATAAAGTAAGACTGGATAAAAACTGGATTCCTGCATGCTGTTTTTGTTCATTTTTTCTGTGCTTTAAGGGTCCCATGGGAAAAAGTGGTAAATGCGGCATTGCACTCTGATCTCCGAAGGCTCCACCCCATTGAGATTATCGCTGTGTGGGACTGGCGCCAGCGGTTTTGGCTCGGCTCAGGCTCCCAGCATTGCCCCCTACAGCGAAGCTGTGTTAAGCGCACGTCACGGCGCTCATTAACACCAAAACAAAGAGAAACCGCTGCCGTTCTGAATCGCGACCGCCGACCAAGATCTGAAAATCTAGCCTTGAAATCTTACAGTAAGTTGCGCAGCACGACTCTTCGTGGAGGGCTTTGAGGACAAGGTGCATTTTCACATGTGCAGCCAAGGTTTTTACCTCAAACACATTCCATTCTGTAGGGTAATATATCCATTTTTGTAGTGTTCCACACAACAAGAGTTGGATCCGAGTGATTACAAAAGAGGTGAGTGAGGTAGTGCCACCCAGTGGTTAGAAAGACCTTCTACTACCTAGAAGTCACAGGTTTGATTTCAGGCACAGAAATGTATCTATATCTGTACCTATATTTATCCCATGGTCAACAACAAACATGACAACTGAATTTCTTAAATGAATATGCAATGTAGTTGTGTAGTATTGTGTAGTTTATTCATTTGTGCCATAGAGCTCCATTGTGCTCTAAAAAGGATTAAAAACACATCAAGGAGTGCCACCATTACACTGGGTGACATGCTCCTTCTTTGCGATGAACATGGGCACTGTAGTTTATTTTGAATTGATCCTCCACACAGCATCTTGCTGCTTTAAAAAGAAGAACAAACAGGCTTGGTGCTACAGAGTGCGACAGGCACTGGTAGGGATAGTCAGAGAGCATTGAGAGACGACCAACACATTGTTGGTTTTAGTGTTTTCATGGGATTTGCTGACGACAACCGAAATTTAGAAAAGCCAGTAAGCCCTTCCTGTCACTTAAATACACAATGTAAAACAGTTACTGTTAGTGTGATGCTACTTATGAATATTGGTTATATATGAACGTTCAATGTAAACATTTTATGACAGAAACTCTTTATACTATGCAAATGACTGTGTTCTCATGTCCAACTTGTAGGTGACATCCGACAGCAGTGAACTGGGCCAACCGTCCCATTTTCCTCTGAGGGCTGTAAATTATTCATTCCGACCAGAGACCCCTACATACAGCTTAACTATATGATGGTCTAATGAGGGCTATTGATCGAATAATTGATTGCTTTATGCATGGCCTAACTGACTGCCCACTGATCCATTTGGGCAGCTCATTACTTAATATGTATTATTCAGAGCTAACCACTAACCAGCGGAGACTGCAGTATCATCTGAAGAATGAATGTCAACAAGAATATAATAGCAGAGTCAGAGCCACATCAAAGCCTCAATGACTCTTTCAGTGCAGTGGATAAACACACTGCGGCAAAGGAGTAAGAGCAATACAACGAGTGCCAGGTTTGATTTGTCAGTTAATAACACAGGGCCAGTAAAGTCTTATATTTATCCAACCTACTCCTGCCCTCTTTTCAGACTTAACCTTGAAGGTTACTTCTCATATTCTGTACAACACTTTTACTTATAGGTTGTTTTATCCAGTTGTTTTATCCATTGCTGAATCTTCTGGCCTTTAATCCTGTAAAATGGACAGATCCAGCCACACAGACCCTTGGCCTTCGGAACTTAAACTTTCAAATAAGAGACTAAAGAATGTTTGGCTTGCATCCTAGAGAGGCATCAAATGCTGTGCTCTTTGCGTTTTTTCCCACAGATTTAGAGGTGAACCACAACATAAGCATCTCCTGTTCTCCTAGTCTGGTAAAAGAACCCAAGAGGAACCCCTCTGGAGAGTGTTTTACAAAAAATAAATTACTAAACGCCCACACACTGACTCTGACCTGTATTGGCTTTCTGGCTCTACTGTGAGGGCTTGGGTTGCAGCACAGATGGTTGGACCATAACTACAACTTTGACTGTACCATTGTGCTCACTTAGCATCCTTCCTGCAAGTGACAGTTCAAGACAAACTGGCAATCAAAGGATATGTTGCTGTTTTATTGTAAATATATCATCACATCACATTACAATGGAGTGTGCTGTCTAACAGAAAGAAAAGCTGGGGTTATGAACCGGTTGCCTGGCCTATTTTCCTATCCATATTTTTCTATTTTCTGTGGTCCTATCAGACATGCTTCCAGTCCAGAGTAAACCATGTGCACTGACCATTTGACAGAGATGACAGCAGTGAGATGCCCTCCTGCCTTTTTTTCAATAAAACAGCACTTTGAGGTCTCTCTGAGATCTTACAACCACAGAGAGACGGTATGAAGAGAGAGGAAGAATAGGAGGGAGAGAAAAAAGAGTGAAAATGTGACTGATGACATACCATGGAGAATAGAAGGTTCCCCGCAGGGAACTGAAGCTGAAAGCATCCAAATTGACTTTCTGAAGAAAAAAAAAGCAACAGCAGCGGCGGACACTGTGTGTGGAATTGGTCAACAGGGGATAACTAACCAGGGTTGTCCTAGGGTCATCACAATGAGGACAGTTCAGCTTTCATTTCTCAGCTTGGCCTGCTTTTTCTATTGAAGAGAACTTGACTTTAGCTTTGTCTGCCACTGTGACTCACAGTGGATGCTGGTTCTTTTTTTCAGTCTACATTTCTTTGCAGACAGAGTCAGCACAAAGCAATGAGAATGTTGCTAAGGGAGCTAATCTGCTAGAAATGAATAATTCCATATGGGCTGCAATAATACTAAGACATAATGCTGACATAATGGCAACAGCCTTCTTTTTGGTTTCTGTCCGACTGTCATCACGAGTAAGCAGATTAAACAACGCCAACAGAAATCATCTCAAAATCTTCAAAATATAATGTGTACTACAAGCCAAGTATGCCTGCATGTTTCTCCTTCAATTTCTTTTTTTTTTTTTACATCAGCAGTGCATTAATGGCAAGACTGCTTATCTGTGGCATATTTCAACCAAATTCTCTAGATAACTCATTCCAGAGCACCGGGCTATATTTGTTATAGAACCAGGGACAATTCCAGGCAAGCAGTGTTCAAGCAACTAAAGTACTTCAAGTTAAAACTGGGAGCAGTAATATTTCATGCATAGACTGGGACACAAGCAGACACACTAAAACACAAATATGTATGCAAAGAAATGAAATATATTACAGTGATTAGCTCTCAGCTGCAACAGGATGCTATACTGCAAGAATAATTTAACACCACAGAACGACACGCTATCTGTAAGACTTGTAAGACTTGTAGAGTATGTTGCCGTAAGCAGTTACTTAAAACATAACACTTAATTTTTCCTGGGTCTGACTATGTCCCCTCAACAGCTGGATGCCTGGCTCTCCTGCACGTGGATACAAACTCACACAGCATTGCTGGGGTCATGGGAATGTGTTTGCTTGGCCTTTAGGTGATTCCAGTGGGACCGAGTTAAATGTCCCCATTCATTGGCAATTCACATTCTTTCTTCTAATTAAAATGGAGCAGAAATCTGTCCAATTTTATGATCTATTTACAATTCTAATTTGGACCACGTGCTCCGTATAAACATTTGGCCATTTGATAATGAAATAGCAATTGTCCAGCAAAATGGCAGCAGAAGAAGCTTAGCCGAACCAAGCTTCTGCTTTTTATATCCCCCTTCCCAGCTATCCCACGTTCAGTACTGGTTTCCTGCCAGTCTCCTTCCATTTTCACCAACAGACATAGAAACAGACACATGGGACACTCACAACAAGCACCTGGAATCATTCCCTTGTACCAGCGTCATTTATGAGCCAGGTTATCCACAGTCTTCCAGGGTCAACTGGGACGCCAGGTCTGGGTTTGTCACTAATGGGGCTCTGTGAGTGCCAGGGTACCAGAGCTGTGAATCCCCCAGAGAGGCATCAGTCTGAATGGCCCAAGCCTCTAATTGGGGGAGCCCATGTACGTAAATGACAGATTATGACCTATAAATGAGAATTTATGTGACCATTAGATGTGCCGGGTGATCCCGGCAGAGATGGAGAAGGCGCTCATTAGCTATGCATTCACAATGCCTGGCCCTGCCTAATTAGCCTGATGATATGCAGGCGACAGACATTCTCTTGTTTTCCAGACTCAAACCTTTCAGGCTCGTTATTTTGGTTGCACTTTCAGACGCAATTAGTAGGTGATCTGAATTATTTGCAGTTTAACTGTATTTATGTGAGGAAAGAGCAAAAACAAGATATCAAGTGCAACTTGAGAATCCATGCGAGGTGAGAAAAACATTGCCAGTTATTGTTGTGTGATAGTGATCCAACTTCAGCAGTTTTATGAGACAAGCCTCTCTCGTCACCTTGAGAGTGGATGAAGGGAATATTTACACAATATTAAAAAGGCTCTGATTTGATATATCCTCGGGGAAAGGATATGTCTAGAAAAACGTCAAAATCAATGTGTTTGTCCGAAGGTCTTCAGTTGAACGGTAATATCTGGGAGATTGATCGGTGTGATTAAGGTTTTGACGGCAGGCTCAAATATTTGCACATGAAGTGGCAGTATTAGTGCTGTAATATTGAAGGGTGATGGTGGTGGTGGTGTGGTGGTGGTGGTGGTGGGTGGAGGGGCTGTCATGGGAGGAGGAGATGAAGACAGCTTAGAGAGGGAGGGTGAAAAGGATAGGGAGTGAGCTTGGAGAGTGTGATTGTGTACTACCTGTTTTTTTAAATCATATGGATCATGGTTATTATTTAGTGGTGTATTGGGTAAGTATGTACTATGGTGCTTGCAAGCCACATAGCACATATTATGTCATAAAAAATATCAATATGATGTGTGTGAATGCAGAAATGTTTTTGCTTACTGCTATGCCAATATTGTTTCTGATCAGCAGTAGTGCCAGTAAAGTTAATGAAATGAGCAAAATTGAATTGAGAGATGTGGTGCGTGCTCATTTAAACATGCAAAGGTAGGCCAATATGAGGAGAGCCAGAAACAGCATGACTGTGTGTGTGTGTGTGTGTGTGTGTGTGTGTGTGTGTGTGTGTGTGTGTGTGTGTGTGTGTGTGTGTGTGTGTGTGTGTGTGTGTGTGTGTGTGTGTGTGTGTGTGTAAAAACAGAGAGGGAGAGTGAGGAGAGTGTTTGATAAACCCCACTGTCTATGCTCCCCACCTTCATCTCTATTGCTTCTGTCTTTTTTGATCAGCTCACTGAAGGGTTGTGGGCTCTCTAAACAAAGCATCACACACTTTACACAATTAACTGGTGGTGACAGACAAAAGGTGCAGCAAACAGGGTTTTTAAAAAACAGTGTTCAATGAAAGAAAAAAGAAAAAAGAAAGTAGGAAAAAAAAAAGCTGCCATCTCCGTTCCACCGCTCTCTCTTTGTTCTTTGACCTTGTTTCTAAGTGGCATGGATCCAGTTGATCAAAAGCGCCCAAAATGCAATTTCCCCCCTTGGGCAAAAGAACATTACTGCATATGTAAATGAGAAGGACTAAAGAGTTGATAATCTAAATCCTATTCAGGAACTAGAGAAACTGATAAAGTTATACACTTTTTCACCTCTAAAAATCTAATGTATCTAAATTAAATAAGAAGCAGGAAGCTCAAACTCTAAGATGCTTGTCAACAACATTTGATATGCATACTAATAGATGGGGAACAAGAGAGACGAGGCTTATAAATGGAAATATTAAGACAAAGTGACATGTACAGCAGGAGGAATCTCATTTCAATGCACACCAAAGGAGCCTCTTAATGTCGGGTGTAAATGTAATCCAGCAATGTAACAGTTATAATACCAGGTTTGCAAGGGAGTCATTCCTCATCCTGCTGCTCTCTCTTTCTTCTCTCCCTGCCTCCTCATGTTTCTCTCTTTCATTGAAAAGAGAGAGAAATTGCCATAGTGTTATTTCTCTTTGAGGAGGCTGCTTTAGTTCCTATCGGGCATGAAGGCGGTGGGGTGGAGATGGAGGCAGTGACCGTGCGAGGCGGCGACATAGGACTGGGCCAGCCTCTATTAGCGCACTTCACAGCTGTTCCTCTCTCTCTCTCTCTCTCTCTCTCTCTCTTCCTCTCTCCCTCTCTCTCTCTCTCTCTCTCTCTCTTCTCTCTCTCTCTCTCTCTCTCTCTCTCTCTCTCTCTCTCTCTCTCTCTCTCTCTCTCTCTCTCTCTCTCGCTCTCTCTCTCTCTCTCTTTCTCTCTTTCTCTCTCTCTCACACACACACACACACAAACACACAAACACACACAATGGTCTTCGAGAGACTTACTGAAAGCCGCTAGTTTCAAGGGGGAGAAAAGGGGAGAGAAAGATGGTGCTGGTCGTCCTCTGAGCTCCCATTAAAAGCGTCTTAAAAGCTGCCAGAGAGGTTGGATGAGGGGTGAGAGATGGCATCCATCAATTAGAGGAAAATGAGATGGAGGAAAGAGGGGTGGAGAAAGAGACAGCGTGTGTGTGTGTGTGTGTGTGTGTGTGTGTGTGTGTGTGTGTGTGTGTGTGTGTGTGTGTGTGTGTGTGTGTGTGTGTGTGTGTGTGTGTGTGTACTAGAAAAATAGCAAAGTGAACCCAAGCAGTGTAACCCCAATCTGGCCAATCCAAATTGAACAAGAGGGAACCGAAAAATGAATAAGAGCTGTCGACAGGCTGAGAAAAGCTCTGATGTCCAACAATGGAGTTACAGAAAGTTACAAGAATAATTTGCAAGATATCAACATTGACACTGACTTTGTTACATTACACCTGACAACCCCGAACTATTGTTAACACTGCGTTTATAAGGGCGATGATTTGAAAGAGCTGCAAAACTGAGATGTAAAATCAAACAAAGATAAACTTTACTCAAGTTGTGTTAAGCTGAGCAGAAGTGTCTCCTTCTAAGTTTGACTGTGGTCTCCGAGGTGCTGTTCTCATTTAGACTGAAAGGTGCCACAGCTTTCACACAGCTGGCAGGTACTCGAGGTGCCGATGACACTGAAACACTTTGAATGCATTACGGCCGTCTTTTCTTCATTCTTCTCAGTGTTATAATTGTAGCTTTTGCTGTTGCTTGCATATCATTACAGTGCAGCGTTGACACCAGGGAGACTGTTTCATATCATTTCATACGCAGAGCTGGAGGTTGTAAAACAAGATAATTAACTGGATTTGCAAGGAATGTAGTGAAGTATTATGTTGTTGTTTTACTCCTTAATTCTTTTTATTTTTTTCCCAGAGAATGAAATGAATAATTGTCTTGATTTTGCTATTTTAGTTTTTTTATAAGGTACATTAAATGTGTCCAAAATGTGCTTTTTCAAGAAATGATATGAGTTTGCAATTTGTGAAGAGTTTCTTTGTGTGTGTTGAAGGGGCTTTTAAATAAGTATGCTCCATTTGGGAATCACATGGTTTCAAAAACACCTATTAGTTGGAAAATCACAAAGATGGAGAGTAATGCATGTCCCCCTTTGGATTTAAGGGATAGTTGTGGTAGTTAGCCTGGCTGACATGATCTTCTATTATATAAAAAATAAGCTTTAATTGGGATCATGTAGTGTGTGGTAGTAGGTAGTGGTGTTGCTGACACTTGTCTGATGTTACTGGCTTTTGGCTGAACTCCTCAAGCAGCGTCAAAGAGTCGTTCACCTGCTAGCTTGACCCTTGACTGCTGGCCAACAGCGGAACCTCCAGCAGCTTGTGTGAGGTCCACTTAGTTTACAAAATGATGCTGGAAAATAGCCTGTTCTGCTAAATAGACAGTAGATGAGAAATCCCCAGTAAACATGTCCTCTAGCAAATAACCAGAATGACAGATTCTAAGCTGCATCTTTAATTGTGGCTGCAAGATCCACTGGGTTTGCAGAAAGAAACAATCTAAACCAAATGGCAAATGTTTTTTTAAGTAAATGATTTTTAGAGTTAATGCTAGATTAAATCAATTGATGAGATGAATATTTTACAGTATCAGATACAAAGACCACATACTGGGAGAAAGAAAAAATGTGTGTGTGTGCGTGTGTGTGTGTGTGTGTGTGTGTGCGTGTGTGTGTGTGTGTGTGTGTGTGTGTGTGTGTGTGTGTGTTGACGAGAATACACTGTCAATCTTTTTGCAGCTGCCTGAGTGTTGCCTTATTTCAACAAGTTGAATCACCAGGCTGTTATTGCAGACAAGATGTTACACAAAAACAGCCTTTACTTGATCATCACATTATGATACAGTAAAACAAAGTAAAATGCAGTGAAGACACAACATCATAAAATCCTCTGATCACATGGTCTCCTTCTAGACACTGGTTGTGCCTTATTCTGCAGCAAGCGTGCGGTGACAGACCATCACTGTAGCATATCTTATTTTAAACTTGTTTATTTAGGTTTCATTATTCAGTTTTCACTATTTTATGTTTTTTCATATTCTGAAACTGAGCCTTTATATGCAGTGTGTGCATGTGTGAGTGTATACATATAGCACACTCTGTATGCACAAACACGCCTGTTAATTTGCACATGTGTCAAAGTGCATAAAGTGTGTGTGAATTCAGGTATGCCTACAGTGTAATGCATACATATATATGAATATATACAGTATGTATATGTGTGTGTGTGTGCACCTGTGTCAACATTACATGAGGCCTGAGTCTCCCGCCTCTCATCTGAGCCTCTTTACCATACCCTCCCTCTCTCTCTCTCTCTCTCTTCCTTTCTCTCTTCCTTTCTCTCTCTCTCTCTCTCTCTCTCTCTCTCCCTTACATTGATCCTCCCTCTCTCGGCCTGTGTGGCCACTCCTCTCGACACCCTACTGGGATCTCAGTCTTCGTGGAATCCTATTAGACAAGGCCTGCTTCCATCTGGATCTACCGCTGACAGCCCATTCATCAACCCCGCTGTCTCACACCAGACGCACACACAGGCACACGCGGGGCCCGTCATTGTGGAGCGGGACGAACAAACATCCCATAATAATAAATATAAAAACAGACACCCACCGGGGAGGAGGATGATGGGGGGATGAAATGGCACTGCCACGGCGTGAGTGCAAGAGCGCGAAAGGAGGAGGAAGGAGAAGACGGGGGAGAAGATGGGGGAGAAGAAATGGGAAAGAGTTTGATAAAGGAGGGGGGAGTGTGTGGTGTGTGTGTGTGTGTGTGTGGTCTGCGTCTCCTGCCCTCTCGATGTTCATGATCTGGCTCGCAGTTGGAACATGCTGATGAAAGACGCTTTTGAGAGTAAGAAGCATGAAATAACTTACCTGGTGGATCAGAGGCATGCCGACACATCAGGCAGCAGCAGCAGCAGCAGCAACAGCAGCAGAGAGACAAAGAGCGAGAGACGGGTTAACATCAAACACAATCCATATGAGGTTTGAGTGTGTCAGGTAAAAAAAATGCAGCTGACTAAAAAAAACAACAAGGTCATGTGAAAAGGGATTCGCCCACTGAGGTAGAGGTAAACAAATAGGGGGATAAACTTAAATCCTGCTTGGTGATCATCATAACACAAACAACACCAGCAGAAATCACTCATTTATTTACCCTGGTTCTAATACAAGTAAGTCACTGCTGTGTTTCTGGGTAGTGTTTTGTGTTCTTACAGTTTGTGTCAACCTAGAAAGTTTTAATGAGTTTATCCCCCTAATACATCCCAGGATGCACCTGTGTGAGTACGGGCCCGACCTGAACAAACTACATCAGAAATCAATTTTCAATCTTGACTGACTCTTGATCTTCAATATCTCATACAACAGAGAGCAGAAAGAGCACATACAGTAGTATTTATCACACACGCACACACACACACACACACAAATCATCAGCAATACTATTGGCAGCAAAGCCATGAGAGGCTGATGGAGTGGTTGTCTTGGAAACAGAGACTGGCTTGGATTATTATGAAGGAAGAAATGAAGGGTGAGGCGGGGGTTAGTGAGGGCCACAATGCAAAGATCTGCAGCGAGACTGTGTGTGTGTGTGTGTGTGTGTGTGTGTGTGTGTGTGTGTGTGTGTGTGTGTGTGTGTGTGTGTGTGTGTGTGTGTGTGTGTGTGTGTGTGTGTGTGTGTGTGTGTGTGGTTATGTTGGGTGATTACAGAGAGGTTCACCTGTAGATAGTTCTCTCACTACTTCCACTATCAATAATTCACATTAGACAAATGAATCAATAATTCACAAACATACAGACATTGGGGCTGAGGCTATGTTTCTAATAGAATGTATAGTTAATATTCAGTTGGAAGAAAAACAGAATGAGAAAAAAGAGAGGAAATGGATAAATAAGGAGGGATCATAACAAGCACAGACCAAGTGACAGACTGACAGCCGCCCCCATCCCCCTCTGTTTCCCCCCTTTCCTCCCCATTTTTCCTCCAGCCGTTTCCCTTCAGTGGGTTCATAGCCCTGTGGTGATTGTTGTTGGCCTCCTTCTTCACTCCTTCCCTCCCACCCTCCTTCACCCCCACCAGCCCCCTTTCTATACCCTCTTTCCTACTCCCCCCCTTTAACAGAGAGGAGAAAACAAGTATCCAGGCAACCCAGCATCACTTACTTGGAGGAGAGAGGAAAGGAGAGGAGAGGAGAGGAGAGGAGTAAAAAACCGCATTGTGATGGAAGAAAGAATACAGATGAGAATGAGGAAAAAGCCGGGTTGAATGAGAGGAATACAGAGAGAGGAGGAAAAAGATAGAGGGGTGAGATATGCTGTGCAAGAAGTGAGGACAGCAGAGGAAAAATAAAGAGAACAGTAGGAAATGAATCCCCCTAAAAATAAGAAGAAAGCCTTCTTGGTGAAAGAGGGTAAATTAGACTGAGCAGTGGCATCTAGTAAACAATGAGATGGAGTGAGACAGAAATAGCCTGATGGGAATGATGATGGGGAAGGAAAGAAGCTCTTTGTTTATCTAGCATCAAAACTTAAATGTAGGAAAGGAGCAGAAAATGAGGAAAAGTGTGACTGTACCTCTACCACATATTGTTAAACCATCCATTTTCCATGTATAATAACTTTAAGATTAGCAAAATGCATTACAGTGGTCCACCTGTGTGAAATGCTGCTTCTGCTTCATGTTCTTTGTTGGCTGTCGGGCTCACACAGCAGTAACAGCACTACACCAAAAAGGTATCAACAAAAGTCCCACTATCCACTGTGCTGCCCCTAAATTTAAGAACTACTGCTTTATTGACTAATGTGTCTGAGCAAACTCTAACTACATATCTGTGATAGCTACTGCTGCTGCATTCTGACCTTTTTTTGCCAGAAATCTTGGCTAAGCTAACGTTATTGGTGAATGTCAACGAGCTAATTAGCGTAGGGTAACAGTGTTTTGTCATGTAGGCATAGATGACATAAATTTAAAAATATAGCATACTTGGGGAGTTGGTAACACAATTTGGAGAAAAGTGAGAAACCTGTTATTCCCTTGTTAAACAAATAAACAAGTGTTTCATTCCAGTCTACTGTCCTCCTCTTCGTTTGCATCCTGTTTAAAGGCGTCCACAAAACGTAGAATCACGCAATCATAGAATGAAATATGTTGGCGCTAGAATCTGATCCAAAGTGTCAGTTTCTCTAATCAGACCCACTCAACTCTGAAATTTGGAGTTGAATAATTTGCTTAAGGCTAAAGCTGAATTTATAATCTACAATTAGAGTGAAAGTTCATGTAGAGTGCAATTCAAACTCCATCAGGACCCGTTACCTACATTTACATTTATAATGAGTTCATCTCTAAAAATACTAAAGCTCTAGGGGTGACTGAGTGCTAGAAATGGGACTGGGACAATATTTGGGGTAACATATTTATCTAATTTTATTTTTTTCAACAAAAAAAACAGCACATCAGCTTATTCACTGTGAATTTGTACATACAGGTGCTTTAAAACAAAGTTCATAAAGAGTCTAAACTGGACTAAATGCATCCAGAAAACTGTTGGTACATATCTTCATGTTTTCTGGGAATGCCCTTCTATATCTAACCACTGGTCTAAGATGGATAAGTATCTTGAAAATATCCCGGGATATATATATACATATATATTTTTATCAATATATATAGTGAAATGGTAGGTATTTCCCCTTGTGTCATGCCCCATGAAACGACGATTTAGTCCAAGAAAATAGGGCTTAAAGTTTGCGTGTGTGTGCCTCAAAGTAACCTTACCCTGCGAGTGCACAGGTGATACCAAGCTGAATATAACAACACGGATCAACGATGACTCCACCTTCAGTCCAACACCAGGTATTTGCAGGTATAACTGCAGCCAAGAAGACCTACACACTCATTATCAAGTGCATGTTTTCTTATTTCAATTGTTTTTTGTATTATTTCATTTATTTGGAGGTATGTTTGTTTTCTTTTTACCCTCTCTCCCTTTCTTTTTGCGAGGCGGAACTATAGTTTGTGTTAAATGCTGTTTGTATACAAGAATGCTTGTCAATGGGATGTCATCTATAACAATTTTCATGTAAGAAATTCAATAAAAAAAGTTGATCACAAAAAAAAGGAGGATCATTCAGCGTCTCCCTTTGCTGTTGACTTACTGTGCAGCTCTGCAGATGTAGAACCGGTGGTAAACACGCTGAAAAAAAATTGAACTTGAAAAAAAAATACACGGTAAATTGGAAATTATGCTAATTTTATTGTGTCTCGAGGCGTTTGAGGGGTGTTTGCATGAGGGCAAGCTGCGCGATAGATAAGGTTCCAGAAAAGAGGGTTTTCCTCAGCTCTCCAAACCCCTCCAGACACACAGAGAAATGGCAGAGGAGGAGGAGGAGGAGTGTAGGGAGAGGAGGGAGAGCAGACATTAAAAAAAAAAAACATTGTTGTTGTTGTGTGTGTTTACTTTCATCTGCCTTATCCATTTAGCCAAGAAAAACTCTTCTCTTTTTTTTGTCACAATGGTGGATGTGAGGATCCAAGCATGCCAAATAAAGTTAGTTGCTGATGTGCTGCCCTTCCTGGGACGTAAACATAATAGTTCAATAGACACAAAGACACGAAGAAAGCAAACTACTAAAAAAACGTATTCAGCTGGCTCACAATTCCATTTACAAAGAATTGTTCACATTTGACCCCCTCCCCTGCAAATCCTTTTAGCAGTGTGCTCTGCATGGGATCATGATGCCAAGCTGAGTGAGTGCCAAAACACACACACACACACACACACACACACACACAGACATACTACGTGGCTCTTATGACAGCTGGATGATGACATTTGATAGGGCTATGGTAGCTCATCTCCAAACCCACCGTAATCCATGACATGTAGGCCCACTGTGAAATGGGATGAATTGGATGCGGTGGCATACTGTGTCATTCGGGGTAACCGGGTTTGTAATTTATTATGGAGGAACTGGGAGAGACAGCTGACCTGCTCCATACCAAGATCCACAAGGGATGTCGACCCTCTCCAAAGCAAGGCGGGTTTGAGTTGCCAGCTCCATTGTTTTTAGTGCTGTTTGACAAAATGACACAAAATCATGTGCATGTCCGGATTCAATCTGCAATCACACTGCGCAATCAGTAGAGAGCTGCGTTAAAGCCCTGCGGGGAGCAATCTGGGCCATTTCCAAGCAGCATCTCCCACAGCCACATAAAAAAAGAAAAAAAAAAGAAAAAGAAAGCTTTCCACAGAGGAGCTGAGCTCATTTTGAACACATAATTGTCCTCCTCTTCCCCTACAGCCTCATTACAGTACAATCTGATTATAGGGTGGAAAACAAAGGATGACGATGAAAAATACCATCTTCCATCGATGAGGTAGATGCAGGTCTGTTTGTGTCTCTGTCGACTTTAGACCCGACACTCCCTCCACTGCCTAACGTGGGCTTGACTTCAAGCGAGAGGGGGGAAAAGTACAACTCTATAAAAACAGAATTTGTGTTCATTTTAGGTGAAACTGCATGTCACGTCCATTTGGGTTCCACAGCGTGAGAGCATAAATTCTCATCCTCGATGTCAGAATCGCTGCAGCTGGAGCGGAGAAGTGGCAGGAACCTCAGAGGGGCCTAACACGGCTGTGACTGAAGTCAGCCCATTTTCTGTGTATGACAGCGGCAGAATGAGACTGTTTCGGCTCAGTTACCGCAACGGCGATCGGGTCCCTGCTCCCAATGAGCGCATTTCATTGGCCTCTATTACTGGGTCAGGCTGCGTGTGGCGGTGGCGGCTGTGTGTGTTTGACTAGGCAATAAGCCCAGTGTCACTGTCACTTTCATCAGCAGAAACTCTCTCTGTCTCACTCCCGTCCTGTGTCTTCTTCTTTGTCTTTTTCTCTCTCAAGGACTCCTAGAAAAACCGTCCAACCCTCCAATAGAGAGGCAGGGAGGAATAACAGGACCATAGCAACTGAAGTGCACGAGAGGCTCAACAAACATGCATTTAAAAGCTTACTGTGTGGGTTTTCTGCATTTCCTTGAACTGAATATTGTTTCAGTTGGGGAATAACTTTATATATGATTGTAAAATGAAACTTAAAGTTGGCTTGCCTTTTTATTTTTTTAATACTGGACAATTTTGAAGACACTGTGCAAGCTACAACATCACCTGCAAGTTATACAGATATATTGACTGCATTCCTACTGCATGTGGAGAAACTCTACTGTACACACAAGATGTGTGTAAATGCCAGTGTAAGATGGGGGGAGACAAGAAGTAAAAACTAGCCATGGCCTATGGACTCAGCTTGCCTCAAACAACTGAATAACAGTGAAATACCGGAAGAAATAAAAACACCTCTTAGAAATTTCAGTTTCCAGCTAATTTTCCAACTTAATTTCAAAAACATACAGTAAATCTGTAAAAGGGTTTTAAAACATTACTTGATGTCCACATGCATGATATGTTAAAATCTAGCCTCTAATATTTTTAGTTTTTCAATGTTTTCTTTCATTTTAATGTATCAGAATGTAACTTAATTGAAGTGTTGGAAGAAGGGGAGAAATATTGTGTTGCACATGACAAGACATGAAGGTGTTTCCTTTCAGACAGAAAGTGGAGCTTTCCAAAGTAAAGATAACAGCAGCAATAAGGCTCCTGTGTAAGAGTTAGACACCCACTTTTTCAGACACCAAACAAGAGTAAGCCACAAAACCAATACTTATAGACTTCCTCTGTACACAGGACAACGTCTGAACATCAGGCTTGTCTCCCCTATTTCAGCACGCTGGTAAATAAACATTACAGAGAGCACAAAAGCCACAATTTGCATGGCTTAAGATGACAGAGATGCACACACACACACACACACACACAGACTTTCATGTATTTTTGGGTTTTGCTTCTGTCACTTTGCTCTTTTCTCCAGAATCAACAATCTCCACAACTTCCAGATGCTCACTCCACCTCTCAGGTTTGTGCTGCTACCTAAAATACTGTTCTACTGGGAAAACAAACTCAACTTCTCTATGTGTACACAAGTCTGTAAAAGCAACAGGTTGGAGTCTGAAATGTATTTCTTAGGATGTAAATGTAGCTGCAGGTGAATGTATGCGAGAATAAAATAACACTCAAGAGGAGGAACACTGTAGCATTGGGTGTGTGTGAATGTGTGTGTGTTGGAGGCATGTGTTACAGGCACATGCATGCATTATATGGCTGTCTATTAAATGTATATGAATGCATGCGTGTGTATGAGAGGTTGAGTGTCAAGCTAATCTGGATTCTGCTCACATCATCACATCCATGAGGGATTCGATGTGAATGTGAGCAGCGCAGTGCACAAGTAGAGTACCATGCACTCTCCAGGGACCAACACAGCCCTCAGTCACTGGAGTAAATCCATTACCCAGGCAGACACAACATCCAGGATGTCAAGACTAAGCTGCTTACATTTATAATTTCCGCCCTCCGTCCAGACTTAAAAAAAAAAAATGTTTTTCTCGCCCAAAAATGGAGCTTTTCCAAAACAGACTCTCCAGAGTGTATAAATCTTAAAACGGCCGCTCAGTGTCTCGGTGTGTAGAGGGAAAACTGAGCTCTGCAAAACAATGACGTAAGCTGCCCCAGTGAAGAGCTGAGTGGCAGTAAAAAACATAAGACTTCCTGCCATCTCTAACTTTCTCTGTGAGCAATCATTTTAAATGTCAAAACAGCCAAATACACTGCAGGGTTTATAAAAGTTGTATTTTATTATTTTGTCTGATGAGATCATGATATAATATTTTTATAAGCACAGCGGAGCAGCTTTGGAATGACTGCTGGTTCACAGGTGGCATCTATGAGCAACTATTAAATCATAATAATAATGTAAATGGCAACAACTACAGTGCCATAGCAAAGTTTGGACACTAGAATGAGAAAGTGTGTCCGAAATTTGGACTGGTAGTGTATGCTGTCTCTTAGATTCTGTGTAATCACTCACTTTAAATGTCGATCACTCAGTATTTATGGTGATTTGTCATTTGTGGTCATTTGGTCAGACTGTCTGAAGTTGGCTTGTGTTTTTAGAGGGAAGAGACCTCTAGCGTGGACGCAGGTTATTTTGATGCACAAATAAAGACAGTGTAAATGTAATCACACATTCAAACACACACACACTCATCTGCACACAGTGCATAATCCAGTCTGAACACTATAAACAAAGCTGTTTATCCAGAAGTGATTTTATATGATGAATTTATCTCACCTAAATCACAAACTGAGGCTTCAACTTATTATCACTGATAGAGAAAAAGTGGTGAATAAACACTACATCTTAAGATAGAAGCTGTCTAGAGTCAAAAAAAAGGTCAGCATTAGATCTTCCTCTTCTAACCTCTCTGGGAAACCTAAGTAATAAATCTGAACACTTTTCAGTCTTGCTGCCATTTGGAGCTCTCAACATGCGACACTGTCTTGTGCTTTAACGTTTAGTTTAGGGTGTCATCAGCAATGAGAATGCATCCAGGCAGACTGTCAGTATAATAACTCCAGTTATTGCTTCCCTGCTCTCTAAATATGACAAGCGATGCTGAGAAAGTCAACCTTTTCATTGTGCAAAATGCGCCTCTTTAAATAAACGAGCCGCGGCAATACTTTGGAGCGCTTTTCTTATTCCATTCCATCCCCTCTGATCATCCGTCCTTGTCCGGCTCCATTAGAGCGCTTTCATAACGGAGGATGACAATATCTCGTTGGCTTGTGTGGCTTGCCGCGCCGCCGTGGAGCTAATCAATCTGTGGCTCGTCTCGCCATAGGTGGACTGATCGGCGGGCATTATTCTCCAGTCAATTACCTCCAATGAGAGAGGCAGAAGGAAGAATGACAATGCGCGCTGATGAATGCCACTCAGGGATAAATTTAGCCGACCAGGGCGCCGTCCGTTAGCTGGCAGTAAGACAATTGGGTCGTCTAATGGGTATTTATAAGCGCTCCCCTCCAGCGGCCGGCTATTTGTTATAAAGAGGTTACTGCTGGAATGGACTGTTTACCTATGATGTGGTGGTTTGCATAAAGGCATAATCGTCGAAGGCCACAGTGTGTATGATGTGTGGCTGCATGCGTGCGTGTTTATGCACATGCGAACGCTCCTGGATTCTTAATCATTGTAGAAATGGCTATTCATCTGCTGCCTTGAAGCAGTATCAGGAGTCTACAGTGGCAATCAAATAACTATAAATCGGTATGGCTTGAATCTGAAGCGCCTCATTTAAAAACTCTTGGTGCGCGCAGCAGTAGGTATTAATAGTTAAACAGCTGGTGAAGGTATTTAACACATCATTATGCCCTGGGCACGCGCGCATGAGCGAAAGAAGCGGCCAAAAATGGTACTTGGCCTGAAAGATCTATGGGTTGAGGGAATGGCAGACCGCAGACACGGTCTACTGTCCTGCAGGAAGATGAGAAAAACACAGCAGCACTTTACATAGGATGGAAAAGAAGGATTATAGAAGACTGTAGAAGACCAAATTGACAGTTACAGGATCAGAAACCAAACAGCAGATGATGGAAGATGAGGCCTAGGTGAAGACAGAGAGAGGATCCTGGCAACATGTAGGCTTTTCTACATTTCAGTGCAAATGATACTGCTCCTTCTTCTTCTTCTTTTAGGCCTAAAAAGTGGGGGCTGTTCTAAGTTGTAGCAGTTGTTGTTAGTTAATGAACTGACCCTCAGACTCTCAACTGAGGAAACAGAGTGAAAGATTGCTGCGTGTTTAATGTGGTTATAAAATTTTACTGCAATTTTTTCATGTATTAGAGAAAAGGCATTGAGTTCTTGGCATTTTTCTTTGAACTCTTCTTTGAACTGCTCCAGATTTAAATAATGAAGGGTTCCACAACTGATTTCAGTAGCTTATATTTTTACTGCGTGAAAAGACTTCTCGACTTGCTTTTTGCACTTATTTACACACTAACCCTCACAACTGCTGCCATTCCCGCAGGAAAACCATTAATTTGTAGTTATGAGCTGAAATACAAAGCAGAGAGACCTTGTGGCGCAACGGTAGCGCATCTGACTCCAGATCAGAAGGTTGCATGTTCAAATCACGTCAGGGTCAAAGCATTTCTTTTTTTTTCACAGTCGACACTAACTGTATTGAAAAAACTCTGCATGCTTGTCTACATGGGTGCTGCTTTCATACTGAGGCGGTGACAAAGCTTAATAACCAGCATTTGTCTCCTACTGAAACATACAGAGGAAAGAAAACTATTCAAATAAATTCAGTAAAAATAAAATGTTTCCACTTGAAATTTGAGTGGTCTCCCATTTCCGAGTTTAAATCCATCCAGTGATTTTGCGCCCGCCCGCTCATGAGTAAAATAATACAACACTGAAAAATAATGTCCTAGGAAAGAACAGATGTCTGCATTTTTCTCTGACAGTCTCCTCTGTTTTTGTCTGTGAAACAAGGCTCTTTTGTGTATCTTAAAGCGAATAATCATTTTCGCAGTCGTACCTGCCTGGCATTAAGGTGTCTACTGTCCTGTAATTCTAATAACAGATGGCAACAAATGTCCAGAGCGGCTCTGTTTCTTTGTACAAATGACTGCTTTAGGCAAATGTCCCGACACGCAAGGCGGTTATTTAGTTACAACACCTAACCTCGACTATCCTTTTAGTATGCATGTGGCTTCCTCTCAACGTTTCTGAGGAGGCTTTGAGAGGCAGGTCTCACTGCCCTTAGCTGAGCTCATATTCCCATTGTTAATTAGGCCTGACGAGATCTACGTGCCTATGGATTAGCCCTTTCCTTCCTCTTTCTACACTTCAACTGTGGTGCAACTACTTGTGTTTTTCACCCCCTAGAATTCATAGAAATGTAAGGGTTGGATTCGTAATACTTCCTCTCCCTCCTGCTCCAGCACCCACCTCTCTGACAAGCCCTTCCCCGACATGACCTGACCCCGGGGTGATCGCATTCAGCATGTTAACCGTTTGACCCCCTGACCCACTTAAGCACTTCCTGTGGTCCACTATGAGGAAATTTGGTTAAAAAGCATGTAAGGAAATATGACAAAGTTAGCTGAGAAGCTTGTTTTTGTCTTCTAATGGCCTTTATACAGAGGGCTGTGTGTGTGTGTGTGTGTGTGTGTGGTGTGTGTGTGTGTGTGTATCTGGCAGTGAAAAACCATTACTGGAGTGAAGATGGAGCTCATTCACACACCTGGGCCCCATTCGGCGCTTGCCCTGCCAAACACCCGTGACATGCCATGAACAGAGCGGCATCGCGGGAAGTCTAAATTAAGCTTGGGGCTCTGACACGGTCGGGGCACGCTGTAGAACGCTCGCTGTGTTCGGAGGAGTGAGAGACAGAAAGAGACGGACAGAACACGCACACACACAATACGACTGAGTTAAAACAGGAGCTGAATGAATAAAAAACGTAGCACGAGCACTGTAATTAAACTGACTTTAGTAATTAAACTTGCAACGCTGGCCTTGGATTGACTTGAGAATGAAACGCCTACGCTGGCTTTCAGCTATTAAACGAAGCGCTGGTGTTGGTCAGAAAGTAAAAACAAGAGTGAGCCCGTTATGAAAGCATATTACAGTGAACACCTACACAGCAACCCCGCACTTTCTATACCCGGCGTGTTATTTCAACATGTTACACTCGTGAAATTAATTCAATAAATCACAGCAAACTAATGAGAGAGTAAGAAAAGCATATTTCATGACACATCCAAATACTTCTTAGTCTGTGGAATAACAGGAGAGAGGGGAAGGGGAGAGCCGTTCCCAGAACTAAAAACTCTCTGGATCTGGAATATGGGGCGTTGATATTTTCTTAAGTAGGCCTCGGGGATAGATTTTGAAACCATGCTTGATGTAGGATTTTATTTGGATTGGAATAAAAGCCCTCCCTAGGGTGCTCCCTCCTCCTATAGGCTGGTTAACCCTGCCTGACATGCGCACACATTTAAAAACGCGCACACACGGAGACGTTAAGTAGGTTATGATTCATTTTCTTTGTCGTCGTCTGCTCATAAAACAAAGTCAGTCGGAGCGAATGGAGGGGGGGGGGGTGTTCCCTTTACTCCTTTTTAGGCTGCGCACTAAATCATTCATGGCTATTAAACAGTACATGTGTGTATTTAAAATCTAACACTCGAAAATGTGAGTGCTGGCACACACGCACACGCAGACGTGGACACACATGGCGCGCTTTCACATTAATGTCATTCAAAGTATAACCTGACATTTCCTATGTATTGTTGCTTTGTAAATGGACCTGTAAATAACTGGGAGCACAAAGAGCCGACGGCGGCCGGACGGTTAATGAATTCAATTAGTCAACGTCGAGCCGATTAAGAGGTCTGAAAAGAGGCATTGTCACATTGTAGATAGGAAAGCAGTGTGTGTGTGGATGTGTGTGTGTGTGTGTGTGTTTGTGTGTGTGGATGTGAGACAAAGCCAGAATCAATGGCTCTATCAGTCAGCCAGGCCAGGCCTCACACTCTGGGCCTCTCGCTCCATTCATCACCGAGGACCAACGGACAGCCAACATGGGACTCTATGTCGGTGTGTGTTTCATTCTGTAGGTGTGTGTCTCAGCATCATCGTGTGTGTTTATTTTACTTCTCTACAGTGTGTGTGCGTGAGGCCACGTGTGTTTGCATAGCAGCAGCTCATTATAACTCTTTGTAGCAACACACTACGCATCTCAAAGCCGCTAACATTGTGTCTTATCTCAACAGTGGACTGAATGCTTTGAAACTGTCAAAGGCCTCATAGATGCTTTCTCAATTAAGAGTAACCTTTATGCTGAAGGATTCACATCCCACAAAAGCTTCTTGTCTGCTTTTACACAATGTGCTACAATAGATACTGGAGGTGCGGCACTTGTAGCTGTCAGATGCTGAGTTCAAATGCTGTGGGGTTATTTCTCTTGGTCCCAACAGGGAATCAACCTTTTCACTGAGATGTCTGAGTAAACAAACAAAAAAAGCAAACAAACAAAAAAACTGTAAACAATAGAGCTCCTCTGTAGGCCACTAAAGCTGAGCAGAGCCTCTACAAGAAGGGATGCTAACAGCTAAATGTGCTTTGGGAAATGGATCTGTGCACACGGGGTGAATCATTTTATATGTGGAATTTCCTTTACTGATGGGACATGAAATAACTTTTACACACATGCCAGAAAAGAGACAGTATTACAAGCTGGGCTCAGATATTAATATGAGGGAAAGGCTGCATGAATACATCCCAGTGGCTTGTAAGGATTAAAAAAGGCTCCTCTGACACCTTTCTGGGAGGAGAGAGGATGCAGTCTTTGTTACAAATGCAGAGCTAACGAGGTTATTCATTTAGGGTGGGAAGTGATGCTGTCACCAGAGTGTTAAAGGAGACCTATTATACTCATTTCAACATCTACACTTTCATTTTTGGACTCCACTAGAATAGTTTTGCATAATTCACAGTGCATAAACTCCTTATTTGTTCTATACAGGCCCTTTATGAGGCCCCTCAGTTAAGTCTCTGTCTCTTAACAGGCAGTCTTAGCTCCGCTCTTTTTAATGAACCCACTCTGTTCTGATTGGTCAGCTTTCCATAGTTGTGTTAAGTTGCCACCGATGCAAACCCAACATTTCATGCTTTACTGTTTCAAATTAAAAGCTTATAAGTGACTAAATAACAGGAAACTTTTTATTGTGAAGAATTGACAAGAGATTAAACGTATTCCTTTTTTATTAATGGTGCTAAAACCAGATATGGAGGTATTTGGAGCTCTTTGTTGAGCAGGCGGGGTGGAATAGTACAAGCAGAAACAGCCACAGCGAAAATGTTATACCATTATACTTCATACATGTGCCTACTAGAAACTGAAGGTTGATTAATTGTTTGACTGACACTCAGAATACTATGAATAAAGTCCTTCAGACTTTTCATCATCACAGTTGATCTTCATATTTCTTATATTTATTTTATTTGTGTACAACCAATTGTCCAAACACGGATCATACATCCAATTTACTATTGTGAAAGTAAAAAAAACATCAAATATTGACATTTGTAGAATCTAATCCAGTGAATTTATGCCACTTAAAAACACTGATGGAAACAATGAATTGATTTCTATAATAGCATCCAATTTAATTTCAGTCAATTAACTAATCAATTCACAAACTAATCATTTTGGCTCTAGAAGTTTTTCTTTGTCAGTTTAGAGGTAAAGCAAGAATTTTTACATAAAGACCTTAATAATGACCCACAAAACAATACTGATGAAGGATTAACAGATAACAAGTGAATCCTACACATCTACACATGCAGAGGGTGTGTGGAAGATCTTTCACAGTGGCTGTTACTGTAGTCCTCCCTGGTTTATGAACTTTAAGAGGCTAGAGGGAGAGCGTCAATTGTGACTTGAGAGCATTCATTCCAGGTTTCCTGAGAGGATGTTTTTGCTTTCATATGCTGTCTATCATCTACTCTGACAGTCGCTTCAGTTTTCAGCCAGCTTCTATTGATGGGTCTGCTTGCAAGGGAGAGATGAATCAATTCTCTGTGAGTGGACATGAACAGCAGACAGGAAGTGTGCACTTGGTCTGGCCTGAGGGCCCCGCTGATGCTACACTATGTTTATCTCTATGATAGGCTTCTCCTTTCACCCCCACCACCCTACACACACACACACACACACACACACACACACACACACATAAACACAGAGACACTCGTTCAGGTCCTGGCCCAGTCCCTGATTGCATCTGGCTTGTCATCGTCGGCGGCCAGCTCGGTTCCTCGGGGGCCCCGACTGCTCTGATGGAGCAAAGCAAGGCTGGCCTCCCTCCATATACCCCGTCACATCCACCCACCCCCCCCACTATTCACCCCTTCTCAGGACAAATTTAATTTGGAGGTGCCGAGGACTGATAAAAACAGGAGACAGCATAAGGGGCAGAGGGGGAGGGAGGTAATTTGATACCTCCTCCTGCCCCCTTTCACCTCCACACACATACACACACACTCTTCCTCCACCCTGGACCCCCTCTCCTCTCCTTTCCTCTCCCTACATCCCCAGACAAAGACATCCTTTTTTTTCCCCTCCCTGCTATTTTTTCTGTTATCAGACAGATGACAGGAGGAAGAGAGGAGGATGAGCAGCACCAGGCTTCTGATCTCAGATATGTTACCTGTGGAATTGAATGATGACATGCTGTCTCTATATACACCGGCTTTATAATCATCCTCCTTTTTTGAACCTTTTCTTCATACATAATGTAAAAGTGTAATAAGTCTAAAATTTGAGGTGACTACTAAAAACCTACAAATTGACCCAAGTCAAATGTAAAATATGTTCAAGAAAGGTTTCAGTTTTACTCAGTTGCTGTACATCTTCTCAGTTCAGATTTCTTTCATCTTTAGATGAAAGTGACTAGAGCAGAAACAATTAGTCACTTCAGTTAGTCAAATAACAGAAAATTAAAAGACAACAGTTTAATAAATCAGTTAATTGTCAGTTATCAACTACAGAATACTACAAATGATCTCTTCCCAGCTTATTGTGAGCAGCTCCTGCTTTTATGTTTTTTATTAATTAGAAGTTGGTTTTGGCCTAGTCAGACAAAATTAGCAATCTGTTATTTCCTTGGGCTCTTACAAATTAAGATGATCATTCTTTACTAGTTTTTTTTAACATTGAAAACACAGGACAATTAATTAAGAAGTAATGTTAAAGACAGTTGTTAGACACAGCCCCACTGGTGACACATTTTGACTGAACACAAGAGGAAGAAATACTGCAAGCTGCATCGAGGAGTGCTTAAATAGATGATTGTTCGGGCTTGAAACTTCAGTCAAATGGTAAGTGATAGTTAGCAGTGGCACCGGTGGTCATGCGTGGGGGGGCCAACATGACGGGTGGGCGCCCACAGACGCTCGCTTCACTCTATCTGAACGGCCTTATTAAATTAGCCAGAGACTAGAGTGAGCGGTCTGGAGCTGGAGGTTTTCACAGGTCAGCGCGCCCCCCCCTCCAGCCCTGCAGCCATAAGGCCTCTCAGCCACCTGCAGCTGGGAGACTCGAGCTGAACCTCAACGTCAGGGCTGACTCTGCGTGGGTGTATGTGTGTATGTGTGTGGAATAGAGAGAAAGAGGAGAAGAGACAGACAGAGAGAGAGAGAGAGAAAGGGCCCACCAACTAGTCGACAGATGGATTTTCTGGGGGGGAAAAAGAAAAGGGACACACTAATACACTTTCTGCACATACACACACACACACACACACATAAACGCGCACATGGTAGGAGAGGAGGTCAGGCAGGTGTGTGTGTGTATATGTGTGTGCAGGCTGGATATCACTAGGAGACCAAGGATTCTGCCTTCTTTGTATGGACAGGTGAGAGCTGCAATTATTATCAGGATCTCTCTCTCACACACACACACACACACACACACACACACACACACACACACACACACACACACACACACACACACACACACACACACACACACACACACACACACACACACACACACACACACACACACACCACCATCAGGTCCCCTGTCTCTCTATGAAACCATAGAGAAAAGTGCTTTTTTCAGATCATGTTACCATGCCAGCCGTCCTCACCAAGCTGGTGAACGGGCACGAGCCCCCACCCACCCTTCATGCTCCCACTGCCCCACTCATCTATTATTAAAGCTGACATAATTGAAGGGGGCATCATCCACCAATATCAAGACTCCTAATATAAAAGGCCCTTCAATAATTCAGGGAAGCGGTGCCCACCCCTGTGTGGGGAAGTGTGGGATCTCTCACATGATGAGATCATGGTCCCTCAGACGCAGGAGGGCGTGGGGGGTTTGTGTGTGTGTGTGTGTGTGTGTGTGTGTGTGTGTGTGTGTGTGTGTGTGTGTGTGTGTGTGTGTGTGTGTGTGTGTGTGTGTGTGTGTGTGTGTGTATATGTCTGTTGTTGGAGTTTTGTTCATTATGGGATGTGTCGCTAGGGGGAAGTGACAGGGCTGTGACCTTTTGCACTCTTCACCTCCAGTTTCAACACTGCCGCTGTCTAAAAAGCCACCTTCATTAATCAAGTTGGTGTATGTGCTTTAAAAAATAAAAAAAAAAGGAGAGGTGGTGGGGGGTGATGCTCATTAATATTCAAGTAAACTCCATGCATCAGCATATACTGTGATTACTGGTTAGGCAAATTGCTAAGCATGATTGATTGTGTCTCATTGTTGGGATAATATGTGATCTGTGACTGATTGATTACGTCTTGCCGCACTGAACGGCTCATTTGAATATTAACAAGCTAGTACTGGTGTTTCTGTAATATGTCATCAAATTGTTCTTCATTTTGAGACGCGAATGGCACGCGAGAAATCATTTGGGCCTCATGATGACTGTGTTAAGACAATGTGGCATCGAGTAGGAGATGATATCAAAATGTATTGTGCTCAAAAAACATTGTTACCATCTCGTCCAGTGACTAAAATAGACATTTAACATTCAGGGACAGGTTTATTCTCTTATTGCAAGTCTCACCTTTTAACAGCGTAATCAAGTTATGTTGTAAAGAAAACTATTAGTTGATGAATGCCCTAACAAAATATGAAATATGGGAAAAGTCAAGATTTTATCATAGAAACTGAGCTGCAGAGGATGTAAGATTTAGAGATCACCTTTATGTATGTTTATGGCTAATTTCCTGTGCTTCTGTATACAAGAGTATTGTTATTATCTTCATGCAGAGACATCTAAACCCCAGAACAAGTGGTAGTTTATAAGAAGCACTTGAGGCCAGCCCTTTTTTTTCCCCACAGAACATCTCTGTGGCTCTGGAGACGCCAGATATATAACCGTATGCTTTCTGAGTGCTGTGTGTTTGCGAGAACACTGATAAACACAGACGAGTGCAACAATCTAGTTTTGCCCGGAACAGTCTAAACAACGAGAGGCAGACGTCTGACGGCTCGTGTCTGCACTGTTTCAGCGCCTGATGGAGATATCGGGGGCTTGTTTTCCGCCCTTCTGAGGAAACCATTAGCTGCCATTCATTCCTACCGTGCTGTATGAAAAACAGTTTCCACGGCGTGAGGCGGTCCATCACGACGACAATCACGCCTGTGTTTTGGGGCCTGTTTTATCGTTATCTAGGCGTGCTGAGTTGAGTCATTTCATATTTTTACATTTGAGTCTGCTTACTGTCAATCACTTTAAAACTGACAGGAAGAGATGGATTGTTACCTCATGAATGTACTTATCATATTCAATCATTCATTTCACTACAGCCTGTAAATTTAATGTCTGAAACAATGTATACAGGCAAAAAATAAATGTGAGAAAGCTTTAGTAGTATTCTGTGACTTAATTCAAATGACAAACATTCCATAGAGTTGTCCTCAACCACACCAACAGTCATAACCTCATCTAAACATCCCTGTAAATGTAACCCAACAAATAAAGCTGCATCACCCACAGCTTGTGAAAACCCTCACTCGCTTGCACTTATGTAACAATATCATAAAAACCAACTATCAAACGGAGACGAACGGATGAGTAAATTCAGCTGCCCGAACCGAACCAGCCCCAAACTTTTACTGTTCTCCTGCAAGGGGCCCATCAGGGGAAATCAGCCTCCCTTAGCTAATAAACAGTAATGACCTGCTTCCCGATACGTCTCAGAGCCTCCCTTCATGTCGGCGTGGTGATGAGGACAAAACAGCGGAGCCAGCAGAAAGAAGCTGCGCCTGGGGTGGCCCGGTAATTACTGTTAATTGGTTTAACATGGGGATGGAGGGAAAGGAGGATGAAAGAGAGAGAGCATAGTGGAAGGAGGGATGGAGTTCTCCCTCCAAGCCCACCACCACCACCCCCTTTCTATGGCTTGTTTGATGTGATAGTGTGTGTGTTATCGTGGCTCTCTATCAGTAGCATGAGCTAATGTAGAAGAGTGGTTGATATGCGTGGCGTCGAGCTCATAAGTAGTCTGGTAAACAAGTGTGTGCGGGAACATGCATGAATTCATAAAAAAACATGGACTTATGCACACAAAAAAACAAAAAAACAAACACTGGTGCACAGGTATGATGTAGAGGAACGTGCACACATAAAGAAAATCAAAGTATGGAAAGTATGAGTTGTATACAGTGAATACATTCAGACAGCCACACACTCACTACTGTAAAACACACACACAGACATACACACACACTCAGATTACACAGACCCTGAGGGGAGCTGCTCGCCCAGATAAGACAGCCAGTCTGAGGGCCATTTACGGCCATTTGATGCATAATGAGCCTCCTATCAGTGGCTGTGTGGGCAGAGAGATGAGGTGTGGAGTATTCCCCGTTCAGCTCCGTGCTAATACACTGACCGTAACCTCATCAACAACCTCTTACACATCTACGCCGCGCTGCTGCATTGTAATCTGCCTGAGAGATGCACACCGAGACAAAGAACAACAGGTTTTTTTAGGGGGAGATGAAAAAGACGCTTTGTACCGAAGGCTCGAGTGTGGGTGTGGAGATAAAAAAAAAAAATTAAAAAGAGTGTATGAATGTATAAATGAGGGAGGATTTTGACCTGTAAGTTACCCACAGGACATTTTCACTTGCTTCGCATAATTTACACCATTGATACTGAAGCAGAGGCAATCTGCATTGAATGTTTTATTTTAATTGCAGACAGTATTGCCAATTATAGGCTGTTTTTTCACTCTGAAGAGCAGTTGTATGTGTTTTTTCTTCTTCTTACATAACAATCTCTCACATTTCTCTTCATGTGTATGCCGTGAGAGATTATGCCTACTGTTTTGCAAAGAAGTAAAAACTGCCAGCAGTATACAGAGAAACTGGATTTAATACAACATTGAAAAGCTTCGACCAGAATGTGACTTGAACTCACAACCTTCTGATCTAGAGTCAGACATGGTACTATTGCACCACACGTTTCTAACAGGTAAACAACCTACTACAGCCAGTCAGAACACCAACAGGTGTGATCCACTGTAGCTGAACAGCAGCTTTCTTTTTTTGCACATTTCAGTATGAGGCCAGTGTGAGTCAGTGTGTACCCTGTAGAGTTTTCTTGTAAACAAACACAGCTATACTCAGTGTTTATCCCAAAAACACATTGTATGAGTGTCCTTGATGCTTAACAAACATGTTGCGTGCAGTTTCTTCATATAAAACGCTTGTAAGGCGAAGTCATTGAATATTTTTGAGTTGCATTTCTGCATTCATTGGCCTCTTAACACAACCATGTGTAGATCAGTGGAATAAGGTGAAACCTCTGGGCGTTATATCTCCAGTAGACAGGCAGGGCTGCCATGTGAGTTTGAATCCTATATTTTTCTTCAAAACATAGGTTAAAAAAGATCTATGCTCCCATCATCTAACACTCCCTACTTTAGTCTCTCAGGTCTTTCCAAGAAGTAGATATCTAGAAGTAATAACTAAACAAATGGTCCGCTCCACCCAAACGTGCTGTGCAATGATTTGTTGTTGCAGGTGATGATTGGTGCATTCAGGGACAATCTGTGAAATGTGCTGCCTTAAATTTGTTACACTCTGTGCCTCAGCTTGTCTGAACTTTAAAACAGAAAAAAAGAAAACATGCTGTTCCTTCAATCATAAATCACAAATTACATCGGAGGAATCAAAGACAAAAAGTTAGCATGAGAAAAGGCATTTGTGCCGTGAGATCATGAGATCTGTGTAAATTGTGAGTCTCACAGTCAAAGCATGAGACTTGGCAGCTCTGAGACATGACAAATCTTTGAGTTAAATCCCAGTTTCATTTGCCACTTTGGGCAATTTGACATGCAGGCATAGCTAGTAACTGATGATATGTTTGTAAGAATATGTCCTGAACACTTTGATTTACCCACCTAACACATGTGCATCATCAGCAGGAAGGTGAATCACTCATGTTTGTTTGCGATGCAAAAAAAAACGGGACCAGGTTCCTCAAATTGTTGCTCCATAGCACCACTAGTGGTCAAAAACTCCACAAAGTGCTTTTAATGTAGCAACAATTTGTTTTATTGACTCAATATAAAATGTCAATTAGCTGTCTCATGTGGGTTCTTACAAATGAGAGACAGCAGACATTGTATTTATGGTGGACAGTCAATTAACAAACAATTCAAACTGCCCTGGGTGCCTTAACAGCCTAATGGTTGTAGTGCAGGCCACAGACCTACAACGTCACTTCCTCTCTACTATCATCTGTCGAAAAGGCAAAAATGACCTCCAAACTTTAAAGAGAAAGAACCACTTTGGAATGAGACTGAAGCAAACCTACACCTACACCACTGAGGATGGACAGAGATTGAAGAGTGAACCTGAGCTGTTATTTCACACAATGATTCAGACAGTCAAAGACTGTTTTGACACTATTCCCCCCACACCCACACTCACCCTTTATTTCACTATTTCTGAAGAAAAACAGGTTGTAAGCACGGCCACCGCTGATACCATAAAGACGGGTCTTCTCTACTTAGTTTTACGACTACTCCAATACACGCAATCAGCCGTAAAATTCACCCTCGCACAAAAGAGGCCCTCCAATAAGCTATTCTTGTGGAGGGCAATAAAACCCGACTGCCCCCGGGGCAGAAAACTACTGCTTCTCCTCAAGTCGATTATGGTCCCAGCCGCTGTCGTTGGGTGGCGAGGGGAAAAAAGAACAGCGATGTTTCTTCTTTTCTTTTTTTCCCCCTTGGACAACTAACTGTGTCATGTGGAGAATTGAGGGCCGTCTGGATGGCGGAGTCGGTGAAATCAGCTGCTGTAAAACATGATGGCAGGTGGATCGGTGAATAGCCCTGCCTGTCAAACCGACTTACATGGGGGTTGGCTATAAAACAGCGGCGAGTGCGGAGAGGATTCACTGGATGCAGGGGCAAAAGTACATCAAAATATAAATTTCACGTACATTTCACAGTGTGTCAAGAGATATGATCCCCACTGAGTTTTGTTCACATTTGACAGGTATCCTAAATGAGTGGCCTGAGATACAACACATACAGCAAGACATAGAACTGACTAGAAGCCATCCATTACCCAAAGAGCCACTACGCACTCAGGTATGGCGTCATATGGAGGCAAAAGGTTAACACATTGCTTACTGAGGTCATTACATCACCGGCATCATCTCAAGGCCCATTGGTTTTAACAGTCCCAGGTAAGTCATGGAACATGCCCCCACTGCCAATATAGCTTAAGTGCAATGTCAACATTACGGTTTCACAGCTTTCACACGTATATCAGCGTAAAGTGGATGTCTCTGTAGTAGGACTGCAGATCACGGAGCTGGATTTTTTCTATGTCATGTGTGTCTGGTTGGATTTATGTGACTCTCGTTAATCAGGACAGATTTAAAAAGTCTTGCTCTCATGTCAGGAAGAAGATGTACTCCGAATGTTCAAGGTCTTAATGCCACTCAGTCTCAGGCAGGGGTGTGTGACTGATGGTAAGGTACAGCGCAACTTAGTGTCAGCCGGGGTTACGTGACTGCACATAACCCTGACTGACACAGTGTAGGTGGTATACATAGTAAATCCTGCAGTTAGGAGTTTTTAAGTCTGCTTGAAAGAGTGTGAGCACACGTGTCTCTCCTCTACTTTAAACTTTATTATTCCAGAGTTTTTCTCGCACTGTTAACAGGTTCCTCTTCCAGCTTCCTCTCCCTCTGATCTATTGACAATCCTCGCTATCCTCATCTGTAAACCTCGCCGGCACAATGCAGGTTTTAGCTGGGATGAGAGACACTGGTGATGTCTGCTTGAGTTTATCAACAGGGGTATAAGCCTGAAAGTTAACCAGCACTGGGCCATTAGGCTTTCGGTGCGTAAGCTCTCTGAGCTGTGTAGTATCTGCCGATGAGCGATGCTTCAAAGATGTGTACGGTGGGAGTGGAGAGGCAGGAGGCTTAGGGCTTTAAAGTACTGTAGTTGTTGGGGGAAGTTTTCTAAAGTACACTGAGTGGAGATTTCCTTTGCAGAGGGAGGAGGAAAGACGGTCTTACAGTACAAGTGGTGAGTTGAAGGACTAATGTGTACGCCATCTGTGTGACTGATAAAAAGTGATTTGTGCTCCCATCCATGTCTTCTGAAAGTCTATGAACAGGATCCGCTGGTCCGCTGAGGCCTTTTTGATCAGTCAGGGAGAAACGGTGAAACAGAGGGACTCCCAAATGTGACACTGCAATTTCTCAAATGCAGTCCCACACATGCACGGACCACAGAACTATATACTATACTCTACACTCATATATATGCAATTCCTGGCAGAGAAACACACACACAAAGGCAGATAAACAGTCTGTGAGTGTGTATGGGGACCCCCCTGCTGTTAGACATTTTACAGAGAGGTTGAATCGCATACAGCCTGTATACACACCACAGAGGCCAGGAGGCGTAATGTAAAGCATAACAGCAGCACTGCCAATAGACAAAGAGAATCCATTTGGAGCCATTTCACGCATGATGTAAGGCAACTAGCTGAGGAAGAGGAGGACAGTGGATAATAAATGGTGCATTCTTCCTCTCTGCCTCCACTCTTTCCACATCAAGGTGACGACAGGAGAGCTGCTTTCTGCTTCATGCCTGTTATGCTATTTGTGATGAAAGGACGTCTAAGAACTTCAGCATTTTATCGACTCTCCGAGTACATTTTCAGCTTTCCACATACCCAACAAAGTTTGCAGATTTACAGCTGTGTCGTTTTTAACTTTGCGAATTTGGTTGCTTGCATATCTTTTGTGACGCAGGAGTCGGTCTGGTGAGGAAAATAGATGAGAGGAGTTTGGAGTTACTCCTGCTGTGATGAGAAGTCTCTAAACTCAGTTTCTAAAAGAATCTATGAACATCTAGAGAGCATCAAGTTCTCACGAGGTAGCTGCTGAATACACTGTGTCTTCAACAAACCTCTAAAAGCACAGGCATGATTCAACACTAGGGTAATGTTATATTCCTGATATGTGGAGAAGTTTTAATCCCTGACTTGTCCTTGAGTAAAAACGTGTTTTTACCTCACTTTCAGGATAACAGCATCAGCTAAATGCTTGGAATTGTTATAGCAAACAGTTATCTACATGTGATCTATAGATGACCCCTGCTGAAAAGATACAAGCCATTACATAATTACAAGATTTCCTTTAAATGTGAAAAGCTTTTTTTAAAGTTAATTTAGTGAGTGACTTGGCAGTATGTAGTACAAGGTTTCCTGCTTACAGAGAAATTTGACCCTGTTCACCACTCTGGCTGTACGGGCTCCAACAGTGACGACACAGTGCCCCCTGCTGCAGCTGGAGGGAAGTGCAACATTGAGGGGAAGCCGTAAGTCAACAGTGCACCACAAGCTCCCATTTCAGCCTCTGAATCATTCTGACACCCTGGAGAGATGATTATACTTCTTCTGATGTATGCTGTCATTGACATGTTCCTGTCACAGCTGAGTGAGTCACTGTGGAATGAGGAGATGTGTGGTATAGATCAAGAACCCACCAGGGTTCAGTGTTATGTGCTCCTATAGAGTTTGTTTAATGGAAAGACAATGGCATAAACATTTTCTCAGTTAATTGTCTGCTTTTCACTTGCATGATGATGATGATATACATTCAAGTATACTTAAAGGACCAGTGTGTCAAATTAAGTGGTACTTAGCAACTGAATACTCCTCACCCTACACCCTACAGAACCTACAGAGGCAGTGAGAGAGAGCCCTAGAGAGGGCCTTTTGCCTTTAATTGTGTTAAAGGCAAAAGGCCCTCTCTAGGGCCGGTGTTTGGTTTGGTTTGGTCATTTCTACTACTGCAAGAACATGGCGGTGCAACATGGCGGGTCCATGGCAGAGAACCTGCTCGCTATGTAGATATAAAAGAATCATTTTAAAATTATAAAAACACAACAGTTCTTATTTTCGGGTAATTATACACTAATTAAACATATTTATGAATATTATATTAGATTTCTGCCAATAGAGTCCCCTAAATCTTGCACACTGGTCCTTTAAGAGAGAGAAATGATATATATTTATCATATCTGCTTACTTGTGATGTATTTTCCCTTCTGTTTGGTCATGTCATGCTGTGTCATGTCATTGTTATGTTAACCCTACTGCTGAGATGCAGTATTGAATAGCTGATTGATCAATGGACAAAAAACAATGCTAATTTTGATAACTAATCAATCTTTTAAGTACTTTTCGCAGTAAAAGTAAATATTTTATGGTTATAGATTCTCTGGCATGCAGATTTGATTGTTTTTTTTCACTGATTGTCATTGTAAACTCTGTGTTTTCTGACTGTTATTGTTACTTGTAATGGACACATGATAACTGAAATGATTTGTTTGTTGTTTGAAAAATGAATCCATACCTTTATTAACAGTGTAAACATTTTTTACTTCAGACATGTTTACAAAGAGTTCAGCAAACATTTGTTGGACATGGTGTATAGTCTTTTTTTTGTGTCAGAAAATATTTTTTATTATAATTGATGATAATTTTGTTGAATATTATGATTTCTAAGAGCATTTCAAATATCATGTTTTGTCCACTTTATTTTATTATATATTTTTTATATTGTAATCTTTACTATTTTTACTTACTTTTTATTTAAGTTTATTTGGGTATTCAGAATTTTTAAATTTTATCCTCTGGTGTTTCTTCAGTTCCTATTTTTATTGAGTCATTATTTATAACAGTCTTTTATTGTATGTGCTTGGATCGGGGTGGTGTTGTTTTTTACTATGTCAAGCACTTCCTGTTACATTACTATGTATGAAAAGTGACATACAAATAAAGTCTGATTGATTGAATTGTTCTGTTTATTGACTTATCAGTGAATCTACTAAACATGTCAGATCTGCACTATATGTATAAAAAACATAAAGCACTGTTAGGAGATGTTCAGTGTTGAGTGTTGTTATATCAAGTGCCTGCAACTGAATCCTCAGAGAATACATTATGCTATTTTCCATGACTCCAGGCCATGCTAACTTCCATTATGTTACACTATATTAAATTGCAGTGTCAATAATTCATGTTGTATATCATATCATCTCCTATCCATTGTGTCTAGAGATTCTATAGGTCACAATAAAACTGTTTGAGATGATTATGAAGATAGTGAAGCCCTGCTTATAAAGTCCTCTACACTATGATTTAATACAGCGACGCTTCAGCTCGACAACACAACATTCTTATACAAACCAGCCGGGGAAAACATAGGTGGCACATTTCAATATTTCATCTTGACTGTCTCCCTCCACCAAGCCAACCGTGAAATACAGGCGGTGAGTGTGTTGTTCCACTCGGCATAAACACAACATCCCCCCTCCGCCCCCCCACTGAGACCAGCCTCTTTTAAATGGATGAGACGTCACACGTGTTAAATAACAGAGGCATGCTGCCACATTCTGATACGGTGGGGGTTAATCTGCAGATACACACTATGTAGCATACAGTACATGTGTTCATGTGCACACAAAGAAACGTGCAACTTAACACTTGGGCACACCCAAATCTATAGCAATAGATAGGCAGTCACACACAGAGATAGAAAAACACTCACAAACAAACACACACACACACACACACACCAGAGGAGACCACCTGTCAGTGTGTGTGTGTTGAGCGCCACAGGCAGCATCACTTGATCGCGGGAATAAAACTCTTTGAAATTCATATCAACCTCCAGCTCCATACACTCCAATCAAATACCTCTCGCTTTTCCTTTCACTATCTCTCTCTATCTCTCTCTCGCAGACATAATAATGACATGACATAAAAGTGGAGTGTAGAAATCGAGCGGCGCAGGTGAGCTGTTTGATCTGGGGAAAGAAAAACACGGCGGCGTTTCTGGAGCCGAGCAAACTGCAAAAACCACGGGGAGAGGGATTGGGGGAGGGGGGCAAGGGGGAGTGAGACGAGTAAACAAAGTGCAGAAGAAGTCACAGAATATTCGGAGACACAAATATGAGACATGATTGGAGATAGAAAGGGAACTCGACCAAGTTATGGGAGGCCATCAACGTCACAATTAGAAAGCAGGTCCCAGCTGGTGGACTGCGATAGAGTGATGAGGGTGAAAGGTGACGAGATGAAAAAAACAGTAGATATACAGAATGGAATGAGTGGATTTCCTGCATCAGATTAAGGAAACACCACCTGTTTCTTTTATAAATACACTCTCAATTATTTCATGTAAATGTACTAAAAAATATCCATAGCAACAAGAAAATGATAGGTGATTAAAAAGAGCATCACAGTACACTTCTGCATGTTGCATAGTATCAGAGTAAGACTAAATATAGATGCATGTCTTTGGATTGCTATCATCCTCTCTGCTTTGTCTGAAGCATGTTTAACTCAGATTTAGCTTCCACAGTGCTGGAGGAGAGTATTGTACTTTATTGCTCTTTGTAGGGAAAATGTGTCTTTGCTTTATGGCCCTCTCTCCTTATATGAAACACTACTGCCAAGATAAATACAATTTATTTCTGCCTCCCAAGTAATGTGTGGCTGAAATGTTACTCCCAGCAGCAAAACTCATTTTCACAGCCACATGACAAAATATTACAGCTTTTTTTTTTTTTTTTTTATGATTGCTTTAGCGCAATTTTGAGGACAGGGCTCATTTTGTCAAAACATTGCACGTAATTCATATAACCGCACAGACAAGTAGCGAGGCAACCTCGAATCTTTTGTAAAATGAAACACTTCATTCTAAACTGTACAATAATTTGTTAAAAAAATCTGACTTTGTCGCCGTATGGCACACACATGATTCATACCATCTGACTCTGTTGTGCTAAATCTAAAACTATTAACATGCCTCATCGATGAAGGACCATTCATGTGAGATTGCATCAGCATCCATTTGCAAAAATACATAACTTACTTCCACATCTTCATACCACACGTCTCCTACTCTCAGAGTTTCTTGTGAATGGCACTCAGTAGAGTTGTTCCATCTGTATGTGATGTGTTTAAAGGATTTGCCTCAGTGTTGATATAGAGACCTGATGGACATTATTAAGAACTGTGTGGCCATTGAGGATGTTTGGATTTCTCTGAGGTGTATCACATTATTGTCCAAAACGTTCGTGATAGCTGTCTTGTTCCTCTGAGAATATGGGGCCCCTTCCTCCTTAACTTCCTCCACCTTCAATCTTATGTAGACCAATTTATATACATGTAAAATGTCATGGGACAGTGTGTATAAGGCAATGTTTAAACATGGATGTAGTGCATACTGTATAGTAGGCTACATTGTATTAATTTTACAGTAGACAGCAAAGAAAAGCGGTTTTTCGCCTGTGCTCTTGTCGAAATGTCCCAATTACTATTGCAACAGTATATCTGCTGAAGTTGGGCTGAACTCTCTGTCCAGCCTCTCTCAACGCCTACCCATTGTTTACAACATGGTTAATTAATGCTTCAATCTCATCTAATAAATGTGGTCATTGTCTTCTTCATCTACATCCTCCTCCAGATCTACCTTTTCCTCTCCCTCTTATTGCAACATTGCCTTCCATTTTTGTTGGCTTCCAGTTTTGGTGCGCTCACCTGTGCACACACCTCATTGGGTAGTTTACAATGAAGCACCTTAGTAGACGTGACAGCTGTGTTTGATTAATTGGTTCATAGGTGTGGCACTTTGAAATGGCAAAGAAGTGACATCATGTAGAGAAGTGTGTGTGTGTAGTGTTGTTTTTATGAGGCTGAGAATGTGCTTCTAGTTGTGCACATCTGGGCTGAGGTTTTGCTCTTTGAGTGTCAGGTTTCACTAACTGTGTGGTGCTTGTAATTTTAGTGTGTAAGCAATCAGGTCAGAGCAAAATGTTACAGCGATTTCTGTGTCAAACGAGAGTCGGGGCTGATTCTTCTAAAGCCGTGTTGCGGTGCTGGGAAAAGTCCCGACGCGGCAAGTCTGGTCTCAGGTGCCACACCTGTGCTAATAGGACTGCTAATTGGAGCGTGGCACTGCGAGAGCGCACATGCAGACTAAATCCAGACACACTAGGGAGATGTAAGCTTCACTCAGGGTTTGGGGGATTGTGTGTGTGTGTGTGTGTGTGTGTGTGTGTGTGTGTGTGTGTGTGTGTGTGTGTGTGTGTGTGTGTGTGTGTGTGTGTGTGTGTGTGTGTGTGTGAGTGTGTGTGTGTGTGTGTGTGTGTGTGTTTGGACTAAGTGAAGCAGCTAAGAGGGTCATGACATATAGATGTTTTTAATATTCCGGTTTTTAAACATAACTTATTCATCATAAAATACAGGAGACAGGTAGATAAAAGCATAAAATAAAGAATGTATTTTTTTGACTTGGGAGAAGTGTAAAAGCCTAGTCTGTCCTTTTTATTCAACCCTCCACTTCTTCATTACAAGCATGGAGGCAACATGTTGAATAAAATATTGGCATGTGTTGTTGCAGAGTAACCTGTTTTTTAGTGTGTGTGCGTGTTGAAAAACCCTACAGTGTGTCACCATGTTATTTGGATTGTCAGGGTCACAAAAACACAAAGACTCACACGTAACATGCTATGAACACTGCTCTCACCCACTCTGTATGTCTAACTCTAAACAACTTGATCTCTCACACACACACACACACACACACACACACACGCGCGCGCGCGCGCGCGCGCGCACGCACGCACGCACGCACACACACACACACACACACACACACACACACACACACACACACACACACACACACACACACACACACACACACACACACACACACACACACACACACACACACACACACACTCTCTCTCTCTCTCTCTCTCTCTCTCTGCTCCCATTCCTTTTCACTTAGGTTGATGTGTTGGTGCTAAAAAAACATATGTTCCATCTGCACACTCCCACAGAAAAAAGAAATAGGTTTTTTTTACGTTGTCAGTGATGGGGAAGTGTTCCACAGTTGTTGTTCGAGAGCCATATTTGAAAACAAGTAGGTGGCACATCTGTCGAGTGTTTTTTTTTTTTTTCAGGTCATGAATTATTAATGTCCCGTCATCGCTGGCAGCCACAGTTTTCATTATTTTGCTTATGAATAGAAATAATGCCGCGATTATCGTATCTTGTATCAGCTCATATCAGCTGAGCCCACGCACTTTTTGTAGGTTTGAAACTTTGAGGTCTTCATGATAAAGAAGAAAAGTGATTGATTACCTAAAGCTATGTACTGTAGTTTATCAAACATTTGCAAAGTTTCATGGAATGCTTATATAATACTTACAAGCATAATATATTTATCCTCAATGGAAAATTCTCTGTTCCTGATGGCGCCAACAAAGAGAGGTCAAAGGTCAGACACATGCCTAAACCTGATCTCTTTGTTAAAGAACAGTGAATGAAATTGTTGCACAAAAAGCAAAAGGTTGAATAAGAATCATTTCTTCATTCAAGTTAAAATAACAACAGTGCTAATTGAAAAAATAAATCTCTGCCTCTGATTAGGTAACAAAAACAACTTTGATGGCGTCTGCATGTGGATATAGTTTAATTGTAAGTGAGAAGAAGAAAGAGAAGAAACCACATCCAATTTTCATTTGTTTGATTTGCAGCAAATTAATTTTCCTAATGTGGGTCTTGAACTCGCTCACTTCTTACCTTGGCAGCGTATCTTACCATCGGACCACTTTACACGTAATATAACTGTCACTTTACACACACTTACAGCCTGTAGTTGGGGAGAAGAATTCGCTTTAATATGACTTCTGTTAAATGAAGTAAATGACTGCGCATGTGTGTGTGTGTGTGTGTGTGTGTGTGTGTGTGTGTGTGTGTGTGTGTGTGTGTGTGTGTGTGTGTGTGTGTGTGTGTGTGTGTGTGTTGTGATCAATAGAGTCAGTCGGTGACTCCATGTGCAGTTTGTTCACTGACTGATGATCAATATGGGTTGGAAAGGAAAGTAGCTGTGTTTCTCATCTCATAGACTGTTTAAGGCTTCTTGAACACAAGGTAAGCATAAAGAGTAGAATGAAGAGAACAAAGAGGTGTAGATAGAGATATGATGGTGTTGTGGTGTTGGGAGTTTAAAGGAGCGTTGCGAGTAATAGTGCATTTATTGTGGCAGGAAAACATGAAAGAGCAGACATGTAACACTACAGATGCAGACACACATAGAAACATATTCCTGTGCTTTCATATGCTCAGGAGCATGTGCTAAGCTACATTCATCCCCTAAACCAATTGTTTCCAACCTGAGGATCTAGATCCCTTCAAAGGTTCGCTTGACAAATCTGAGGGGTCACAAGATGGTTAACTGGAGAGGAAAAATAAGCTGCAACTCTGGGCTTCAAACTAGCTCCAATGCAAACCAACCAATGATACCACACCTTGCTATGTCCACCTTTATATGTGGTTTATAATCATATGATTGTAAACTGAATTTTTTCAGATCTTGGACAAAAGAAGACAAATTTGAAGAGGTCACACTATTTTCTGACATTTTATAGATAGGACAATGAATAGATGTAACAAGTGTGATGTGGAAGATGCATATTTTAAGTTTTAAAGGGTCACAGACAAAAAAGGATGGGAACGACTGGTCTAAACCCAATTATAAAGCCACACTTATCATGATATTGTCCCCAGATTGCAGCAGCTGTTTCAATTTTCACAGTTTCCATCCAGTCCACGTCAATAAACTGCCCACATGCAGCTCTAATAACCTGGGCAGGATGTACCAAATGCAACAAAGGAAGATGTAACATGAAAATATCTTTTAGTTAGTTTCTTTCTGAAATCTCATTTTTTCTGTTCATTATTTTCTGCTGACTGACAAAATCTGCCTGTGGTTATTTTCTGACCACAGTAGCTCAAATGGGGAAATCTAGGATGTCTCATTAAAGGGGGATTTTTCTTCCATTCATGTCAAGCGTGTTATTATTATCATTATTATTATAGTAGTAGTAGTATTAAGATTCAGTTAAGTAGTTATGGATTTTACACATTTAAAATAATATGACAGAGCTTTATGTTTTACTAAAAATTACCGTAACCCATGTCTTTGTTTCAGCTATCATGTCATGTAAAAAGTGCTTGTTGGCCATTATTACAGGAGACATACAGAGCACATAGGATAGTCAAATTAAAGATTGCACCCAGACAAAATAAAACCCACAGTCTTGTAATGGTCGTCCGCAGGGCAGCATTGTTTGTGTCCTGTGGTCAGCAGGTGAGGCCGCACACAGTGTCAGTGAGTCAATCTACAGTATAATGGCCTTTAAACTGAGAGTACTGACAGGAGACAATACAGCATGTCACATGTGATTCTAATTTCTTTGTAGAAAGACATTTTCACTAATGCGTGTATACAGGACAGTGCTTCTGGCACAGCAGAGCAATAATATCGCAAACCATCAGATGTGTGTGTGTGTACGCTGATGGATGAGTGTCTTCAGAGAAAAATGGGTGCCTATTATTTGAGCCTTTTATAGGCAAACTCCCCACTGACTTCCGAATGGGAATAGCATGCAGTCTTCGCGCACACACACACACGAGCACACGAACATTCACATAACGAGCTACTACTGAGGGGCCCTAGGCTGTGGCACATCTGTTGTAGAAGAGACATAAGGCATTCAAGCAGGGACTCTCAAGATTCTCCATGTAATATTATACACACATACTGTACACACGCATATACTACACACTCACCGCATGTGATGAATGAGCTTTTTTCAGAGCACAAAGAGAAGGAAGGCGTAGTGGCGGAGGGGTCTTATGACAATTTTACCTAAAAATCCCTTCTGGATAAAAACACAGAGACACACTGAGACACTTTCTCGCAAATTGGCCCACTGACCTTCAGATACCCTCTATACTGAATACATATGGCTTTTAGTATTCTTGAGTGGGAGACAGAGGATAGAAAGATGGAGGCGGGAGAGTTTTGAGTATAAAGACAAAGAAAAATCCTGCCTATTGTTGCTCAAGATTATACCAATAAAGGTGTAGAGTAAATAAAATGTTATGTATAATCTGCTCTAACAAATATACTACATCATCATGGTAGACCTCTTATATGACAAAGTGCAGTTTAAATAAATATATTTACAGTATATCAAATATATGCCACACTTTACTTTAGGCTCCAATATTTAGCTTATCTAGCTTTTCATGTGGTTGAAAGCAGATATAAGGGTATTTTAAGTGTTTGGTAAAGGTATACTATGCAGGATTTCTCTAAAAAATAATGAATAAAATCCTAGAAAAATAAGTCCCCTCAATCATCACTTATGACCCACTAGAATTGTGTGGCGATGTATGTATGTACAGCAAGGTTAGGACTCGTAGCAACCAGGTTATATCACTATCTCTCTCCTCTGCTCTCTGTCTGTGTGTGTTTGACCGAGGGCAGGGCTAAGCTTAACACACACGCACACACAAACACAGAGCAGAGAGGCCACAGTGGACAGGATGAAGCATTACCTTTGGCTGCATTCATACAAAATCCCCGCAATACGGCTCCTTCCTACAGGGTTGAGTGGAGGTGTGGGTGTTTTTATTTGTGCTTTTGAATGTAACTGCTGTGAAAAAGTCAGTTATCTGATTCACTGCTCTGTTCTCGCTAGTGCAGCTCCCTCTTTTCACTCACTCTGTAGCTCAAAAGACCACCGGAGGAGGGGCCAACTTTTGTTTCCAAACACCAACCGACAAATCCTGCATAGTACGCCTCTTATTTAGGTTATTGAACAATAATTATAACTTCTCCATTGAAGACATACTTTATAGGATTACACTACTGTCATTCATTTTCTGTTTATGCACCAGCAGCTATGAATGCTTCACCGGAGGGGTTTTTTGCAAATACATTAATAATCATTTAAAAATGTCCTCATAGCTGCTGTAACTACACTAGACTGTGTTATAAACTATTTATTAAAAGTTTGGAGGTTTAAAGCAAGTTAGTTAGAAGTAGTATTGGCAGTAAAAGTAGAAGTAAAAGTATTAGCAGTAGTAATAGCAGTGGTTGGAGTTGTAGTAGGAGGAGCACTATGAGTAAATATAGTAGTATTAGTTGCAAAAGTAGTAGTTTTATACTAGTTTCATGTGAACTATTTTTCATCTGACCAGGAGCAAAACTCTGGGTAAAAATGTGTACATTTTGCGAAAAGATCTTAAGTAATGCCAAAGAGGAAAATTAAAAGCAAACACGCAATTACAGTATCGAATGAGTGACAAATGACACCAATCAGCAGTTGCAGGATATAAAAGCATATTGCACTTCAGCATGCCTGTAAGCCTTCAGCATTTCAGCCGAGCAGGACATAATCTAAAGAGGTCTTTAGCCTTTTCTCATGAGAAGGGAGGCAATGAGAGCGCACAGCCCTGGTGTTAGGGGGGAATTCAGCTCTCTGTCTCCTACAATATGCCTGTCTAAAGCTCTCCAAACCAGGCTTAGCTCCCCGGCCTTGGCACCGCCTCGCTCCCCCCACCCCCCTCCCTGTGCCAGTGTCAACTTCAGCTCGGTACAGCGCCAGCCGCCAACGCCAGACTCTGCTTAGCTCATGGCAATGCCTGCTCTCCTCTTTATCTGGGTTTCTTCTTTCCTTCCTACAGTGCTTCCTCCTTTCATTTTCTTTGTTTTTTTTAATCTGTCTTTCTTTATTTTCTCTTTCTTTGTCCAATTTTGCTTTGCTTCTCTCTTGATTGATTTGTCTTTATTGCCTTCTGTGTGTTCATTGTTTACTTTTTTCATTCGGCACTTTACTTACTCTGTTTTTCCTTTTATCAGTGTATTTTTGGTGGTTCAGTCAGGATAACAGTTCATGTGTCTGCAGTGTGGCTTTACTCACAGCTATACTAATTACTACAATATTTAAACCCACACACAGACCAAACTCCCAACTAGCCTGGTGTATATCATATCCTGTGTAATAAATTAACCCAGTCTAAAACACAGCTTCACCTTCCAAAGTCTATTTGAGAGCCAATTTTCAGACACAACCTTGCAGTGACTTTGGATCTGCGAGGGTAATTATATATGGTTCTGAGAGAGGTAGTCAAGTGTTGAAAACAGCAGCTCATGGTCCAGAGACTCTTGAGACAAAAGCTACGGAGGGATACTTGTCATGCAGAGGAGACACTGACTTGGGTTAACAAGGAGCTGAGAGGCAGCAGGGTGTGAGGGAAAATAGGTCTATATTCAAAAGAATAACCAATTGATGGTAGATTGAAGTTTTCTGTTTAAGATTGCAGTTTCTGTTGAATTGGCTGTGACTTTGTATAAGTAATTTCCTCGCAGGCAATCATACTCTGCGCAACGTAAAGAATGCACTGTTGCCCCCGTGAGGCGAGGTCGAAAAGACCTCGCCAAGAGATGTGGAGAAAATGACTTCCTCCGAAACGAGCCAAACTCACTGCAGACATAATGAGACGATAAGGATAAATAGCAAGTATGTCTCATCCAGTTTCAAACCAGGGCAATGTCTCTCCCCCTGTATCCATGTCTGATGCCGCTGGGCCTTGTGGGTGCAGTATTTACCTCATATGGATAATAGAGGAGAAGAAGTCCTTTGTTGTCTTGGTGCTCCTAGGTACACCCCTCCGGGGGTCTTTGGGAGGGCGGCAGGATCTCAGTAGGGGGTCTGTATCTGTCACCTCAGTTTAGGGCCTGTCTCATGGCGGCTGACCCAAATCGCCCCCCCCCCCAGGGCAAAGCCGGGCCCACCACAGGACTCCACCGCTGCAGATAATAGGCTCGTTTGGCAAAGTATCCAGACACTGGAACTAAAGCAGCCCTGACAGCTGTCAACCAGGACAAACATCCTCCTACATGACACACGCACATGCACAGTACAAGGATACGAGTGTGTGTCTGTACTGTAGTATGTCTTCGTGTAGGGACATGATTATTTTTCCACATAGATGTGTTAATGTGTAGACGTTCGTGTTTGTGTGGGTCCTTCCACTTTTTTTTTTTCTTTTTTTTTTTACTTTTGGCACAGCCTATCCACCGCTCTGGTTAAACATCCCTGCATTTCCAGACAGTATTCAGGCGAGTTGACGCCATGTCAGGAGCAATTTGGCGCGTCGGCAAAAATCTCTTCCTGCAGGGGAGCTGTCATGGTGGAGAAATCAAAGACACCTACGTGACTAGCTGTGTTGCCTCCAAGCTGAAAGAAAGGCTTGGTGACATGGCCTGATTTCACCCATTTTACTGAAAAACCACAGCAGAAGATGGAGGAGTTTCCCGCTGCTTTGCAATATGGGGTAATAGCATTCTTACCGCAGGCACAGGCGTATGTATGTTATACTGCAAATGCTATACAACTGAAGTGATTGGTTTTAACAACAAGAATGGAGGAATGTTATCCATACTGGTGGCTCAGCATGTCTATGCCAGCAGAGATCTGCAGGCTGTCATGCCCTCTAGATGCTCAAGAACATGGGGCGACCTTTGTTCCAAATCATTACCTCAGATTGTTTTTCCTACACACACAGCATGCTAATCACAACACAAACGCTCACATTCAACATATATGCTGCACAAAATCACTTTGTCATGACCATCATGACATTTGACTATCTCAGAGAAGAGATATTCCGATCTGAAGCATTTGACCTGGTAAAATAAAAGTTAAATGCTATGTTTACAACATGTTTGCAATTATCGTACCAAGTGAGTGACACCATGTGGTTTGGTTTGGTTCCTTCAGTTTGGCCAGTCCTTCCTGTAAATGCTACAAAAACTGCTTACAAACTGCACAATAGCAGAGCAACATGTATAAACAGTACAATTACTGACTTTAATCACTTTTTGATTCACTCAACAAGGTAATGAATTACAATAAAACAGTTCCTTTTTCACGACAAGTAGGTTACCCAACATACTACTGAGCTGTTAAAGGCATGTGGTTCTCTTGAGCAAGCTCCAATGGAAAACAGCAGTGTACAGCGCTGTGGTTACACTGGCCATCTCCCCACTGTGAGGGATTATAACTGCGTAAGTGGAGAGGGAGTTGCTGAAAAAGAACAACAGCGCTCGACAAAAGTAAGTGCAGTTCAAAAACTAGGAACCTAATAAACAAGCAACAACAGACAATAAATCCAAAGCCCCAGAGGAAAATGAAATGAAAAAGTGCTTGCTGCCGCCCACAAGCCTCTGAGCAGAGGATAAATTCTGCTACCACACTGAGTCTTTCAGGACGCAGCGCTGACTCTGGTCCTTACAGGCTAGTTACAGCTGACTACCGCAAGGTGTGTGCCTGTCAAGATGTTCTGTGCATGTATGTGTGACTCTGTCAGAGTGTTAGACTATTTCTGAACGTGTGTGAACGTATAGTATGAGTGTGATGTCTCATTCTGTATGAGTGTTCTTTTATAGCCTCGTTGAATAATGACATTTACACTTTCTAGCCCGGAGAAGTATGTGTGTGTGTGTGTGTGTGTGTGTGTGTGTGTGTGTGTGTGTGTGTGTGTGTGTGTGTGTGTGTGTGTGTGTGTGTGTGTGTGTGTGTGTGTGTACATAACCATATGTTTACCTCAGTCTGAGTGTAAGTCTGAAGACGTCTGACAGTCTAAACATTTCTTTTTCTGTGCTGCATGAGCCAGAACAGAACAGTGTCTCATCCCCTCTGTATCTTCTTACATGTTTGTCTCCTTCCTGTCTCCTTCCCAGAGGTCGACAGCTGTATCACACTCAATTAGCAACTGAAACCATCATCTAGGCCCATTAAAGAACATCTAACTACCAACAAAAACATCTATTTTGTTGGAGTAGTTGCAAAAACTGCACTTTTCAGTCCAGTTAACTGTGAACAGCCATACTTTAAGAAATACAAGTAATTCACAAACATTGTTGCCAAGAGGTACAGCACTCAAATGACACCAGAGGGAACAGGAAATTAATTTAAAGGTGCACGCAAGCACATGCTTGTGTTAGTTAAACTCACAGTCAGGGTCCTATTGATTATATGTCAAATTAGATCAAGACCAGGTAAAGTAGCTAGACCTCCACTGAGCTTGTTAGAGTGACCACCAGAGGGCAGCATATGAATCACAATGAATCTGAGAATTGAATGAAGCACTTATCACACTATATTTGGTTTTGCTCCAACAGGTAAATTTAAGAAGTCAACCTTGAGCTAAGTTTGTCAACTATAGTCTTTACATATAACAAGCAAATGAATGAATGACACCTATATTGCACCTAGGAGAAACTGCTTTGCACAAAGAGCACACAAGAACATCAAAAAGGCCTTAAATTAAACATAGGCATCTTAAAAACATCATAAAAAGCACAATGTTGGGAAATCAACCAGTCACATCAAGTACAAGTTGTAGAAAGTGCCAAATTCAGACCATGTAATCAAAGCTTGTTAAGCAGCTGAATGCTGCAGGGGACAAAGGATGTGATGCCGCTGCTAGTCCACATCCTGGGCTTGTTATACCCTCGCCCTGAAGGTAAAAGCTCATATTCAGACCACAGATGCTGTGGATCTGCTAAATTCATGGTGTACTGGTTTGGCATCTAAGTAATATTGCATATTGTTATCCCAGTTATCTTGCTACAAAGTTTAACAACCCTGCTCAGTTTGTTCTTGTTTTGCAAAGACTGTGCTTCCCCAGATACTGAATACAAAAGATCAATATAATCTAAATGAAGGTCTTGTAAAACAGTGTCAGCTTAGTTTTATCCACATTAAAACTTCTAAGTTTCATTAAAATAAAAGATGTGGTTGAGTCTTTGCAAATCTAGCGTTGGTGTTAGTATTCCATGACAGTTTGCTATCAATAATAGAGCCCAGATACTTATACTCCTGAACACTTTCAATGGTTACATTCTTCATAATTACAGGGGACAGAGAGATCATTTCTTTAGTCTTCTTGGTGTTTCAAATCAATGAATTTTCAATTGTAGTGGTGGTTAGTGGTTATAGTGGTTCATCTTAGCTCTAAAACTGGTCTCATATGAGTGGTTTGATTGGAATCCACTGTTGCCTCTCCACCTACAGAATAGAGAACTCATACAATACAGCAAAAATCAAATGGGGCTCCATGGACCCATGAAAACGTTCAGGAACCACAACAACGAGCAGATTAATCATACCAGTAGTTAAAGAGATGCACAGCAAATATAGAGTGTACAGAGTCAACAATGTGTGTGCTGAATACATCACACTGTCTGAGAGACGATGTTGAGAGACAGCCAACCAGACACAATGGTCTTCAATCTATGCCAAAACAGGCTACATTCACTCACAAACACACACACATGTGCACACACACATACACACACACACACACACACACACGCACAAACACACACGCACACACACACACACACAGACAAACAGAGTAATTAGTCTTTGATTTCCCCCGGCAGTGTTCTGGTACCAGGGGGCAGCTGCTGGGACCCTGCTTTAGCCTTGGCTAATTTCACTCACGGCTTGATCTCGACCCAGCACAGGTGCCCACTTGGCACCCGACCGCTGTTGCCATGGCAATTGCCAACTTCAGGGGCCAAGGAAATGCCAATTCTCCAAGGAGCTCAACCACAGGAGCACAGGAGCCATTGATGAGGTACTCATTAAAAACAGACCACATTAGCACCGCCAGAGGAGGCAGTCAGGTCTGGACAGTTCAGTGAGCTTTAAGTAGCCATTTTCTTTTCAATAGGTGTGCTCCTTTGTGCTCATTATATGTGTTTTTTCCCTTTATAAATGATGTGTCAGACTGAGCTGGTATATATTCCCAAAAACCAAAAAAGACTCAGTCAGACTGACATCTGCTCTGTGCAACAGACAGCATGCACACATTAAGTGTAGTCTGCTATATCCTGGACTTTACTGCCTCCTTGTGGTTCATGGGTGTTACTGCAATGCCTACAGGTCCACGACTGCATGCACCTGCTTTAAAACACACCACACACCGCTGATCCGCTGATTCAGGTACTTCTGCTGTAATGAGCTTCTTCCGTAAATCAACCCTGAGGATTCACCCTGCACTCATTAAGCTCAGGAGACTGGCTTACTCTGACTCACCTCTGTTAACGAGGGAGATCCACACTTTAAATATCAAGGGACAGAGCAACTGAAACCATCTTCACTTACTTGCTTTAGACAAAATCGAGATCGAAATGGCAACTTGCACACTAAGCAATGAGGCTCAATGAAGAAGAGAAGGGTTGATACTGTTTGAGGAGAAGAGGGAAACAGTTAAGCAGTGAATGGACAGGCAGTCACAACCATAAAACATCACATCAGACCTGGAAAAGTTATTTAGCTACAGGCTTTGATGTCATCCAGAGAAGACATGCTCAGTGTGTGTGCAATGCAGTCTTGATACAGTGTGTTATACGGTTGTTGAATCTAAAACGATATCTGAGCTGGTTAATGAACTCTGCTTCTTCGTCAGACAGTGAGTCTCTCTTGTACAACAACAATAGTTTCCAGGTTTTGTATATCATTTTAATTGCCAGTGCAATGGCCCGATTTTCCCGCAATGAACATTAAAGTGGAAAGTAATTTGCCAGATCACACCCATTCCATTCCTTAATAAACTCATTTCAACACAACCATATTGTGAATTTCTTACCTAAGGCCATCTTCTAAGCAGGAGTCATTTTAATTGTCACATTGCCATCTGGTGTATGCATTACATGCCTGTATCAAAGCCATTTCCAGCAATTTCAGAGCTATCACAAGTGTTATTTCACAGGCTTCTGGCAAGAGGAAGGTTTCCACCTCCTTCCTGGACACTCTACACTGACTGAAACTTTTTGAATGAGCTTGTGTCACTTGCATGGAGCTCAGTCAGTTCTGCTGAAGATGTGGCAGGCTGAATATAAAGAACAGGGCAATAGTCTCAAATTAAAATAGTGTATCAGCAGTGTGTCTAAGAACAGTCACACCACAGTGTTTAAAATGTATCTAATACAGCTGGGCTAAGATAAATGTTTCAGTTATTATGAGTACGTTGTAGTAATTCAATAATCCTCATGACAGCTTCCATCTAACACAAACATGCAGGGAAGGATTGACTCCACTTTCCTCGAGTCACGTGAACTCCATCTGATCCTGTAAAGGTAAACAAGCACTTCATGTACACAACTGTGTTGTTATGCAGGTTAAGCTTATTAATTTATCTATATTCCAGCATTGAGTAGTGAGTATGTAGCTGGTGTTCTTATTATCATATTTATGGGACTAAGTGTTAGAGCTGTTGCTATTGACAGAGTGTTCTGCATTCCTATTCACTGTAGGGACTGTTCTTGAATATACTCTACACCTGAAAAGCTTTGACCTTGACGTGATTTGAACACGCAGCCTTCTGATCTGGAGTCAGATGCGCTACCGTTGCGCCACAAGGTCCTCTGCAGTATAACAACAAACTGCATCAATGCAGAGACGAGATAATCACACCCCAGGAAGACATTTGTACACAGTATAAAAACAATTACAGCTCTAAGAATATATTATACAGGTGTTGATTATTGGAAAATAATCAAACGAAAGAAATTCTGTTTGATTGTCCTGGATGGAAAACAAAAACAGCTTTTCCTCTGCCAACATGCTATTACACATTTCAGTCCAGCTGGTGGCAGTAGTGGATCAGAAAGCTGGCATTACAACTGTCAATAAACAACAAAGAGAACAATAAAGGTACAACCTATCAAATCAAACACAATCATAGACAGACGATATCGAACTAAAAGACTTTCTCTGTTCAAGTGAAGCTTTTCAGCACCTTAATGGTACTGTGTCTCTATTACTTTTGTGATCTTTGTATTGATGGAGCAAATAAGACATGATCAAACCATCATAATCTCATTAGAATGATCTCTACAAGGGCGTGAATACACACAAAGCTCCAAGTAACACTAGAACCAAACTACGGCAGGGTGATTTGTACAACACAAAACCAAAACTAACCCCTGACCTCGACAAGCTGTAGAAATACATGCTCATATTAATGATGCATGTGAAATACAAGTTAGATCATCATTGTACAAATCCGTGAAACACGGACAGGCTCCAGCATGTAGCTCTGTGACGGTGTATGAATCACAGCATGGTAATCTAACTGCTGAACCGGAGCCAGGCATCTCACATACCACACACACACCTCAGATTCAAAAGGCTTTGCAGGGCACGTGCTCCCAACGGCAAAGGGACCGAAACTTGGAAAATGACATTGGTAGTTTCTACATGAACTCTCCTCTGCTCTGTTATCCCTCCATGTCAACTTTTGTGACTAAACACAAATCTATTTTTGAACCATCAAAAAGTGAATATCAACACTTGGTAAACTTATATTACTATGTCTTCTTGTGTGTGTTTTTATCAACACCAATACCAGTCACCATATTGGAGCTGATGATTTTAAAGACAAATACTGCGTAAATATGAGATACAGTAATCTACAAGAAGAGACCAGTATAATAATGAATATACACTCAAATTCAGATATGAAATCCAGAACAGAGATCTCTCACATCAGTTTAATTGTTTACATGGTGAATATTTGAGTCTACCAAGCTACATTTTGCTTTCAGTTTTTATAATATTTACATTGGCTTCAACATCTGCCATTAGTTTAATCATTTGACACATTAGTCTTGTTCTTCTTCATAACACGTATTAAGTTAGCTATGAGTTTTCATTATTTTTCCTTTAATGCAAAAATATTATGATGTACTATTTGCTCCAAGTGTGCAGATGTGTGTGTATGTTGGGGTGCCTGAGCTCTCTGAACTGAGCACATCTGACATAATGCTTTTTAAAAGAGGTGGCAAGAGGGAAGATGGAGTGCTGAAAACTTAATGTCATGTCACAGAAAATGTGCAGTTGTCAGGACCTCGTGGCGCAACGGTAGCGCGTCTGACTCCAGATCAGAAGGTTGCGTGTTCAAATCACGTCGGGGTCATTGAGTTTTAAGGTAATGAAACGACTGCGCTCGGGCCATCTGCTGCTCTACTACAACACAAGCTTTCCATATCCATATCAACAACAAACAGATAAGGAGAATACATATTAGGAACTTTCATTGCAAAAAAATGATATGGCAGCAATGCATCTTCTCATTAGGACCGACTGAACTCAAAACTAAAAACTGAGAAAAACCTTCAGCTGATGATAACTGAACGGATTATTTCTGTAAAAAAAATATGTTTATGTTTAAATTTCAATACCATTGAGATTCAGAATATAGTATAGGTTTTCAAAGGGAACACAGTATAAAGGAAGCCCATTAAAGCAGTACGTACATAAGAATGGGAGCAGTGATGTCATTAACGGGTTAAAATGAACAGGTCTGGTGAACTGTGTTCCTGCCTGTTAGTAGATTACAGTAAAACAAGGACGGAGGCAGTACCTGATGGAGGGAACTGGAAAGACTGGCTCAGCTACTACAACTATACACACACACAAAAGCAAACATACACACTGAGATAAAATCCTGTATGTCTACCCACACACTCACACACACACACACACACACACACACACACACACACACACACACACACACAGACAGACAGACAGACAGACAGACAGACAGACAGACAGACAGACAGACAGACAGACAGGGCTGTTTCACTGGTGTAAATTCAGTTGTTCCAGTCCACAGTCAGCTGAGCTATGAACTCTACTGCATGTCATTTACAAACTGTCAACAGACTTTTACTACAGTATGTCTGTTATCTTTCATTTTTACTGTTGAGGGTTACAGTCATGTAGTACACTCCAGTCATCCTGTAATGTGCTGGCTTCAAATGAGACAAATCAGCCTGTAAATTTGTATAAACAAAACAAGAACCTTAACATTTTGAAATGCTAATGATATGCAGTGTTGTGTTCTGAGCGAGACTGTAATGAGCTGATATGACCACCAGGGGGAGCTTGTATTCACAGTATCACAAACATCACAACGTACATACAGTGTCAAGTACATGGTTTTGCTAGAATAGTTTCTTCTTTCCTGTATGAGAGGAAAGGAAAGGAGAGGAGAGGAGAGGAGACAAGAGGTGAGGAAAGGAGAGGACAGGAGAAGAGAGGAGAGGAGAGGAGGGTTTTAGACAGCAGGTGCAAAACAGCTGCTCTCACCACTGATCCCACCTGATGCGTAACCATGGCACCTACCACACAGTCATTAAAAGGTGAATAAATGCACATGCACACATGCTTTCCTTTTCTTTCATAGACAGTCTCTCATTCACATCCAAATGAAAACACAAACCCAAAAACCATATCTACATGTTTTCATACAGATCAACTTCTCAAATCAGTTAACAGCTCACCACACTGCTTTAAGCATATTTCAGGTGTGGGAAATGTACTATTCAACATAAAACAGCAAGACGGCACACACAGTAGTTTTGAGAAGGATACTGTGTTAGACTTCACAAGACAGCAATGGCTCTCAGACATCACATATCCTGAGAACACTGCTAACAGATATGAATCAAAAATATCTCATCGGATTCAAACCCTCATGTTTCATCATCACTGAGAGGGATACATAATAGTGGCTTTAATCTTTGAATTGATGAGAACACCAGATAAATCAGCTGTGTCCTAACTACAGTAGAATACACAGTAGTGTTGACTAGTATTGTATTCATTACTTCAAGTGAGTAACTCTGTATTTATTGACTGTGGAGCAACTTCTAGCTGCAAACTCTGGAAAAGAGAAAAATCATTTAACCCATTTCCTTCTTATAGCTCACTAACTGGCGCAACATTAAAGCAACAGCTAGTGACTCAGGTGTAGTCAGCACTATTCCCATAAGAGGCATACAGAGGGATTGTGGGTAATCATTTACAGCTGGTCTGGTTGGTTCATCTGGGAGTGTGATATCATGCTGCTTCTGACATACATTTTGCTCACACACACTCTTATATAGGCAAATATAGGAATATACACACACACACATACACATCAAAGTGAAACCTGAATGTAACACTGCGGACATGCATCATTCAAGCATCCATAGATATGAAAGCTATGGACAAATGCCAACAGGTTGGAATGATTAAATAGAGAATATGGTGGTGTGCAGTAGTTTACCGTTTTGTAATGTTTTAGTAAATGATATGACAGTAAAAGCAGACAGGGGTAATCATAAGCACATGTCAGTGAAATTCTCTGTTGTTCTGCCAAAGTTTCAAGTTTAAGAGTTCAGCAGCTATTAAATTTATTTTTTAGCAGGAGGGAAAATTGAATGGAATGGGGTGAGCATGAAAAGAAAAAAAACTAAACACTATGCAAACACACCTTTTCTCTTAATCTCACGCACACAAACACTCTGACTCACCCTATCTTTGTCGTCCGCTACGTCACACAACACATCATCCTGGTCCAGGATGCCTCCATCTCCATGTTCCAACCTGTGCACCTGAACCCAGTAGCTGGAGTCCTGGGGGGGGAAAAAGAGAGTATTAGCTCTATAATGAGATCAGCTGTATTTGCGGCATATAGATTTATGGATTTATGTCGTTATGCAGCATTGCCAGGCCAAAGGAATTAGCAGCCCGTGCCCTAACGAATCAGCTGATCTAATCACCATAATGATCCACTCAGCTGGCACACAGAGGCTTTGCCGTGCTATGGACTGACATCACGATCGCAGTTATGAAATATTTTAATCCCCTGCTGGATAGCCTGCTGAATAAGTGTACGGCTCAAACCTTTCTTCATATGGTATTAGAAAAGGGAATTAATGTGAAATACAAGTCTAATGCGGAGGTTTCAACACACACCCACTCTCCTCTATTCAGTTCAAAAATACTGTATTTCACTGCCTTTTTTTTGTTTCTGAATGTAAATATTGTTCACACATACATACTGCATTCAGGTACAGTATATGCAACAGTGCAGATTTAGTGCCTGATAAAGTCAGTATGCTTTCAGTTTAAAACACCTATCTACAATACATATCATCTAATTAGAATTATAATCAACAGCGTGGCCTTTTATAGGAGCTTTTCCCAAAATATAATTTTTATAATAGATGGTACCACATGATGATTCTCACTTTTAATACTGTAAAACAGAGTGTACATAATGTAGTGTGCCACATTGATTGAAGTGCTGAGTTATGCAGTTCCTATCAATAGTGTGAGAAGCTTCCATGTGCAATTGTAACAAGGTCTGTATAGTGTTTTATTCCACTTGACAAATATCCAGTAATGTTGGTTAACTGGCTAAAATGACATGTTGTTCTTCTATGGTGTGCTGGGTCTGAGCAGTATATACATTCTATTCATATACACACTGCATATTTTCATGCTATTACATTTGACATTTTGTGAGTGATACGCCCAAAATAATGAAAAGCAGTAGCACGGACACATACCTCCTCCACCCAACACAACATAGACAATAGTGTCTGGTGAAGCTCAGTGACAACGAATGGAATAATGACAGGTCTGTATGTTATATTAAAACATAATTACATACGAGATAAGGCTTTACAGAATAATACATGTTCATAGGTCAGATATGCTCCAGTAAAGTCTTAGTAATGTTTGTGGAGTTGGAATAATATATTAAGTACATATCCTAGTCTCCAAAAGAGAAAAAGTATGCCATCCTTCAAAAATGTTCATGCAAAAAAATAATAATAATAAAATAAATCTAGTATAATTTGGGTTATTACAGTAAGGTCAGTAAACGACACTGTATTAAATAGCAGCTTCATGTTGAACCCTTAATATAAACACAATACTCCCCAATAGATTCCATGCATGTTTGATATTCAACCATAAGATGTTTAACTGACTAAAGACCTCTCATTTTCTCCATTCTCCTTCTTCCTTGCTTCCTCCCTCCCTCGCTCTGGCTTTGCTGGGCTCATAGCCTCTGAGCACTGAAGCATGATGGCCCGGCCAGACGAAAGAGTAAAGAGAAAGCTCTCAGCTCAGTGACTGTCCTTCCTGCTTCGCCGTGTCAAAAAAGAATGTCCTCGCTCTTTTGTCTCTATTCTGTTCTCCCCTCCGTTTTCCCTCCCTCTGTCTCTGTTCCTATGCTCTCTCTCTCTCTCCTCCGAGCTGAGCTGTCGTCGGCTCTGCGGTTAAATGCCTTCATGCACGGCTCTGTTGTACTGAGCTCCATTGCGGTTCACCAGGCAAAAATGGTCCAAAATCATGAAGGGAATGATTGTGTGGTATTTTCCTTCCTTCTGAGGTTATTAGGAGGGAAATGCTGGGGGGAGGAAGGGAAACTATTGTGAGTTTATCAGGTATGTTTCCAAAAGACAAGATGAGAAATTGGAAGCAAAGAACGTTGTTTGACTAGCAGGCCTAGCTTTAACCCAGTCCAACCTGACAGAAATATGAATACAACTAAATTTATGCTACAATACCACCACAAAACAGAACCCAAAAGAAGAAGACAGAGTGCAAAAAAAAAAAACCACCATCTCTGGAAGTCATTACAAACCACTAACTGACCCTCAGCTTTAAAAAGGAAGAAAAAAAAACATCTAAATGTTCAAACATTAACAAAATCTATATCTGTGGGCATGTTTGGTCCTGATCCAGGCTGGGCTTGTTCCTCAGATGGATTAGAAGGAACAAATATGTTTCGAGAGGAGCTCAGCCATAAATCCCAGAAACACGCTCAGGATGGCTCGGGACGGGACATCTGAGTTTGACGAACGCTTCTCAGATTTGACTTGGTTAAAGTGATGTAGGAGCTTTACATCGCCTTGGCTTTTCCTCCGATGAGCCGAAAGGCAGCGAGATTTCATAGTTCAAAGACTCCTGATTACAGGAGCATTAGTGGAGAGTTCATCACCGACTTTGGGATTCTGATGAGTTTTGTGTTTTGGGAGGTCGTCTCTTGAATGCTTTGGCGTAAATACCGAGCTCTTAACTGCCAAGCATGATTTCTTTTTTTTTTTTTCCTTAGTGGATACTTATAAGCATTAGTAAAGACCTCCTTAGACACAGCTGGACACATTAGCCACTGGGATCACAAAAAACCCCAAAGGTCAAATTCAGTTTAGCCTTCTTCTTAGTGTCATTCACCCTTTCTCTCCAGAGAAATGAGGATATATTATGTTGAACATGTCTTTTGTAATAATAATGAGATTTTTCTCAACTATTTTCCCGAACAAAGACCTGATTGATTCACAGCTGTATTAAAAACAATAACTTTAAAATATGAAGATTAATATACTGTCTATGTTAACTTTGTCAAGTGTTCAGGAGCAAACTTAAGTCTACATTAAGCGAGCACACATTTACTTCTTTCACATATGAACACATATGGGCTTCATCTAAGTTAATCACTGAAAGTATGGACAGCAGTGTAAATGGAGTGTGGAGAAACAGAGAAGGAGCGGGCCGTCCCACAATGGCTGCATTGTGATGAAGTCATTTGTATTACTTTAGAGTACAGTACAACAGCAGGTAGGGGAGGACAGCAGCGAGAGTTGATAAAGTGTGAGCACACTCAGCGGTCGACCTCGGGTCACTTTGTTACTATTGTCTCTGCTGCTAAATCAACACGTCACACATGTATAGTTGCAATGCACCTCTACAAAAAATTGGGGGTTTGCTAGTCTACTGGATACACTAACAAGACTAAACAGTGAGTCATAAAGTGAAGTATTGTAAAGTTGAAACAAACAGGAAATTAATCATTAAAACGTTTAAGTCTTATGGTGATCTTTAGAGTGGAAACTTAAAGCCCACATCAGATCCACACAGCATGTCTTTACTGTTGCTCTAGTGAAGCCAAATATCATACTCCCCCTAGTTTAAAAGAACAGGGCTTTCACTTCCCACCCTATCACTATACAAGGCCTAATCAATTTTACTACAATAAAATAAAAATACAAACAATAAGCCAGCATGGTTTTATTTCATTAACAAAGGGACAAAACAACTATCAAGTACAATCAAAGCAGAGGGAAACATGAGAACAACACACATGTGCCCTTTACTGCACAACAGTAAGAAGGATGATGGAAAGCCTGTAGAAACCAGTGGAACCTGTGTTGAGAAAATAATAATCAACACTCTTAAATTACATTAGTGTCGTGTGAAGTGTAACTTTTCAGCTTGAAGCAACATTTTCAGGTCAGGTAAACAGTCTTTGAAAGGTCAGCCACCTCTTGTACTGCTACAGAGCTACAAAGTGCTGAATCTATGATAACAAGTAACAAGTACTTAAAAACTCTTTAACCAAGCATCACTATCTTTAAAATCACTGGCATACTAATGTCATCATGTTACAAATGAAATATTTTAATTACTGTCACTAGAGTCAAGAGCATGTAAGAAAAAGATATACATTTCACAGCTAAGTACAAATGTAAGGGGAGTAGCTTCAGTTGTTCTCATGTCGTGTTGCCAAACTCCACAGCACAGTAATGTATGCTTGGTTTCACTTTAATGATATGAGTGTAACAGATGCAGCAGCAGCAGTGCAAAATGAGCCAGACTTGCTGATTATGTATCATGAGCAGTATGCAAATGGGAGATGTGGTTACATGCTGAACATATAAAAAAAAAAAAAAGGAAGACGTGAATAAAGTGACTTGGTGCCTGCTGTGTTGACATTGAGCAGATGTGCAGGTTAAAGGCCTTTTGTATAGAGCCGATATGAGCAGATATGCAGGGTGTGTTAGTGTGTCTTGCCTGCGGGTCATTTAGTTCACTAGCCTACTGACCTGTTTAGTCACTTGTGAGCTTTACTCATTCATTCATTCACACGCTGAGTGAGTGAGTGACATACCGCCACCATCCTCTCATCAGGTATCCGCTTATCTGATCCGCTGTAGAAGGTGAAGGGAAACAGAGAGGTGGTTGTTCTCTCTGTTACACACACACACTTGCGACATAAACCCAGACAATAGCTCTCTTCACCCTATTATCTGTCTCTTTGTATCGGAGTGGGTTGCCAGTTCCTGTCAAAGACCACACAAAGACCAGAGCCCTGGAGGAAACTAGAGGAGAGAAGGGGAGTGTGGGAGAAAGTGTGTGTGAGAAGAGAGAGAACATGTTCCCGTGTGTGTGTGTGTGTGTGTGTGTGTTTTATGATTGCTGCTTTCTCTCCTGCAAGTGTTCCTATTCCCACGGGAGGAATGTCAGCGGCTAGACAGGGTTCTCAAATGTCCAGGGTGATTGCAGTAAGACCTCGTGGCGCAACGGTAGCGCGTCTGACTCCAGATCAGAAGGTTGCGTGTTCAAATCACGTCGGGGTCAAAGCTTTTCAGAGTCAGACGCACTACGGTGCAGCCGTGCATTTGCCATCAGTTCAAGGAAAGTGGAATACCACTGTGTGATGCGCATAATAATGAAGGTTACAAAGATATGCCAGTGGCAGTTGTGTGTTTCTAGTCAGGAATGTGAAGCATTTGGAGATGATCCCGTTAAGACAGAGGAGAAGCAGGATAATACAAACTACAAGCAGCAACAGTTTACAGGACATATGAAAAGCGACTGTGTGTCTTATCATCTTAAGATGTAATCAACAAAGGCTGCTCTGTACAACTGAAAAAGTGAGAAAGACCTGACAAGAATGCAAGCAGCTGACAAAGGAAGAGTCACAAAGTAGAACAATACTGTGCTCATTATTGTATCCTCTTTGTGTATTACGGACACAGTCGAAGCGTCTTTCAATCAGCGTGGCATGCTGCTATAAAAGGACTTCAACATCTAAAGACAGTTAACTCTCTCTCGAATCAGACTTTAGTCAAATCTAATTCCATGTAGCCCCCCCCATCAGCCAATGTGATTCAGATTACATTAACATCTAGTAAAGTTTGGTCAGGGTTCAAGGTTTGGTTGTAGATGCTGCCCAAACTTTTCACAACACAAAGCAATTTATGGTCATTGAAACTGATTATATTATGTCTCTTACTTGGGGGGAAAAAAAGACAAATCTCACTCAAGAAAGTATGTGTATGTGCCGTAGCCAAAGGATTCAAGGTAAATCAAACACGCCCAGAAGTTTCTATGATGACATCATTCAGTCTAATATTCATATTGAGATATAATGAGTCTAAACACTATCAATGAAATTAACTATCTCAACAATGAGAACTAGTCAGTCCCTTATGTGATCCTTGGTGTGGTCAGCTTCATCATCTATCTCATGATGATTGACATACTAGTGGATGACATCACTCCTCACTACAGCATTGTCCTGATCATTAAAGTTGGCTGAATTGAGTTTGAATGCCTGTGAGTTGATAAAGAAAATACTACTTACACTGACATTACACTTGGAGCTGGTTGATTAGGATTTTTAAGGCTGTGTTATCTGCACTTAAGCACATTTCAGCTGAAGTGAGCATGAGAAAATATTTCTTTTCAAGCTTAACTTGAAATTTACAAAAAATATATATTAGAATAATAAGAGAATAAGCCAAAATCTCACTAAAATCTCAACTAGTCATTTTAGATTCAACAACGGAATCTCCAGACTTTCTCTGTGCGATCAAGAGGCTTAGATAGCACCATTAGGCTGTGACCTCTGACCTCTGGAAAGACAGACTCATCTCAGTAAATCACCACTTCAACCCAGTAGTTCAACCTCTCAACCTCCCGCTTTCAGGGTTTGTGCTCAGCGGCACAATAGTGGCTGTGATTTATAGAGTGTATGTTCTCCCCTGTGAGTCATAAACACTGGTGTCACAAACAAGCCTTTTCTGCCTCTCTTGAGCACACACACACAGCTGGACCACACAGACTAACTAACACACACACACACACACACACACACACACACACACACACACACACACACACACACACACACACACACACACACACACACACACACACACACACACACACTCTTGAGCTCCTTATCTTTTCCAAAAGGTTCCCTGTTGCTATCAGGAGAAAGTTAAACAAATGCAAAGTAGAAGATACAGGACAGTAGCTGCAGCTGCTACTACTGCAGGGTCTCATGTACAATGTTTATTACAGACAAAATAACCATAATTAGCTTATTGTTTAATGCAATCAGGCCTGAGAAGTGAGTGAGTGTGTATTCTCAGACACAAATATACACACCACAAATGCAACAGCAGTTGACGAATGTGTTTTTATGAAAAACAAATTAAATCTTCAAACACTCATTACCATCACACAGATAAGACGATTGATAGATTTACCAAAATCCCGAGAGAATGACTGCGGTTTGGTGTCTCTCTTAATAGCACACTGAAATATCATCTTATGAAAACAAACAGAGTGAGGAAATCTGGCGTGGTGTGGTGACTGTGTCATCTAGTCATAACTTCCCTGTGGAGATGACGCTGCCAATTCATAAAAAGATAAATACTAGTTGTTTATGAAAGCCTTTATTATCCCTAATTGACCCAACAGACGAGTTGGTGTGATGACAGGATTCGCTGAGGTGAGACGGTAGTTGATTTTCTGGTTCAGTTTGGTTCACCAGGTTTTAGCTCACTAAAATATACCCAAAATCCCCTGAGGCGGAACTTTTACTTGTAATTTGAAGATTGCGTCTTTAAGTAAGATTTCATTCTTCAGGTTTCAAACTGTTGGCCAAACTGTGTACTGTATGACTGTTCATGTGTGCATGGTTTAGTAATGGGCTTCAGAACCAGTATACTGGGGGGGGGGGGTCTTGCACTGGTATTCCCCTATGACAAAGTCACCTCGAGGGTCTTTGCATTATTGATGCCCTGCCTGCACACAGAGCCTCCCAACCTACAGAGTACAACACTGAGAGAAATATGACACCTCACTACACACACACACACGCTGCACTGCACACACTGGAAGCCTACTGCATATCATTATTCATAAGAGCACACCCATAATATACAGCATGATACAAAGAAACATGTACTGGAGACTTAAAAGCTACATTTAACAGCCATGAGGAACTTTCATGGTCTTACAGTAATTACGTTGAACACTTTCACACATGGTACATTGTAAGTGCAAACACTGTGGTTGGGCAGCAACCAAACATGCATACATTTTGCAACAGTGTTTCTGGGGGGGAAAATGCATAGCTCCACCCTGAGTTAGACAGAGATGAACGTACTATATGTGCCCACAGAGGCATAAACAGAGAGGACATTTATTCAAGTTACTTTCACACAGAGTTTCAGAGCTGTCTTTCTTAGAAATAGTGTGGCAGAAAAAGGCAGACTACTTCACCAAGCAACACAAATAATTACAATCTCATTACAATCTAATTCTCTCATTAGAACGATATTATAAAGCACAATGAGCTACACTGCAACTTCATATCAGTTCAGTGTCTCTGGTGGCACAGTCCCTCTGTGTACAGTTAGAAACAAATTGAAAATACAGAGTTGTGAGTATTCCGGACAGCTGTTAACAGCCTGTCTTGGCACGTCTTCAACATTGGCTGGCCTCACTCAAAAATGGGCCAACGACAAACACACACACACACACACACACACACACACACACACACAAAAAAAATCTCAAACTTCCTCTCCCATTCAATTATTATTCGAATAAACAACACACATCATGATTAATCTTTTAGTTCATTCAACTGTTCAGTTGCAACGACAGCATATGGGTCAGTGGCTCAGTATCTGCCATTTAGAAATCCCAAAAGAACCAAGATCATTAATGAATCTTTCTTCCACCACCTATTTTTTAAAATGGAAATAAACAAACGTTCCCTTTCACTTGCAGTGAAAGACCTAAGTTTAAACATGTCAGCACTTGATTAATAACCCTGTATGATGTTTTGAGTGCAGGCACATATGAAAGGCTAAAAGATATATATATAAATGTATGTATGTTGGCCAACAGTTAACATCTCCCCACGCTGTGCACTACAACAGAGTGCTAGTATTGGAGCCAGAGAGGTTAGCGAGGGGATCAAGCTGGTAATACGGGCCAGCCTGTCAAACACAGAGCCAAATCCTGCAGCCTCTTGACATGGAGACCCTCCAAATATCTGCCACACCTACACGCACCACAGCCAGAGCTACACTGTCAATTCCCCAGAGTCTCATACTGTAGCTTTGGAGGGGATAGAAGCGAAGAAATATATATCCCACTGTCACTAAAAGCACAGACAAATGAAGCTTTGTGAATTTGGGATAAATTTTGTGCATGGATAAACCTCTGTGGCCTTGTTGCTGTGTGATCTGCCTGAGTAAGGGATTTGTAGTCTCTAAACCCTGTTTCTCCACGACAACTACAACTGCACATATCAACTCTCATGGTAAGTACAACATGGAAAGCTAAGCATCTGGTCTGGATATTAAAAAAAGCAGGTTGGTGTGTATGTGTGTATGTGTGTGTGTGTGTGTGTGTATGTGTGTGTGTGTGTGTGTGTGTGTGTGTGTGTGTGTGTGTGTGTGTGTGTGTGTGTGTGTGTGTGTGTGTGTGTGTGTGTGTGTGTGTGTGTGTGTGTGTGTGTGTGTGTCCGCACAGGCCAGACATGCTGCCTCATGGCTCAGCAGGAGCAGGAACCGCTTGCTCTGATGAAGGGCTCCCTAACAAATTAAAACAGACATTATCACATGAGGCTCTCATTGAGTAGTTTCATAATGGTACATCATTAAGCCAATTAAAGAGCAAACCTTCAGACAGGATATGCCGGTTATTACAGGGCTGCTGTATGTCAGGAGGTAACGTCAATTAGTGAACTTTCACAAGCAAATGTGTTATACATGATAGCAATAACCACCTTAGGGAAGCTATTTAGATGCATGACTTAATAAATAAGCAAAATGAAGGTTAACTGAAGTAATGCAAAATTGACATTTTATTGAGTCGTTAAAAAAAAAAAAGTATGACTGGACTATTAAGTGTAGATGGCTCAAAGTCTGTGTTAGATAGCAGTTAGCATCTTGGCTTGCATCCCAAAGTCACATTTTATTAGCATGTTTATTAGCAATCTGTCTGGAGTGCACAGGGATAGGTAGCTTGTTTGGGCAGCTAGCCAGTTTTATCCCATCTGAGACAAGTGGCCATTAGCAACAGCAGGGGAGCTACACATACACACACACACACACACACACACACACACACACACACACACACACACACACACAGACACACACACACACAGACACACACAGACACACACACACACACACACGTTTCCTGTCTTGAGCTTCAAAAACTTCTGGGAATATAGACCATGCTAAATAACATGCATGATTTGGTAGGTGTGCTAAAGGTAAAATGATGTCCACTTAAATATGCAATCACAAGCATAAAACATGCTATCGTGCATTATTGGTGTATAGAGTAAATTGTGATATAGCAGCATAATGCTTGCAAGCTTTTAAACATTACCATTGCTATTAAAAAGCAGTATTATTGTGGCTCAGCTGCCCCCTCAGGTGTCAATGAGCAATACACAGAATTGTACTGCTAACGGGACACTGTCCTCTCATTGACCCTGTGGATGGAGGAAAGCAAAAAAGGGAAAACATCCCTTAGGGTTTGATAGTGACTCTGTCAGCTATCAGTCAAATCTAGCGACAGCAGAAGCAGAGGGTGAGAGTGTTGTGTTACTGAAAGGACGTTTTAGTGTGAGACCCCTGAGGGCGATGTCCCGTCCAGGCCATCTGCTCAGCCTTGGATTGCACACAGGGAAAGTAAGATTTGGTGCAGATGTTAAATATCTGACTTTTAGGGTGAGCATAATGTAAGATACACATTGACAACATTCTTAAAATGTCTGTCACAGGTTTTTTTTACATTATACATTACTCATTACCAGTGCATCTTTTTTTTTGTATCCTTACAAGGTTTAGTTGTAATTTAGTGAAGAAATGATGACAACTGCGGGCATGCTGGTGCCAACATGCTACAAACCGGTATGACTAAAATAAAAAAGACAGGAAAGAAGAGAACAATAAATGAGTGTTCTCATGCTGGATGTGTAACTTTGAAGTTATTGTTACTCAGAGTTTCACAAATGCAAAAGAACCACATCGACATTCACAACAATAATACTAATTTAAAAAATAATAATTTTCAACCTGTGAAGCAAAGACAACAGTTTATATTTGAACATTGTCCAAACTGGATAGAAAATACTGCAAATGTCAGTGACAGCCTGACAGTGTAGACTCTGCACGTTAAGGCCTGCTGGTTCAGTAAAACTAGTTGAGCGCTGCCAGACTCTTTGTCTACTTATAGAAGCAGCAGTCAGCAAAAATTTCGGCACACTTTTTGTTTATTATTTCATAAGCGCTGAGGTTATGCTCGCCAGATGGGACCTCTGAACGGGCCAAGAGAAACACAGCGCGCACAGTGAATCACCAAGAACAGACAACCCGCAGTGGAGATGTCACGACACACACGGCTCTTTCACCGACTGCAGATGTGGAGCGCAGCGTGGTCACAGAGGGTTTTTTTTTTCTAAGGTTTGTGTTTGTTTGTGTGTGTGTGTGTGTGTGTGTGTGTGTGTGTGTGTGTGTGTGTGTGTGTGTAGGAGGAGGTGCCTGAGGTCTAAATGAGGAACAAACATCATTATGTGCTACTTATTGTGTGCCGTTTCAAGAGAAATTCGCATCAGCATCGATGGAAACCAGGGTCCGCTACAGTCAATCAGGAAGTGCAGTGCAGTGAAACAGGTGGCAGGCAGCGCAGACTGTCATCGTATCTGTTGGAGGCTGAGCGCGCGGGACCGAGCACCGGGTGTCATGTTTTGGAATGTAAAATATGAGAAAAGAGGATGTTCATCTGGCTGATATAATCTGTATTTGCAAGGGAAAACAGAAAGTCGGTATCATTGCTTTGAACAATTTAGATACAGTGTAAAAGTTAGATAGGGGCGTTCGCCACATCACACTGCAACTGCTGAGCACAAAATTAGCTCACATGGGGAGTAAAGAGCTGTTTAATAACAACAAACAACTCCTACATCCTACAGTGAAGGCTAAGTGAATCTGTGTCCTTCATGTGCCCACTGTCTGCCTTCAGCATGACTGTAGGCATGATTCAACTCTGCCTAAGAAGTGGATTTCCAAACCAAACAATCGAACCCTGACGATGAGCAGTGGTAGTAGACAAGGTTTCTGGATAAAAAAGAAAAAAAGGTCAGTCACAACCAAACCACAGAGTCCACCCACTGCCCCCCTTCTCACTGCTCTTCTATAGAAACACATATAATTACAGTATACAGTATACTGCTGATATATTTAGAGTATTTAGAATAAAAATAGCATGTTGTTCTGTATGGAGAATGGATCTACACACAGCCTACATTTACCCGCTTGTTTGTAAGACACTGTAATTACAACTCAGTCTAGTTTTTCAGCTCAGTCACATGTTATGTCTGTCAGTTAAGGTAGAAGGTAGGACTATAAAGCTGGAGGAGGTTGAAAGACAGCTGGCAGCTCCACCATAGAAACACAAACACAGACAGATACACTGTATGGAAGCACAGTCTGTAATCCATGAGCAAACACCCATATAGGGAAGAAAAAAAAACATAGACTAGACAGCCATATTTTGACATTCGTGCACATGCATTCCTTTAATGAGAACACTTTGGACTTTAAAAATCCCTGACCCCGACGTGATTTGAACACGCAACCTTCTGATCTGGAGTCAGACGCGCTACCGTTGCGCCACGAGGTCTTATTCCCACAGCTCATAACTTCCATCTCTGTCCTGCAGCCCAATCTCCACCCAGAGGCACCACCAGGGATTTTGGGCCTCATGAAAATATAGCAACACTAAACACAGGCCACGCCAACCCTGCACAATTGCTGTAACCACATCTGTAGAACCCAGCCGACCCATTGAAAGCTTTAAATGACTCTACCTGTGCGGGCTTGCAACTCTCCTGTAGTCCAATACTTACTGTACAATATTTACTGACTCTGAGCTGTGAAAATATAACACTGTGCAGACATGCACACAGCATTCTGCATACAGTGGAATTCACTAGTTGATGCAAGACTGATACACTATAAGTAATGTGCTGTAGACAGTATTTTACACTCTAAATGTAAAACATGTTTAAATGAAAAATTCTCTTAACATTAATGAAAAACATAAACATAACTTAAATTCAAATGAACCTCTTCAATAAAAAATAAATGAACATTTCTGAACTAAGTATACTTCCCATTATTATAATTCAAAAGTAATTAACCATTCTTTTTTCATAATAATAATAAACAGAAATACCCACAGACCTCCTTCAGTTATGTTAAGTAACATATCATTAAACACAATGCAGCTCACCTCCTTCAGTCCGGAGCTGGTTCATTATCATGGGGAGACAGGGCTACCTGACACCAAGAGCAGGGACAACTTATTTAGTATCAATAACTTGCTAAAAGTTTACCTGCATTGGTTAACTGTCAATTAAAAGACGGGTGAAATGCAAACATTCAGTATGTTCTGTGAAGATATTAGCAGTAACTAATGTTAGCGTAGCAAAACTAACATTAGCTTGTTTCACTGTGGACTAAACTTAGCTAACAGGTACATTTCCACCACTCATGGACTAAACACTCACCTTTATTTACTGAAACATTGGCTGACATACTCTCGCCCTTTCAGTTCTCTCGCTCTTTTATTTCTTTTTTATTTGTTTTTAGTTCTTGGAAGCTATTGAGACACTATGCTAATAATGCTCCACTCCTCCTCACTTCACTGCTAACATTTACCGCGCCAGGTTTGGAAGCAGGACTGAACCATTTCATGAAAACAGAGGGGGGTGTCTGGGCAATACTAATAAGTATATATTTTTTGCCTGAAACAATAAACATAAACTCTTAGTTTAATGAGTACATTGTAAATAAAATATTCTATTAAGGTCTATTAATGATTAATGATGGTTTATCACGGGCCCTTAGAATCGTCCTGACCATGAATGTATTATAAGAGTTTATAATACAACTCTCCACCCATGACAATGACTGTCTGTAGTGGAAGATCTAGTCAGGTAACTGCACTTGATAATCCTCTGACAAAACATAGTGCTGATAAAATGTGTTGAAAATAAATGAACCCAGGTCACTCAAAGGAAATTGAAATTCTCTTGCTTCTTGGCACTATTTACAAAACTGTTTTGTAAAGAATATAGAAACTAGGGTAGATAGTGTATATCAAAAAGTAAATGTGCAATAATAAAAATGAATCTGTGCAGTGGGGATAAAGGTGTGTAAGTGTAGAGATGTAAAGTTCCAATCCCCATAAAGCTGTTCCACTCTTAACTACCAATGTGTTGTCAAAATGAATGTTTATCATCTAAAAAACACAATCAACTGAGATCATGTAGCACTGGTGGTAATTATCTCATACTGCACGTTGTGAATTAAATGGATTATATGATAAATGGTTTTCAGGTGTGCAATGAAAACATGCTCCAATTTGACATATTTTAACACAACAATACACTGATTTTTTTCAAGTTGTGACAGGAACTTCCAAACTGTTGAGTCCTTGCCAAGAAAAGAAAAAAAACACAGACACAGACACAGGGAAGAGGCAGAGAGAAAGAGATGATGAAAGCCACTTTCCAAAGGAACACTGGCGCAAACATCCAAAATCCACAAACAGTGACGTCTAAAACTTGGAGCCACAGAGTAACAGAAAAGCGATGGACTCAAAAGTACATGAGATGTAAACTAAGGGTAAAAAAAACTGCCATAAAGAGAAGGAAAAGGAGCAATAAAGTCCAGATGTGTGTCAGTATTTGGAATGAGTTTAGTCCTGTGTCAGCTTGAGAACTATGTTTACATCTCACCAATTCTCAAACTGCTCTCTAACAACATCTATTAGGTGGTGATAATAAATGATTGCTTGGACATGATCTGACAAAGTGAAGTGGAGGAAGCACCCCGTGTGTGTGTGTGTGTGTGTGTGTGTGTGTGTGTGTGTGTGTGTGTGTGTGTGTGTGTGTGTGTGTGTGTGTGTGTGTGTGTGTGTGTGTGTGTGTGTGTGTGTGTGTGTGTGTGTGTGTGTGTGTGAGGACGCTCATATTTCTATATAAGCCTGAAAGTAACAGCTCTATTTACAGTGATGAGTCTCTGGAGGATCTGGATCTGCGTTTGTGTTTGCACGACTGCTGAAAGAGGAAATATGCACTTGGAAAAAGTGTTGCGCTAACAACAACATTGAAGATATTGGAAAAACAGTGAAAGTGAACAGCACATGCAGTGGCCCTCTTCACTTGCCTGATGTCCATTTGTTTTCCAGATTATGTAACATGAGAAGTATTCTACATCAGCTAAGCTTGGTGCTCCAAACCACAGACAATCATGACCTCTTACTCAGACAGTCAAAACATTCAAACCTGTCTAGTCAATAAAGAAAAGCAAGAAAAAAGGCATTAAAAAAGAATCAGAGAATCATTCCAGTAACATACAATGTCACACTTAGGATTGTGCATTTGAAGAGGTGTTAAAACAGGTTTGGGGTTCATATAACCCAAAATAACTATGTTCTATTCTCATATCCTCAGTCCACCTCCCCATTGACTGATGGAGGAGTTTGCTCTGTAGCTGAGGAAATGCTCATTAACCCTGCACAGGAAACAGACAACACATAGGAAAAAAATAGTTGAGGCTGAAGAGTGGCAACATCAGTGGGAAAAGTGCATGTTTGCTGCTTTAAGTGAGGTGAGAAAGGAAGGCAGGAAAGGAGGAGGAGGAGGAGGAAGGCAGCGAGGAGTGAAAGTGAGACAGAGTGAGAGAGAGTAAAGGGATCGAGGACAAAGGATGCGTTTAGTGGTTTTCATGAATAGAGTAAACGGTGAAAGAGGAAAAGAGTGTGACTGAAGTGCAACCGTTTGCAACACAATGGGAGAATATCTGATTTGACACTTGCAGATTGTGTTGAATTTAAACAGCAGAAGGATGATTCAAAGCTTAACAACAAAAAACTGTCTCACTATCCTGCAAATAACCTTCCATCGATGCACCGCACGTTCAAACCCTGAAGGCTCTCTGGAAAACACCTGCCTCTGAGCACCGATGCTTAACTTTTATCTCTGTAAATACTTTGTTTACAGCTTGACTTCTGGGTTTGATTTTCTAACAAACAGCATATAAATATAATGCTGTTAAGCAGCCAACTAGAAAGTAACGCAGTATCAGAGTTGCCTTCTAGCTACACTAACACTTACAGCCAAAGCAAACATTAAAATGTCATCAAAATCTTACATCCTACATTTCTCTAGATACCTTCAAAACTTCACTGGCAGAGTTAATCACGCAAACTATCTGCTGTCGTGTCCAGTTTTACGTAAGAAAAATTTTAGCCAATAAGTTCAGAAGGAAAAACTGAGCTGTGATGTGTCAAAAAAGATTTTGTGATGCAGTGGTAGCTTATCTGACTCCAGATCAAAAGACTGTATTTTCAAATCATGTGGAGGTCAGTGCAGTGGAGCAATGCCTCCAACAGATCAAAGCTCCACTGCAGGGTTTTGACATGACTAAGCTTCTTTTTTTCAGTCTGGAGAGAGTCCCATCTGAATCAAACTCAACAAGCCGGCTGCTCTCTTTCTCTGCCCAAAATGGTTTTAGAGATATCTCATACCATTTCTATGATGCATGTGATGGAATACTCATCTATCAGCACCTCCATTAATGAGCTAATGCTTGCTGTAAAATCTGAAAGACAGCCAAATGATATATCACGTAAACAGAGATAAAAGCATGTCATATATCTAGATGAATTTATTTAAGGGCCAGGAATCCTCATCACATAATGACTTGGTTATAATGATGTCTCCCTGGTTAATGTGCTGCCTGAAGCTCTGTTTTGTCTGTTTAAGCAAAGGTGCCATTTATCATTTTTTCCCATCATTGTAAGTGACTGATTTTGTGTTTATTTTGCTCGAGATGTTATTATGTAAAGTAGTAAAAATCAAAACTACTCACTGCTTTCCTATAGTGAGGACTACTGTGGTATGATAATGAACAGGCTTTCATTTACTTTGCAAACATTAAGCAGTGCTTTTTTATTCTTTCTTTAATCCAGACAAAGCTTTGCTGAGTACATGCACTCCTTTTTTAGTACTTCTGTGCCCTGTTATAACTACATGTTTGCACCTTGATGATGCTCAGTATAACTTCCATCTTCTCAGTGGGACAGCGAGGAGCTCTGCAGATGTTCTTCATTGATTCATATTCAGAAAATGATTCACAGGTTGTGGTTGGATAGATTGCATTTGTGTCTCATATTGCGTTATATCATAAATCTTGGGTGGAGATGATGTTTGCTTGACACACAGGGCTGTGTCACAAAGCTACTGAATTCAATCCAGTTTTACTTCAGTCTCTGTTTGATACGCTAGGAAATGCAACTTGACAAGCACACATTATCGAGTCCGCTCAGATTTATGGAGCCCATAAAGAATTAGGGGATAATTATCTCTGGGTTATGACATGTTTTCCTGGACTCATGAGAAACGGTTAACTTGACATTAGCTGATTTTGATTTTCTATTCCATATGAATGCAATTTGCTTCTGTATCTTGGTGTGTCCCTGGTAAGAGCTTGAAGAGCACACGCAGTACAGAACTCATAAAGTCTTGACGCTTGGCAGCATAAGTTGCATTCAAATCCAAAGGCTGATGGAGACGCCTGCTCGCACACACTGTGAGCGGCCTGTTAGTGCAGCCTAGTTCTTCTTAGTGTCACTGAAACAGACTCCCTGCACTGTGACTAAATTCTGGAATACAGCGGTGAAATGCTCAAGTTTTCTTAAAAGTCATATCCCTGGCGTCTGAGATTATTCAGCCTGAGAGACAGTAATGCCTCACAGGCCAAAATCTGGATATACTGTGTGTCTTCACCACTCAAGATGAACTGTACATTCATCCCTTTACTTATAGGCAAGTTTTAATGCATATGAAGCAGCTGCACATGTATATATTCGTACAGTGAGACTCTGCAGATTACTTTGAACTGTAATGCAACAGTAAGTCACTTAAACTGCCAACACTGAGAGTCAACTCTCCTCTCAAGCCCTGCCTAATATAAACCAATAAATCACCTTCTCCAAATCTGTTTATCATCCAGGAAAACACTGGACCTTATAATTCCATAAAACATCAAATCCAGCTGGATAAAAAAAACAAAAAACCCTTTCCTCTGCCCAAAACTGTGTTAAGTGTTAAAAGAGGGAGACCTCTAACCTCAAAAAAGCAAAGTCTTCCTTGTGTTTCTACTTCATAATGTTCCTATCTTCCCACATAACCCTTCTAATGGCAACTGAGTCTTCCAAACATAATAAGATTATATTTAACTTTCAGGGTACGAGCCCACAACTAATGAAGTGCCTTTGAAAAGAGAAGCAAAGGAGAAGAGAAAACCATTTAAGACATGCACTAAAAAGGGGGGTTTGCATGTGAAAAATGCACTATGGTAAAGCACAGACATGGTGTGTTCATATGGATGTAATCACGTCTCTACAGGAGCACCAGCTGGAAAGTTTCAGAAGTGAAACAGTGGACAATATTGAGTATGTCATGTCTGCAGGCTGCAACTGTTATGCCACCGCACCTCTTTCTCTCACTACTAATACTGCTGCTCTCTCTCCCACTTTCTCCTTCCTGCTAATGGACCAACCATATAACCATCAAAACCTCAGAAAGTATTGCACCATTTCATTCTCACGTTTCAACATGATCCGCCATCACGCTCTTTGCTTTGATCTTTTAGTATCTTCCACAATGCCTCTCGTGTCTCCTCAACATTAAATGTGAAATATATAATCAGTAAGTGAGCGAGAATTGGTGGGTGTGAATACCTTCACCATTTGATTTACAACATGGCTCAAGAGTTTTTATTTTCTATATCTTAACAAATCAATTTCATCATTCAGTATTCCAGGTATTCTTCTATTTACTTGTTTCTGATTGTCACAAATCCCTATTTTTATTTTTGTTTATATACAAACATAGATTTTATATCACATACATTTTACACACACAGGAGAAAATGTTAATTTACTACAAAATGTTAACTTATTTCTTCTCAAAACATTATGTTAACATTATAAGTTTATAGAGCAAACCTCACCAAATCCTTCTTACATACCCTTCATTCTCGCCTTCTCTTTCTCTGCAGCCTCAAAAATGGTTATTTTGTGCTTTTTCCCACACTCACACATCAAGAGGCCCATTATGCTATGGTACAATATTCAGTATGTTGCAACAACACCCTGATAACATGGGTGGTGTGACTAAGGCATGGTGGCTATTCATCAATGAGCTGGGCAAAGACCTTGTCATACCACATATGAAGAGTCTCATGGAGAACACGCCCCACCTCCGAAAAGCATATTACATATGTAGGATTATAAATGAAACAGAGCCACCACCCAGCCACAGGAAGACGTCACACAGGAAGGACAAGTGACGAAGTGTAAGACCTGCCCAGCAGCCAAAGACAGAAAAGTCACCAGCTGGTGTTCCCAGTGCAGCAGATACACTACAGATACACTACCGCTCATTATCAGTGTTATCAGTTATCAGTGACGTGTGTTTGTTATGTGTGACAAAGAAACAATACACATATATTAAATATTAAATGTATTATTGTTTGTTATTGTTATTTAAAAATTATTATTATCGTATGTCTATTTTTTTTAAATACATTTGCGTACATGGATCAAAAGCTGCTTTTGTTCATAAAGTAAGAATGGGAAAATGAAAATAATGGTTTGTGGTAATCAAAAACAAGATATTTATTCATACTTAGAATATTAAATTACAATGAAATACATTGATTTAAAAGAATAGAGCAAACACACAGTGAGTGAAATAATAATTAATATGTGCCATGGGGTTTGCACAGCTTGTACATCAAAGGGTTGAAGGGATTTTACAAGATTTTGTGGGTTATCACCTGTCAACAGATGAGCTAGAATAAAAACACACAAAGAAAACAAGGAAGTAAAACAATAGCCAAAAAACAAGTTGGAGGAGGAAAAAAGTGACAGTTAAAAATAACCGCAAAAACAACAGAAACCTGTCAGTGTCAAAGGTAGAAAAGGAGGAAGAAAGAAATAAAAGACAAGGAGGGGAGGGAGGTTGAGAGAGAATAAAAAGATGTTGAGAGAAAGCACCAGGGGCTGTGCTGCAAGGTTAAATCTAATGAGCTCAGTGTTTATCGATGAGTGAATTAGGGACACAATTGCGCCGTGGAGAACAGGAATTTTCACACACATGGATACATGCACATACACACACATTCAGTACAGGTAATTTAAGGACCTGCTGATGCTTGAAACAAGATTGTAACGTAAAGAAAGTGCCATGAATCTCATTCTCTTTGGCAGTTTGCTGTTTAGCTGAAGGGTCAAACCAGCTCAGAACTACTGGCTGTTTATTGTTGCCTGCTTCTTTATGTAATGTATCGTGACATGACAAATAAGTATCAGTTCCACCCACAACATTTTAACCACAATGAACAAATGCAACAGGCATCCTACTGGCTGAGCTGGACAGACAGTCAGCGTGCCAATATATCACCCCTCCTCCTCCCGACACTTTCACCGAGCCTGCTCTCATTAAAGTCAGTGAGTGATGAGGAGAGCCCCATCAATCTCCCTTAAAGACCACCGGAGTAGAAGGCGTGGTGTGAGAGTAGAGTCACTGGAGAGGGAAATGGCACAAGTCCATATGAGTCTCAGGGTGGTGGTGGTGGTGGTAAGAGTGAAAGTGGGAATGGTGGCAGAGTCATGTGGTCTGCTCATGAAGATGGAGAGGTGCAGACCCACTGTAAAGAGCATGGGCGGGGCTGCTCTGTGTTTACCTCAGAGATAAAATGTGCTGCCAGATACGATCGATTCCAGGCCGATGCAGTAAACAAACAGCTGTGTTGTTTCTAAAGGAGAAAACACTTTGCTTTTCATACTGTTTTACTCCAAAGACAGGCCTAACTAAAGCAAGACCTTGTGGCGCAACGGTAGCGCGTCTGACTCCAGATCAGAAGGTTGCATGTTCAAATCATGTCAAGGTCAAAAGAATTCAACCAGGATAACTCATCACTTTAAATCCTCAGACTAGTTTCTGAAACTAAGCTGATGATTGCAAAGGGATTATGTAGTATTGCGAAACCCGGCTCCTGAGGGGACTGTTTGCCAATTTGACTGTCGTAAAGATCAATACGTGGTGGAAGCTCATGTTCTCCTTGACTGCAAAATTCAGCCTAAGAAAGCACATTCTGCATGGGTTTGGCAAATAATGAATATAAAAGGAAGACCTTAAACCCAGCCCTGAATGAACAGGGAACTGAAGGGGCCAGTTCATTTTTTTTCTTGGGAATACTGCGGGCGGTAAGTGGAGTTGCAGTGTCTGGCGGAGGATGTTTACATAGCCTTGCTTTGTAGGTGTATTCAAAATCATCAGTGCTGGAGGCGCACACACACACACACACACAACAGAGGTGTTTTTCTGTCAGAGGTAAACCAGTCAGCAGACTCTGTGGTGTAATTTGATCTGAGATATCCAACACCCACTGCCACTCAGACTCCTGCAGAGACAATCTACTGGGCTCCAGTCTCCAGTCCAGTACCAGTCTCTTCCTTCAACAGCAGGAATGTAACAACAAAAACACAAAACCTCCAGAGCTCTGACCATGTTGGACAGAAATGAACATACTGCTTTAATTATAGATTTTAGGGCAATATCAAAAAAGAAACTGTTAATGTTCACAGTGAAGTTCTGAATGTGTAACTAAAATATGCAGTATTTTTTCAAGACTTTTGGAAGCACTTTGTGCCAAACAACGATGCCCAAAAAACAAACACATTGGTTTAATGTCATGGTAGCTTATCTGTCATAGCACTTTTCTTCTACTCTGGCAGTATAAAAACACTACCACCAGTGTGCAGTGAATTAGAATTTTAATCTACTGCAGTAGGTGTGTTTCCATTCCTTCACACAAAGGCTGCAATATCAGCAGTGATCACTTCTGTTCACCATCTTTCATGCAGACGTTTTGGAAGATGTAAGGAAGTGTTTGCAGGAAGCAGACACTATTTGCAGGCAGTCTCCTCTCCTCAGGCACTGCTGATGTCTAATCATACGGTGTGAGATATTCAGCCTGTCGATGGCAACTCAGCATCCTCACAGCCTCATGAAACATCCCATCTGCTATCAATGTACTGTAACTATTACCCCAGCAGCAACATGAAACACAACAATGATTCCCCATGACATCCAAGTCAGCCTTAAATTTTGAGGGAAGAAAATGATTGTACATGTTGAACAACATAACTTTCACGACTACTCATTGTTATGAGATGGATTATGGCTGCGTGTCAGTGTCCTGCAGATATCTTGTTCGACCTAGCACGGTTTTTAAATACTGAAATAAGTGGTTGAGATTGGTCTTAGGGTGATGGAGTATTGTACCCACATGGTGAAACGCAAGCTGGAACCTAAATTCAAAAAGTCAATATTGGATTTTAATGAATTCTGACCACACAGAGTGGTCAAAACAAACACACAAACTCACTGTGACTGACTATGATTTCACATTGAAATAGTTCCCATGTTTCTCAGCCACACGTCCTTAGCCTGTACCCGATGACCCCGTTTCAAGGCCCAAGCAAAGACTAATCATCCCTCTACATGTTCTGTAACCAGAAAAAATGTCTGGGCAGGAAATTACTCTGCAAAGATAAATCCACAACTTTACATATTCATCAGTGCAAAATCTCTATGTTGGCCACCACAACCAGACGAGCTGAATTTACCACATATGCAGAATCAAAGCGTCTGAGTGCTGAGTTGAAAATATAAAAATGTTATCTTCTCTTAGTTGGTGCACCTTTTTAATCACCAACCTGCTGTCTTCTATTTCTTTGATGGAAAACCAGCACCTTTGTTTCTATCAGTCGGCAGGCACAAAGACATATTCTCATAATGAAAACCAGTCAAGATAATAAGGCTGTTGAAATGAATATGCCCAAATGTTTTTTTTCTTGCAAACATGAAAATGAACCAACAGGCCACAACATAATCAATCAAAATACATAAATCACTATCATCATTAATCTGCCAAAGCACCAAATATGCATTGGGATTTTCTTATCTTTATGGTGTTTTAATTCCAGCAGCAAAAGCAGTGGCATGATGTCATTTCATTGCGTTTGATGTGGCCCCCTCCATGTGGACAAACAACACACCATTCATCTTGCTATCAATCCTCCGGGTGCATGTCAATTCAAATCACTGGCATCTCGGTCAACCCGACAAAAAAAGACTGAGTCATCTCTGAATCATTTTTCTCATGAAGAACTTGGTAGCCTTGGGCTGCAATCGCATAATTGATCTTGCTGAAGAGCGATGAAGAAATAGTTCACTGACTCGGAAGGCCGCGCACAATGACGCTACAGCCAAGGTCAAAATTTGATGTTCGGCTTTATTGTTACAGCAAACAAGGCGAGTGGCATCAGCACACTACAGCTAGAGGGATAAGCATGTCTACATGTATATAAAGCTACTTTAAAGGACTCCTGAATGGGAATACATAAACGTTGCAACGCTTTTGGAACTCATCTCATAGTGATAATAATACCAATCTAAATGATCATTCGTCAGAGTTAAGCCACATTGAACTCCAGACCACTTTGGTATATTTCCACAACAGAGACTCTTGAATCAGTGCCCTGAGAACAGAGAAGAGTGAATTCCCAGCATGGGAAGTCCTAACTTTAAAGACTTTAAGCTCCAGAACACAAAAAAACCTGCCAAAAACTTTTCTCTGTTGCGTTCATTAACTTCACAAAGACAGGAATCAATGTCAGAATAGAAAACTTTTCCTGTCACTCAGTGGTTCATATACTGCCGCTGCTCAATTCAAAATAGATCAGTCCCAATGACAGCAATATCCCACAGTCTTGCCAACGTCTAAGCCCTTCTACATCAAGGATTTATTTCTCCCCTGTAGCCGCGAGCATGCCATCTCCATTTCACAGCTCTGTCTCTGTGTTTGAGAGAATATCTTGGTGGGCAGCTGCTTGGAAAACCTACACAAACACATTTATATAAATGCCAGTCATCTCTATGTATAAAAAGTGGATATTTTTCACCTTCCCTGAGGAATAGTGCATTGCAATACTACAATCAAAGGTGAATAATGTCTGTGTCAGGTGTTTTTCAGAAAACAGGTTTGTTTGCAGATGTGTTTGCTAAGCAGTAGCAAGTAGGGATCATATATCACAGGGAGGAGAGATTATTCAGTTATTTGGCAAAGGAAATGCTAAAGTGCCCTCAGCTCAGCAGAATAGCAATGATTTAATTTGACAACATAATGGATACCAGACCAATGGGGAACGGTTCATAAGAACGATTATAGCTGATCAATAGCTGCTCAGTTCGAATACTAGTCACCTCTTTTTGGCACAAGGCTCTTTGAGTTAATCAGGGTAAACTGCATCCAGGGAACTGCTGTATCAACAGCATGAAAAATTAAGCTCATGCTGATAATGAACACTGAATAATGAATACTGAAATGTCCTAAAGCCAAACCCAGTTTAAAGTTAAAAATAGAGTTGAAAAACATCGTGAAATCTGATATTTTTTCTTCTTTCCCTTACTGTTGAAAATATGGATCGATGATGCCTTATAAGTAAAAGCATGAGGTCATGATGTAGCCTGTAATTTCTACGCTCAGATCACCACTGGGAAGTGATACAGAAGAACAATTGTGTCGCATAAATGCTAAGTTATACAATTACTGATTAGGTTCAGAATAATTGTAGTTCATCTACTAATATGAGATCAAGATGTTGGTTGAATAAAGCTTAGTGCAGCCACTGACTATATACAACCATGTTTATTTACTTTACTCAGTGAAACATGGAGTCTGTGCATGCATGCATAGTGCTCGAGGGTTCAGAGACCCAGAGTGCATTAGTCGGATCAAAAGCCAATGACAGACAAAGCCGCTGGACAGCTTTGATGTTGCATATGAACCTTTTTGTAAATCTTACGTGGCTTAATCAAATTACTATTTAAAACTTAAATGGACTAAATAAATAATGTAAATCAATGAGCTATGAAATCATCATTCTAATCATCACTGTAATTGTTTTTCTCACCTAGTCTGTACAAAGACTTCTACTGGAGGGTAATTGCTCAAGCTGTTTTTGCAAACATCTGCCTGGCTTAAGTGCTCCTGTGCAAGGCTCTGAATCCCAGCAAAGATATTGCTGTGTGAGAGAAACTCCACAGAAGGAGAAAGCACAAAGAGTTTTCCATGAGGAAATGATCAAATATAACATGAATATGTTGAAATAACTTCTACTAAAAGCTTAATTAACTGGCCAAATTACAGTAATTCACATGGTGTGGACACATAATTCTGTATTTTATCTAGTACTACCTACTAAATTATAAGACAACTAATAACCATTAGGAGATATTATATTTTGCATTACAGATACTGAGAGAGAATGAAAACCACAATGCCAGAGTAAGGGCTGAAGAAGAAAAACACGTGAACTGAGTTGACCTTTTCTCCTGAGGACAAAAAGGGGGTTATGCAGGGAAAGCTAACACCAGTAATAATGAGGTCAAAAACAGGCAAAAAGAAACACTAAAGAAAATTGAGATGAGATACATATTTGTCCAAGTAACACCTGGGACCTGCTACAACAGAGTGGGGAATAGAAACCTGGGCAAAACAGTCTGCAGTTAGTTAAATCTCGGCCGATAAGTATATTATGTTAACAATGAATTAATTGACTATGTGTAATGCCAAAAAAAAACATTCACAGTGATAAAAACAAAGCATTAGCACCTCATTGTGTAACTGTTAGCTCAAAGTAGCATTTTAGCATCTTTAGCTCATTGCTTTGCAACAGGCAGCAGTTGACACCAAAAAAGTTAGCAGTTAGCTTGCTAGCTGGTGAAAAAAGCCGACACCTAGCGTGCTAAGAGCTAGATATTTTAGTAGTTTAGTAGTTAGTGGAGAAGAAAACAGAAACATGACTTTAACATGGTGCTTCAAGTCTGTCAGTTGTGTAAAGAGGTAATTGTTTGCTAATAGTTTAGCCATAGCAATGTTAAGAGGAGATAATGTGTTCAGGCTGTCGGCTCATTTAGGAGTTTTTTTGCCCCCTTGAATACCTACAAAAACAATTATAGGATTTTTTTACTGCACACATTGCTGTCATAGGAGGAAAAGTAAAGGTGTAATGAGTTACCATTTAGGTGTTCAGTGGTATTGTGCATGCTGGCTCACTATCATGGCTTACTGATACAGCGAAATGGAACAGACACATCGTTAAAGTTATTAGTTCCACCTGTGCTGATTTTGCAATATGAAAAAGTAAAAAATTAAAGGGTCTATTAAAAGGTATATTGCAGCTTTACTGGCATATTGTAAACTATTGAAGTTTTTTATTTTTATTTTTACAGTCACTCTCAATTTAGGGTTGTTCCCATTAACTTTTCTTTTCATATATAGTGTAGGCTACCTTTTATAATAGTGCCATAGTTATGTTGAAGCTGCTGCATTAATGAGCACGTAAGGTTTAACAATCTAATGTGAAGCAGTATTATAGGAACAAATGCCTTCCTGACCTAAAGCTTTAAACCAACATGTTTAACACTGTAACAGGGATAGGCTTCCTCACCCCTATATAATGTGAAAATAACCCTTACATAAGGAATATATGATATGTCCCCTCTGAAACCTGAAATGCAGGCGTTGAGGGCTGTTGTTCTTAATTCTTTGACAAACACCCCGTGCTTGTGAACTCTCTGTAACTGCAGTCGTGGCCGCAGAAATAAGCTGTTGACAAAACAGTGGATCACACCCAATAGGTTCTGGCGGGGCTTGCATGTCGAAACACCGCAAACCACATAGCTGGCCTTTGCTACGACTTGCTCACAGTTGGATCCAGCTGGAGGCAGGAATTGTCATCTCACTGGGGATGAAAAAAACAAGTGGAACAACTTGAAGCACTCCAGCATGCTCCTGTACACAAAACAAAAGGAAACACACTTTGAATTGGTCTTATCCAAATCATTGCACTGACCAAATCCACATATTTACCCCTCAAAATTCACATAATTACCTCTTTCCAACTCACACACCATTTTTAGCCCTGACTATGTAATCATATTGAGCAATACAAATCTTGGGAGGCAAATGTACACACTGTATAGCCTCCCACACCGTAGCTGTAAGGTTGTTAGTGGAGAGCACTCAACTATCTTGACTTTGTGGTCAGATTAATCTTCAGTCCATTCAATCAGCCAGTGAGCCAGCCAGTCAGTCAAGAATATGAATTATCAACTATTGCAGCTCTGAAACAGAAATACACTGCAGTTTTACTGACAAGCTGTTCCAAATGCAGAAATCATCTTGAGTTAGATGTTAATATACAGAGCCAAAAAGACAACAGTTTTTCTGTTTTCTCGCTTAGCAGCATGACAGACCTGGGTAAAAAAAGTTAAGCGAGCAGGAGTTTTTTTGCTAACTGGACAAATACAGACAGCGAAAAGTTATCAGACACCCTAACTGACCTTCCAAGTTCGTGAGTGGTCACAACAAAATTATTATTCATATTTTTCTTGTTTGCCAGCCAACAAACCCAAGGTTTCTTAACTGCATCCATTGAAGTTCAAGTAAACCAAAGTGATTATTTCTGCCTCCAGAGCAGGAGCTCTGCCTCTAACTAAAACTGGAATCTATAAAAGCTAGAGGGAAAGCTTTTCCTCTCCAAACAGCCAGATCGGGGAGCTTCTCCTGAATTAAGAAGTGGAGCTACAGCAGCCCATACCATTACTGAATGGAAAAGTAATGCCTGTGTGTATTTTAAGAGCAGAGAAAAGGGGGCCTCCATGTTAAGATGGGCAGAGTGTAGACAGTGGAAGCTGTCAAAACAGCCTTTAAGACCATGCTGGGGAGGTTTGAAAGTGCTTTTCCATCTTAGCAGCATTACTAAAAAATATTGTCGGCCCTTTCTGCCAGAAATGCCTTTAATTCAACACCTTGTCAAATATTCCATTTAAAATAATCTAAATATAGGTTATGATGAATGTCATCTTCCAACCCATCCAATGGTAATACCAGCTGAAAACTGTGCTAATATTTTCTTTCTCAAAGGTACATGTATTTCTGGCACCTACCCCACAACAAAAAAAGGAGAGGGTGGTTTGAGAGTACAGGATACATTTTCAAATTGACATTTTCTCAACTCTCCATCAACAAGCAACTGACCTGCATCAACTTGCCTCGCAAAAAATGAAAAAGCCAAATTATTGCCATAAATGCAGCAGAAAATACGATGGGGGAAAATAACTAGGGGTAAGAGAAACAATAACTCATCTAATGAGGGGTTCAGACTTAAGATCATAGCTTCTGTTGAACCATAAGCTGCAGGATGGTTGTATATAACAAAAGATTACTACTTATTCTGTCATGTCCTACTGCGTTTCAGTTGGCTGTGTTAAGGCTCATTTCCCTGACTCCTAAACACAGCCTGCCATCTATTCTTCAGTTCAGCAGAATTACATGAAAGGAGCTTAATGGTAACCTTTCCCATAGCAAACCACGGATCTGCTGGTGACTAATCTGTGAAAACAAATGGAAAAGTTAAAGGTAAATAGGGGTGGAGTTCGGGGGTAAGAATGAGTGATAAGGGAAAGAGATGGGAAACACAAAATTAGGGTTGTGACAATGGTTGTGCAAATAAAGCGTCAATACAGAATGTCATTGTCATGGGTGGAGACCTCAATGCAGGTCAGAGATGTTATAAACAGTATAAATAAGGCCTTGTGGCGCAAAGGTAGCACGTCTGACTCCAGCTCAGAAAGTTGCGTGTTCACGATAAACGATAAACATCTGTCCATTCACATTCCAACAGATCTCAATTCGTATTTTTATCAATATCTGCTAATGTTATGGGACAGACTTCAGGAAATGCTGGATATGGAAGTAGAATGCATGTGCTGTGGAGACCTCGTGGCGCAACGGTAGCGCGTCTGACTCCAGATCAGAAGGTTGCGTGTTCAAATCACGTCGGGGTCAGAGCTTTAAGATACACATCTGTCCTTTGACATTCAAAGATCTCCATACCATTAAAAGCAAATTCTGGGTAATAAATTACACCTAGCTATGTTGTTCATATGCCTGTCTTCCATAAGTGGGTCATTAAAGAATGTGTAAAGTGAATTCAGACATTTTTTCTAAACACATTAAATAGGTCATAAATGTATTTCTAAAAAAGGTGTAAAAAGCATTCCAACCATTTACATTTGAATTTGGAGCTAGGCTTCACAAACTGTGTTTCAAGATTTCTGAGTTCAGGATTTAGTGGGCGGGTCTGAAAATCACTGCCGCGTTACGTAATGCGGCGGTGATTGGCATAAACACGCCCCTACTGCTGTAGAGGTATAAATACATTCAGCGCACACTACTACTACTACTACTACAGTCTACAGTTAGCCAGTTAGCTGAGTTAGCCGCCGAGGTAGCCGCCGGTCTAGCAGCTGGGTTAGCAGCAGAAAGCTCTCAGACGTAGCGTCCATGTTTCTGGTAGAGGTGGTGACTTTGATTGACAGGCGACACTTGGTAGGGGGCGGGGTTTCAGCAAACTCAGGGGGCACTCCCACAGCGTTTGGGAGTAGAGAAAGAGGCTGATTTTTACAGAACTTTGAAGCCTAATTTGGCGATTTTTTTAATCATTCAAATTTGGCAGGGTGGTTAACAACACACTTTTCTGTGGTATGTCAAACTCAGAACACATATTTATTCTTACTTTACACGGACTTTAAGCTCAGTTACCTGGCAAAAACTTCCAATACTCTTCCATCCATTAACAGGACAAATATCAGAACAGATCTCAACTTGTATTGTTATTAATATCGCTTAGACCTCTGAGACTTCGTGGCGCAACGGTAGCGCGTCTGACTCCAGATCAGAAGGTTGCGTGTTCAAATCACGTCGGGGTCAGAGCTTTAAGATACACATCTGTCCTTTGACATTCAAAGATCTCCATACCATTAAAAGCAAATTCTGGGTAATAAATTACACCTAGCTATGTTGTTCATATGCCTGTCTTCCATAAGTGGGTCATTAAAGAATGTGTAAAGTGAATTCAGACATTTTTTCTAAACACATTAAATAGGTCATAAATGTATTTCTAAAAAAGGTGTAAAAAGCATTCCAACCATTTACATTTGAATTTGGAGCTAGGCTTCACAAACTGTGTTTCAAGATTTCTGAGTTCAGGATTTAGTGGGCGGGTCTGAAAATCACTGCCGCGTTACGTAATGCGGCGGTGATTGGCATAAACACGCCCCTACTGCTGTAGAGGTATAAATACATTCAGCGCACACTACTACTACTACTACTACAGTCTACAGTTAGCCAGTTAGCTGAGTTAGCCGCCGAGGTAGCCGCCGGTCTAGCAGCTGGGTTAGCAGCAGAAAGCTCTCAGACGTAGCGTCCATGTTTCTGGTAGAGGTGGTGACTTTGATTGACAGGCGACACTTGGTAGGGGGCGGGGTTTCAGCAAACTCAGGGGGCACTCCCACAGCGTTTGGGAGTAGAGAAAGAGGCTGATTTTTACAGAACTTTGAAGCCTAATTTGGCGATTTTTTTAATCATTCAAATTTGGCAGGGTGGTTAACAACACACTTTTCTGTGGTATGTCAAACTCAGAACACATATTTATTCTTACTTTACACGGACTTTAAGCTCAGTTACCTGGCAAAAACTTCCAATACTCTTCCATCCATTAACAGGACAAATATCAGAACAGATCTCAACTTGTATTGTTATTAATATCGCTTAGACCTCTGAGACTTCGTGGCGCAACGGTAGCGCGTCTGACTCCAGATCAGAAGGTTGCGTGTTCAAATCACGTCGGGGTCAAAGCTTTAAGATACACATCTGTCCTTTGACATTCAAAGATCTCCATACCATTAAAAGCTAATTCTGGTTCCATAAAGCAAGCTCTAGATAGTTCAAGCTCAGTTACCACAGCAACTTATGCTAACCTGGTCCAGACCAGGCTCATTGTCAGGCTTAGCCTGAGTTGCTGCTTATGCTGAAAGAAAAGAGATGATTTAACATATTATATGGCTTCATTAATCACCATAATTTAAAAAAAAATAGTTAACAAAAAGTCAACTTGATAATAGCCTAATCATATAAATATACACACATATAGTCAACTTAATACTCATATACATTCATACATAACCCTATATAGTCGAGTACAAAGTCAACTTAATTATATATATATATATATGTATGTATTTGTGTCTGTGTGTTCATAATATTGAACATTGAGGCCTGACAGAATAACAGCCTCATAAATATTGAACAACTGCAAAGATATTTGGACAAGAGATGTAATATTTAAATCCTTATGTCTTTAACTGGGAGGAAGCGCTGTTTTAAAAGGTATTGGTTATTGATTAGTACATTTAAAATAATGTCTAAAAAGTAAACTAAAACGTGTTTAGTGGATGCATGTCTCGGCGTTTCCCTTTTTCTGTTAATTGATTAAGGTCTAGTCTATATAACGACCTCAACCCATGCACTGTTTCCCTGTTAGTCAAGGCCCGTCCCTTGATTGAGGAGCTTGAACCAGGACAGAGCTGCTATAGTCTGCAGGGCACTGCAACAAGAGCGCACCTTCAGAGACAGATCAGACCCATTCAATTGATCAGCTATTTCCTGCCAGCCTTTCTCTTGGATTTTATTTATTGACAGATCTCAACTTGTATTGTTATTAATGCCTCCTAATTTTATGGGACAGACTTCAGGAAAGGCTGGATATGGAAGTAGAATGCATGAGCTTTGGCGACCTCGTGGCGCAACGGTAGCGCGTCTGACTCCAGATCAGAAGGTTGCGTGTTCAAATCACGTCGGGGTCATAGTTTTAAGAAGCACATCTACATACAAAAAACTGATGTTAGCAAGTGCCTGCCATTTAATATCAAACATGCAGGATTAGGAAAACGAAGCTTCTGATGCACTGATGAAGATCCTTCAGAACTCACGCACATTATTGACTTAAAATCTGCAACAAAACACAACCGAAAATATAAGCAATTCATCCCAGACTGCCTCTCCTAATCATTAACACCTGCCACGTGTCAAAGGATGGGTTCAGGATGGTGCAGATGTTAAATTGTAGCTGTCAAATGTTTCCCAAGCATCACACCAGTGTATCAGTTCATTGGATGGTTAAAATAGAATCTATAAAATGTCCATGCTGTCAGAAAGTCTGTGCCAACCATTAGTTTCAAACAAACCTATGATTTGAGTTTCCTTTCATTTGTCAGGATGGTTAAATCTAGTGTAAATGTGCCTAATAGTACTAAGAGGGCATTTCAAACTGTCAAATATAAATGATGGATAAACAAATAGTTCTTGGTGATATTTGCTTCTTTTTTGGCACAACAGGTATTCACCATCTTGAATAAACATGGACAGCAATGCTATTTCAAGCATTCCAGAAGCTATAAAGAGTAGCCTTTTAACACAAACGTGCATCTAAGTTATGTTAGTTCATGTGTAGTGCATTGGCTCTATTGTCCTGCTTCTAACGGTTCAGGCTAATGATTAGCTGGATTATCTGAACCAGTGGGTTAAGATAACAAAACGGGAGTCCCCACCATCACAAGGCTGTGGCTGGGATAGGAAAACACAAGCTGACAGCTATCAAGAACTCATGTTTGATATGTCCGTTTAGTCACACTGAGCTATGACTGAATGAACACACCTAGAAATTCAATATGTGCTACATTGTATCAATGCCTGCTAAATTTGTGAATGATTTGACAATAAAAGGAATTTCCGTAATTTAGCTTTAGGGCCAGTGGACAACGAAACCAGAAAGAAAACCAAAAGACCTGTACCACATCAGCAGTGACAACAGAAACTGTCCCTGACCCTGAATGCCTCAACATAGGGTATATGTAGCCGGAAAACACCAATCATGCAATGGTTTGGCATGGCAATAGCATATTCAGACTTTGGCAGTTACCATGATGGCATGCAGCCTGCTTGCATTGCTGTGTTTAGCAACAACTGCCAGAAATTCTCCCACTTTTGTATGCAGCACTCAAGCTCTATGCTTTGAATTCAAAATGACTGGTGTTTTGATCTCTGCCGAGTCAGTCTTTGCATGCTTGCATGCGTGTGCCCTCCCTACCATTTACATACCATATATCAGCACCTGTATGTATACCTGAGTGGCATTAAAGCCAGTGGAGAAGCCCTAAGTCATCGACCCTGAAGAGATACACTGTTTGGGAAAGATAAGAGAGTCAGTGTATGATCATTGTCCTTGGTGCCATTCACATGAGAAAGAAAAACTGGCCAGACAGCCATTAAGCCAGACAGCCAGACAGGTTGTTCAGCAGTAGTCTCAATTTCGCTTTGACACTGATTCAAATGCCTGGCCACACAAATGTAGACCACAGTCTATAGTACTAACAGTGCAGTCCTTAAACCTGCAGTGCAAAACTTTTACATATAAATGAATGTCCTCAGGCCCTTGCCAAACGAGTTTTCATAATGCTGATTAAGCCTATGACCACTAGGTGAATCTCTCTGTATTTCACAGTATACCAGGGTTTTTAATCTGGTGTTGGGTTTGGCATTCTCATGCCTGCCAGATGAATGCATAATGCGTATGCTCCATGGGCAGAGCATGCACACTATGCTTCTGCCAGAGGCGGCCAACTTCCAGTTAGCTCTCTTGAGTTGAATGGGGATAAAATTAATAAATTGTGCTGCTGTTCTAGACTTTCCAACCATTTGGTTCTTTTATATGTATTTCGATATTGACAGTTTTTCGTTTTGTTTTGGCTCTCTACTGCACTAATTAGTTTTCAAATGAAGTAACAACTATGACATTAAAGTTGTAACTTTCAGCATGAAATGAAATACAATCAATATGTTCAACATTGAAAATCCTTTGCAATGAATGACTGAAGTCTATGACCCACAGATATCAGCAGGTGCTTGATATATCTAACCTGGTGATATTCTGTCAGGCCTGTACCACAGCCAACATCACTTCTTACTTGTTTTGGGGTTGTGCCACATCATGTGACTGACTTTACCAGTTAAAACAATAATGAGTCATAAAACATCTTACCATGATAATCCATGTATAAATGTATAATGGGTCTATGTGTAAAAGTCTTGCATTGTTCACCCAATACAGACTAACACATTCAAACACCCTAAAAATTGACAGTCAGTACTTAAACGTCATAGTCATTGTGCCTGACTTGCTGAAATAAAGAGCCAAAGCTGCAAACAATGCATCACAGTGCGACAACTCATGGACTGCACTGTATGTTTGTACACTGACCTAACTAAACTTACCCTGCAGTCATTTCTTTGAGGTCTCTTCCAAATTTCTGTAAAGCTAGTATTTAAGTGCTGCTTCTGCATCTGCACTATACAACTAAACATACTGTTATCTCAGTGTGAAATTACAGCCTTTTTGCCCTGCACTGCTGCATGCTCTCTTATTGCTGCAGATTTTTGACATTGCATAAAGCACCTGGTGTGCTTTCAAAATAAACTGTGACATGATTTTAAGTAAAGAGCTGCAGAGAAGGTGAAGTAAATCAAAGTCTTAAACCTCAGTAAACAGATGGTGAAGGAGTGCAGTGCAGGCCGGGGTACTGAATATCTTTTCTGGATGCTTGGGCAAACTGCAACTCGTGACTTTTGGAGCAGCGGGTGTGTGATGTTTTACTCAAAGACCGGTGGGCAACAATTCCCCTGGATGGAGTTAGCACGAAAGCAAGGACAATGCTCAGTCAACTGGAAGACAACACTTTGTCAGCCAGCTGGAGAGAAAAGGATAAAAAAAGACAAGCAATCCAAATACAAAAAGAGATGTAAAACAAATGAAGAATAAACTGAAGTCAGAGGGGAACACAACAAGGAGATGAGGTTATCGAGTTCACACTTCTCTTATTCTACCCCTGCTTTGCTCCCTGCTGTGGTAGAAATGAACTTGAAAATCACTGCCACTTGACCACAGTTGAACCATAGCCCCAATCCTACTCAGTTACCATCAATCACACAGCGTCCCATCATCCTACAGGACCTATAGAGCTCAGCCTTGTACAGTCCACGGACATGATAATCTCCTCAATTATCTTCCACTTCTGTAATATTCCTATGCACATACAGCAGCCCTCTCTATTACATAACCACTGAGCCGCTGAGTGTAGTGAGCTAATGATCTCTGACAACCATTCCTGCGGCAGTTCCCACTTTCTCTTTGCGGTGTATTTCTGTACAGCTGTACTGGCATGAGACTCGTGTTAGATCCTTACCTGAGAGTAGATGGCCATTAAAACCTCTAGTTGTGCCTTGAGTAGAACAGAGAACAGACAAGTTGTGTTTTAAGTGATGCACTTGGAAGCAAATTCAACCGTTATCTATGTTTTTTTCACTTTTTTTCCAACAGTGATAGAGAATCTTTACCTAAGATCACTTAAGAAATGTCAGTACATGCCAAGACAACACTTCACAACTCCCCTCTCAATGTGCCACTATTTTTTTTTAGGCCAACTTCAAGATATGGATTTAGAAAACTTTCTCAGTAACGACATTGGCTGTTCCTGCTCTGAAAATGTCTACAGGCTGGTTTCTACAACAGAAGCCAATGTATCCAACATATGATTTAGAGGCCTTTTTGTCATCCACTTTCCTCACAAATCAACATCTAAACATTGTCTCACAAACAGATACTAGGGTTTCAAACATTGTCCTGCGGCAGGAAAGCAACTATCTTGAGTTCTCCAACTGTGCTGAAGGGAGCAGCTTTACCCTTCTGTGTGTTTGGCTCTCATGAGGTATAAGTTAAAGTTACTCAACTGTCAATTTGCTTTGAACTGACAAGGAGCCAGAGAGACTGGTGGCCCTAAGACAGGGGTCACCAGTACGCAGCTGACTGTGTGTGACTGTGTGTGTATGGGTCCAATGAATTGTATGGCAGATTATCCTATGATTATTATTTAGTATTATTTTTCCAGACCAAGGAGTCAGTTCTGTCCCTGCGTGTAATTCTGCCATCTGGTTCTTCTAAGTGCAATAAACATGTTACATTATCCAGTATTATATGGAACAATATCCACGGCTCCATTAACATGGTTTACAACTTTTCACAGTGGATGAAATTACACTTCTTTGATAATAATTAAAAGATCAAAACATCACGATGAAAACAAAACCATGGTTCAGTGGCATTCGACAGGATTTATGTCCGACCATTAATAAGAACATGTGTGGCCTCTTTTGGAGGAAGCAGAGGGTGAGAAAATAAACCAAAGCACACAAGAGTGGCTTGGTCTAGCATAGTAATCTGTTATAAGACGTCATCATGGTATACTTTCAAATAAACCCATTTAACTGGCACATTGAATTTGCTCTTAAAAGATGCAGTTTGGTTTGACTTTTTAGGAAATGTGCTTTTTTTGGCTTTCTTAGAAGTTAGAGCAAGAAGATAATTAGCTAGCATTAAGTTTAGCATTAAGACTGGAAGCCAGTCTTGTCTCTGTCCGAAACTGGTAAAACATTTTTTTTTTTTTTTTTTTAAATCTAATGAAATAAATCACCTTAATTAACTCATCAACAGCTCAATAATTAACACATTGTAACTTTTTTTGTATTTATACAAAAAGTTGAGTATGAAAAATCATCGCTACCAGTCTTAATGCTAAAGTAAGCTAACAGCTGGCTGATTTACAATATTAAACAGACAGATATGAGAGTGGTATTGATGTTCTTATCTATATCTCAGTAAAAAAAAAAGCAAATAAGCATAGGCCTATTCCCCAAAATGTTAAGGTATATTATCAATCACAATGAAAGTAGGGGATTTCAGCTTAACTGATTTTATGGTGTTATTTGTAGAAAACGTGCAGTTTGGAGCAGTGCAAAGGAGCAACACAGCGACAGCAACAGTACTAGAGACTAAATATTCCTAAGAAATGTTCCCAATCAGTGTGTAGAGCTGCTATTTTGAGTGGTAATGACAGACAATAGTGTACAGTCTCAAATTAGATGGTCCTGTACCTGTTCCCAGTAATACCGCTGTTTATATCATTCGGTTCCAAGACTGAATTTGACAGCAATTTTCATCATTTTCTGCTATGGACATGTCACCGTTATGTCAACAAGCCATTTACCATTTTGTGATTGATGTCCCATGCAGTCTGTATGTATAAAAATAGATATATCATTGAGTTCATGGTCTTCAGACATTCAGGAACCAGAGGACACATACTCATTATATGCCACTGATACTGTATAACCAAACAAGGGGTAATATGGAAATGTGGGGTTTTAACTGTATTGTTCCCTGGGATTACTCTGCATTTGTGTATTTCAACAACTAAGGTATGTTGTGACTTGTCTGCAAGTCTGAATTTGTGGAATTTTGGGAGGAAAAGGGCAATTATGTTAAGCTTTATCCTACATTTAGCTTTCTGTGGGAAAGTAGGAGTCAAATGGGTTCTTGGGATGCATCTCTTCAAAGAGTTGGAGCCACAAATTACGGTTTTAGTGATTGAGTGCTTGAGTATTCTGTTGTTATATATCTATGACAGTGCACCAGATGTGAGTGAAACCAGACTGAAACAAGATGAGCAAAGACCTGAGCCTCCCAGTCACGTCCACGTGGTGTTTTGTATGCCAACGGGAAAGCCCACAAAATATTACTCCTGCTTACATGACTAAAAACGTGGTTAGTACTCAGTTATTATGTGACTGGCCAAGTGCAAAAAACAACAGCTCTGAGAACAAGAAGGCAGGATGAGAAGCGCAACAAGCCAGTTAGCATTAATCCTTCATGACTGTGCATACTGTTAACCAGATTGACTCTGAGGTTAATGGCGCTTGAGTGGGTGATTGATGTATACTTCCTGGTCCCACAGAGACTGTGACAAAGCCCTCAAGAGTCCCCAGAGAAGATCATGTACGCCAGCACCAGCTTGTGACTCTGTCTGATTATTCTGCACCACCGTTACAGCTAATTCAAAGCCTCAACAGAGGCATGAGAATATGTCTAATTTCACAGATCACTGACATTACAGGCAGGTAAGAGCTCAGCATTGCCATGACAATACATCCAACAAATATCTAAGCAATCCAAGGCAGGTCATGTGTATTAAAGAGGTAGATAAAACATTCAAGACGGAAGGTAGGCGGAAAGAGGATCAGCTGTAAGTACTGAGGAGGATGGTAGAGAAGAGGCGGACATGAAGCAGCTGTTGAAGTGATGAGAAAGGAAGGGCTTCCCAGAGAGAGCACATAGGGATGCATTCATACTGCAAGGCCTTTGAATCTTAATTGCATCTGATTCTTGGCTACCAGCACAGTATTAGGGATGGAAATGATGGCTAATCAGTCTACCACTTTGGTCCAGACTGAAATATTGCAACAACTCCTGGAATGACTGACAGCAACCCCCTGACTTTTTATCTAGTGCCATTACCAGGTGATTGTTTTTTATGTGTCCAATACTTGAGGTTTATGATCAAATGCCAGCATCGTGATTATGAGCATGTGAGCACACTGACCTCAAAGTACCTCAGAGTAAAACTATACTAAAGTACAGCCAAGCATAGCGGTAGACTTTTAGTCTTGTTTTAACTTGTTGTCTAGCATGTCGCCCATATTCTATATATGAACTGTCAGTGATGTACCTCCACTCTTCTGTAGCATTTTTTTCAACTCTTATCCCTTACAGAATGTGTCTTTAGAGTCTGAAGTGCCTTTTTCACTTTCACTTTTTACTTTCCTCTTCCTCCTAAATCTGCATCACCCAAGTTGACTTTGTCAGATGAATTATGTATGATTTATGTATTCTTTTATAGCAACAGTAACAAATTCTGATTTGAGTGTTTGAATACATATTGCATGATACAGAGTCTGCATACCTTTGGATACAGTTTTGTGTCAGGTCTTTTCATATTTGTTGCAGTGTCCTGGTGGGCTATGGTTAAGACAAATGCTACATACATTCAACGTCAAGGGTTGGGTTCTTTGTTACATGTCATACTTCTCTCTCGCCTTCCAGTAAGGGAAATAAAGAGCAACTTTTTCACCCAGGAGTTAAGGGTTAAAGCAATGCTTTGCTGCTGTCAGGTGCAGGGATATTATAAAACTTAAGTGTCCAACTGTATATCTGATTACATCTTCCGGTAGTCCAAAGGTCTTGGGTGGCCTGTGATACAGTAGTTAGTGTTGACTCAGATCCAAAGAGTTCTCCAGAGGGGAAGCCTACGCTTCTACATTTACAGTACTTCTGCATGGATCAATGGGCCAGTCGCCTCCATTCTGCTGAACCGTGGAAAACCATCAAGCACTGGTAAACAGAGGAGTCAATGTGTGTGTCATTGCTGGTGTGTGCCTAAGGAGGAAGTTGCTTTTCAAGAATGAGTGTTAATGTTGACTTACTTTGTCACTGTTTGCCTTCAGTGACAACATCTACTACTGAGCTATGATAATGAATATTCATCCTTTTCAGAGTATTTTATCAGTGTCTACGTTGCTGAGCATACAGGTGTGAAGTTACTGCATCTCTGTGAATGCACTGAAAGGGAAAAAGGATTTTGTTAGATCATATTTTACATCTCACCCTCACCCAGGATCTTTCTGAAACCTTTCAAAAGATTACTGGAATTGCATCTCTCTAAAACAGAGAGGATGAAAGGCTCTCTGAAGCTTAAACGCTGAAAAGAAAATACTTGGGAAAAAACAGCTTGGATTCATGAAGGTATCCAGAGCCAATGAAGAAGATCTTCAGCATTAACCTGACTCCAATGATAATACCACCCACTGTCAAATAGGAGAAAGTGCTGTCACTAAGAATGCGTACCAAACTTTCATTCATTCATTAGTCAGTTATTGGGCTTTAAAGCGCAGCCACTCGAAACCCACAAAGGGAAAAGCAATCAGTGTCCTCATTCCAATTTGGCAGAGGGGTTTCACACAGTCATGTGTTCCATCCCTTCATAAATGAAACTTCTATCAACTGTTTTTTACAAGCATGTAATTGAAAAGGCAGTGAGTGCAAAGCCAGGTTTCTCAAAAAACAAGGGAAAAACCCTTTGGAATATTACCACTTATTCCATAAAACAGATTAACTGTGGTGTGTTGTACAGACATGAATCCTGACTACATGTGATAAACAGTTAATTTAGAGTACAGGGAATGGCACTTGTACCTCAGGTGTGACTAAAATTCCTACTAGGATTGATAATATGTGTGTCATAGCCAGTGTTCTATGTTTTAAATTGTATTTTCATTGTTTTGTTATGTTGCACACGTTTTACTGCAATTTTACACTGCAGGTATGAGACACACACACACACACACACACACACACACACACACACACACCGCGGGTTATCCTGTTCCTATATCACCCTCACTGCTCCACACTCTCTCTGGGTGAACTCTGCGCACTCTTGTGCACTTTTCCGCCACTACAGCTATTGACTGGGAACTTTTAATAGTCCTCACACCAGGGTTTTGCCAACTTTTTCTTGGACAACCAAACAGATCCACATCAAACCCCACTTAACCTACTTCAACGCAGAGACACAACTTTATAAACCGCGATCAAAACAATCCCTCTGTAGCCATTCTCTTGAAATAACAATGGAAAGTTTCCCTTAAGTGGACTCCCCCACACTCTTCCCACCAAGGGCCCCTGGGGGTCTTCACTGGCTCTAAATTTTAGGGTCAGCCACCGGCTCTCTTCTATCTCTTCTACCCACTCTCTCCCTCTTTCTCAGCCCGGTGAAAGCGCCATGTTGAGGATCCAGTGTGGGTGCAGCGTGCAGCTCCGCGCTCTCGGGAGGGAATCGTTACAAAAAGCACACCGGAGCAGAGGGACTCACCTTTGCGATCGCCTTCTTATACCTCATGGCAGCTTTCTCCACAAGACTGTGGACTTTTATATTCCCATCTCCACACGGAACGACCACCCGGGTCCTCCCGAAACACACCGTCACTTTCATTTCTCCTCCGCTGCGTTAATTCCAAAGAGGAAAAAGCCGCGTCAAAGCGACAATAACCATCCCCGGCGAGCGAAGGTGAAAAACGAAAATAAATCCCCAGCTGCTGCGTAGAAATCGGAGTGAAGTTGTCTTTGTGTCCTGCGTCCTAGGAGGAGAAGACAGAAGCCCAGCATTGGATCCAGCGGCAGGGCTGGGTGGCGTCCTCCCTGTGCCGTGTTGACTCACTTACAGAAACTTCCCAACACTACGCTTCTCCAGCGAGAGCGCACCACTGGACTGACACTGCGAGCGCGCACACATGTCAGAGCAGGCACTAAGAATGTTTCCAACAGCAATCAACACACTGCAGGTCGTGTCACAATTTACCTGACACGTCTTTGCCTTTTGATCTCCAAAACTTGCGTAATGTTCTGATTTGCAAGTCTGTTACAGTTTAGATTGGAGATATGTGAGTATGGTTGAACTTGAAAAGCCTTTAAAATAAAGTCAACCCAAATATATTTTTGTTATAGTGAAGAAAGAGAGAGATTATGACTAAATAACTTATATTATATTTTTACCTCCCATGTCACCAGTGGCTACAGCATATGGTCTGGGATTTCCAGGAGTCCCTGAAGCCCTAAAGCCAGGGCCAAATTAACCCACTAAATGTGACCCACCCAACCCTCACCCCAAAAACGCACACACTTATGACAAACCCATTTTGATAGTCCCATCTGGAATACTATCCTCACCAATATCAAAGGTAACCACCATATAGGGGTCCTACCATTTTCATATTTACTGTACTTTTATGGTGCATATAACCAAGAAGACTTAATTACGTAATTAATCAATTACCACTAAGTAGTTGCAATGCAGGCAACCTGAGGCCTTCCAGTGCACACAGGGTCTGGGTCAGGCACAGGGTCACTATGCCCAGTAATCCAGTCTCAAATTCACACTCACACATTATCAGCACTGTATCTGCACACTATCCAGTGCAAACATGTGGATCCTTTAGTGATGCGTATCTATCTTATGTTCAATCATCTCATATGGGATTCCCATGGAGTCGGACGTTATCTTATGAAATGGAGATCTTTAAGTATGGTAAGTCTGGGAACTGCTGCACACTTGATATGATTGATCCATTACACAGCAATGACTACCTTGATGATTCAGCACCTGAGACATATGAACCAATGTTGTCCTTGAACACATGAGACAGACTGAATAATGCAGCAGAATGAGCTGCAGTAATCTTATGATCTCAGATGTAGCTGCTGGGAAAGTCAGGTTTGTGTATATCTGTTAAAACCCCCTGTTCCAACCTGCATTTATGCTACTGATTAATGTAGTATACGACTGAATTATTAAACTGCAGTGCAGGATAAGAAATGAGCCTAAGGCTGGATCTACAGTGTGACCCAATTTACCGATAAAAGCTGCAACCTTTCTTTGGAGCTTCACTCTCTCCCTGCAGCTCTTATTCTTTATGAACTAATGTGGTCCGAGTGAATGAACATGAACAGGAGTGCAAGATGGTCAATCTCTTTATCAAACTATCTCAATGCAACACATAGGTGGACTTAATGGAAATAACTCTACTTAGATGCTTTCAGTTGTGTCTTTATAGCTCGATCTGAACATGAGTCTCACTATTCCTTTACTTGTCATTTGCTCAGATGGTGCAAGGATAGTGTGTCTGATTCTGATGTGAGAGGTGGTTTGTTCAAGTCACATTAGGGTCATGCAATAGGCTCATGCAAATCTTTTGATTTATACTGAAGTGACAAAATATTTCAGTAGGAAAGTGAAAAGCAGAACCTATTCTGAACTTTTTGGAGGCCTCTTTTTCACTTTGACAACTGCAGCTGTGACAGATTCCTTCTTTCACACATCTATTACTCCCCCTAGAGGTAAAGAGAAGGAAAAACACTTCCCAAAAGAGGACACTTGAACAGTTTGATGACTTTACACTAATTCTTTCCACATTTTACTGCATCTAAAATATATAAAACAACGCACCCTTGATGCCTGATATCTGTTCTTTAAGGCCGATGGTGTTGGAAATCCAAACCCTCGAGAGCTTTATACAAAAAACATCCATGAGCAAGTCAATGTTATTAACCCCAGCTGCTCCAGTGGAAGTAAGGCTGGATTTTAGTCTGACCACTGCACATCAGGAATGCAGAGAGGAGGAGAGAGAGGCATCGCAGCTTCACTGGGGTCCGTTGCCCACAAGAGCGGGCCCTATGTGTATCACTCACTGTCTCACACAACATTGCTAAAAAAAAATCCATCTAAATACATAACTTCTGTTCTGACATCAAAATGTTCCGTCCGCAATTTACTGCACTGCATAATGAGACTGTGTTTGTGTGGTAAACAAAGGTTTTTGAGGGAAAAGCAGTAAAAGTGCCGGCCATATTTTCTCTGCTACTAATTTTGTTCACATGGAAGGAAATTCTAGACCTAAAAATAAACGTTTCATGCCATATGAGTCTGTTTATTGTCTGTATTGAGTGACAGAAAAGTTATAACATCTGATGAAGTTGCTCCAATTTGGTTATATTCAAATATCAAATGACATAGTAACAAAAACAACACAATAATAACTGGTGGAAAAAAGATGATGAGTGGTTTTGAGTGTCCATAAAGTTTGATTTTAATACTCCTCCAAGACTGTGGTAAAATAAAGCATGTGTATCTGCATCTGTGTGTGTGTGTGTGTGTGTGTATGTGTGTGAATGTTGTCAGTTCACAGGGTGGTGTTTGTTCCATGGCAGGCGTGCTCCAACATGGTCCCCACAGTGTAGGAGGTCATTCCTGACATAGCCCCATGTCAACACATTGTTACTTCACCACTGGATAATACCCCACTCATTCATTAACATACTCAATCTACCGTATCCTTTCTCCGATGCCACTACCAGTCTTTGGTGTGTATCTCAGCATTGATATTGTGATCTTTTATTGGTAAAACTCAGTGTGGATTTGGCTTTATTCATCCATAAAACCTTTTTTTATACAAGGCGGTCCAATGAGAGCAGTTTACTGTCTTTTTGTACGCAAGCCCTGTGTACACAATGCAATAAAAGCAATGGCAAAAATCCAACTTTAAAAACGTACAAAACTGCAAATAAAGAATGAATTATGGAACGGGCAAGAAAGGATCATCAACATGGCCAAGTTAACCTTAAAGATGGATTCTTCATAATTCTAAAAACTGCAGGTACAAGAACATCAATAGTCACCTGCTCCATTGGTGAGCTCTCAATGGTATACACTGTATGTTCATGAGCTGACATACAGACTGGCTAACATATCATTCTACAAAGTGATGACTTGTGTTTATTAGGATTTCTGTCACGTCTCCTTGGTTGGTTCCTTGTCTTGCGTGTCGTGTGAGAACTTGCATGTGGAGGGCAGATCCAAGAAAACAGAGAACATATTGTGTGATATGCTAATGTATTGTGCTGCTGACACTGTGTACTGAGTATTATTAAAATACAACCAAATTTCACTGTTGTTTGGGCTTTGAGTGAAGTGAGAAGAGTAGACGCATTTTTATCAGAGCTGAAACAGAGCCAGGGAGTTATCAGGCTCACTTACTGTGCACATAATCATGAATAATCCACGGCAGTGCTGTGCGACACATAAATTTAATATCATGTATTATAGTTTGAAGTAGACGTGTGGTGCATTGGTAGAGCATCTGATTTTTGAGCAGAAGGTTAAGTGTTCAAATCACATCAAGGTCAAGCCTGCAGTTCTTTTGAAAGACTTGTTAAAGAAATAGTTGAGAATAGTTTCACACTCAGCACCCTGATGGGATGCTTCATGAGACGTGAAAATACAGCTCTTTCTGTGATGACAGCATTGCTAATGTGTTTTTCACAGCTGTCTGATATGATTAAGGCTGACATTTGCACGTTTTGTAACAGATCCATATTCCCTGCCATATCAAGACTCTATGCTGGTAATCATCATTATATCAGGACTTTGGGGGGGGGGGGGGGGGGGGGTGAGTGCATGGTGACATCAGTATTTTGTAACTGCTGACTTGTTTTCTATGTTCTCACCATTATTCATCTTTGCCTAATTCTTGCTCAATTCCCCACCAGGCGGCTTTATCTCAGTCTGTACATGAACATACAGTAATTAGTTGATGTTAGCCAGTTGCCTAGGTTACAGATACAGCTTTAAACACTGCCGTTGTGTAATTGAATTCATGCCGAACAATGCTCACAGACAGATGATTGTGGCACTGCTTACATCACTATTCTGATAGGCAAGAACGATAGTGAGGTTAATTAAATGTCACAGTCGTACATTTGCAATTTTTACTCAAATGCATTGACGTTAAAACCATACAAAGCTCATGTCAATCAGAAACCTGCTTATGGCTTTCACTGTGTCATGTAATAACTTGCAGCAGCCCGTAACTGTTAATAAAATAGCTACTCTATAATTTTAATATTTGCATTTATAATTCACTTAATGTCTCCTTCAGTGACCTGCAGTTAAATGTCCCACAACCTGTAGCTTTAGTGAGCACCACTGCTTTCTGAAAGTTAAAGGGCTCCATCTGCAGACACTAAAGAGTATTACACCTTGTCTTGTCTTCTCTCCAGGAATCTTCTTTGTTTGGATTAAGCGTAGAGCCTTTAATTGCCATGTTTGCGGGGATTGGGCCCAGTGTGTGCTGTGAACACTGAGAATGGTGTTAGCGCAGCTTTAACACTCTGATTTCATGGATTAGCCCGTGCTGCCAGCTGCTGTTTTGCATACACTTTCTGTCTTGCAATGGGGATTCCTTTTAGTCCAACGATAAAACAACACAGATTTAGCTGGAATGAAAACTTCCTGGGGTGCATATTATTCATACCTCAGCCTAGTAATCCTGCTATAGTCCAATAGATAGTCCCATGTGAGATCTGTGAATTAAATCTTGACAGATATCAGAAGGCTAATGCACAACCATCTGCTGAAAATCTACATATTTAGAAAAAAGAAAGAAGGCAACTTTTATTGGTTTGATCAGTATAAATAATGGGATGAGGCTGGAAAATCTTGCCTTGTCTGATCACAGCTCATTTTAGCTCTTATCTGATAATTTTATACATTGACATGTTTTAATACCCAGATATGATATCAGTAACCCACTTATGGTCAGCAACAAGGTTTTATAATTAAAAGTGGGGACAAGAGAAGGCATTTTCATTAATGTGTAATAATAAACATAAGTCCATAACTGTGTCCTTTATTAAAATCATGGTTATGCACATTCTGTAGTTATGGCTGATGAACTGTTTGCCACAAGCTTCCTGTGGAATTTAGAGGAAGAACGCTTGTACGGAGTGTACTTTAGAGAGTATTTTAGGAGAGAGAGGAAACTCAAGACGGCACATTTCAAAAGCATCTTAACTGGACACCTTGTGGGAATGGGACCAGTCAAGTTATGACAGCCTCTGCTGTCCACTTAGTCCATTTTAACAATCTCTGAAAAACATCAATGGGACAAACAAGCCTCCAGCAGGTTATATAGATGATGGGTATTTATTGCACAGTAGCTCCTACAGTCATTACAGATAACACCTCAGCAGCATATTGACAGAACAAAAATGAAGGTGGAGTCAAAATTAAGTGTCTGATGCCTGCTTAAGATTGGTTGATGATTATGTTTATATAGTGGATAATAAATCTATCAGAGAAATACCATTATTGGAAGTAATTTGCTGTGGTAAGGAACAAGGAAATTAATCAAATGATAGGCCAGGTCTAACATTAGTCTCAATATTAGAGATAATACTCTTATGTCACCAGACTGACATGACTCTACTGGTCACTGGTTGACTGTGACAAGTTTCTGGTCTATTTCAAATTATCAAAGACCCAGAAAAACAATCACGATCCAATAAGTAAAGGTGCAGTGTATAGAATTTAGTGGCATCTAGTGGAATGGAAAATAAGAATCACTGTGTTTTTTGTTACCTTTACAACCCTGGGACAGAGGGAGTGGGTCCTCTCCCACATAGCCCACCATGTTGCACTGCCATGTTTCACCACTAGATGCTACTAAATCCTAAACACTGTTCTTTTAATAATTTTTACCTGGTGGGAGCATCCAGTGGGTAAATCTGACACTGCCTGAATGCTGTTGTGTTTGTAGCTTTAGATTTCTTACTTCATTATTCTTCACATAAATGCAAGTGTCATAGGAGACAGATCACTACAGATCAGAAGGTAGTGTGTTTAAATCATGTAAGGGCTATGCATTACAAACTCACTTAAGTAACTGAGACGTGAAACAAATTAACAGATAGGCCTAGATTATCCCACTGCTTCCAGTTATCATCAGATTAGTGTGAAAACAGCAGCTGATGAGACAGATTGGGTGCTTCGCCTGCCTGCGCTTCATGCATAGTAATTCCTTTGTAGAAGCCCTCGATGTGACAATCTTAGCAAAGGCCCTCTTTTGAGTCAATTCACTGAAGTGGCACACTGCCATCTGGTGAATGTACAAACACATTTTTATTACAGCCATTTCTTTAATTGATGTTTAATTTAAATCTATTGCACTTGAATGAGGTTGTCTCGCTTGCTGCTGAGCTCTATCAGTCAATGTGGGGAGTGGAAGTAAGGACTGCTCATTTTGAGATATGGGTGGAAAAACTGTTTATAAGTACTTCACGTTACTGTATATACAACTTAAAGTATTGTCTGAAAAAACATTATTTTAGAGCTGAACTGGCAGCACTAACACACTCTGAACAAAATACAGGATGGAAGAAAATGATATGCTTCAGAAGAGTATGCTAGCATTTATCTGTTATTTGATTTAGATTCGGTTACATTTACGAGAATACCTATTCATGACGCAGTGTTTATTTTGCGTTATATATTAAATGTACCGATACATTAAAATGTTTGACCCCGACGTGATTTGAACACGCAACCTTCTGATCTGGAGTCAGACGCGCTACCGTTGCGCCACGAGGTCTCATCGCCCCTAATTGTGTAATTCAAGGGATTAGAAATTTCTCAGTATGTAAACTATAGTAGGCTACGTTACTCATTTGTTTACTTCTGTGCCGCTATTTGGTATTTGTAATTTTAAGAGGCGATTATGAATTTTCAACTCCTCTTTACTTTCTGAAGCCCACTAAAAAACTGAACCATACTGAATGTTTTCACCTTTACATCGTAATTCATCGTTTTCTCACCTCTCTGCTCCGTTTTGCCTGCGTCAGCACCATGGACAGCTGTCGGCACAACAGCTGGCTCACCTAGCTTTGTACTCAATGCGCATGCGTACTTACTTCTTTCAGTCCCAAGCCAATGCATACAAATATTTGACTATTTACTACTTTATTATTTAACTTACTCTTTATCGTGCCATTATTGAATTCAGTACAATCTGTAGTCCTGTGTGCAATCATTTTACATAAGTGATTTATTTATCCTTTATGTCAATTTGACTAGCACATTTCTTTCAGTAGTTTGAGCTCTGCTTGTGCCTCTGTATTAAAGTCTGTGTGTTTCGACTCTTTCACACTGCCAGATTTGTATATATATACCCGGTGTTAATACCAAACTATAAGTCTTGTTTGTGGCCCAGCCCAGCAGCGTTTGTATGGTTACAGTTGTTCTGTAGCTTCTAATAAATTAATGATAGGTTAAAACCTGCTAGGTGAGCTTCTCCTTATTTCATGCTTTTGTTAGATAATTAGCAGTGTTTCTTCCACTACTTCATCACAACTCTGACAGCACAGTTACAGAGGAGTCATACATTAAATAGCAAGAACATGTAACTAATCAGAATATACATTCATTTTCAAACATGGCGAAATTGTTTATATGGATACACATGACAAACGTTTACATAAAACCCTTCAGTGTTTTTATTTATTTATTTGACAAGCAGCAGGATCATGTTTGTCACCTCATTTTTTCTTTACATTTGAAAGTAGATACAATAGTCAGTATACCAGTTTTATTACAATATTTTTTTTTCCTAACTTCAGTACATTTAACAAAGAAAAAAAATAAACACACAACAACTGCAAACGTGAGAAAAGAAAGCATGTTTTTTTAATGTGTAGCCACCAATGTCTCATTGATGTCATACCTAGACTCCTTCCCACTTTTCTTATTTTTTCCTTTATTTTGGGTTGACTAGTATGTTTATCAGCTCTTTCCTCTCGAACAGCTATAGGCATTTTCTTTTAGTTGTTTGACGCACAGGTGCGTGGCACTGGTGATGTTGTAAACAGCTTAAAATCAGAAGGTGGGTGGGGGGGTTGGGAGGAGGGCCTTATGGATGGTGGTGTCGGCTTGCTGTCTGACGTGACGCGGTGACCTTTCTCGTTTTCAAAGATGGAGGCACCAGTCCTGCTTTAGTCACCGCGTGGGATCACAGCAGACAGCGACAGTCCAAAACCTAAATGGATGAATGAGTCTGTTTTTGTTGTTTACTTTGTTTTAAACCTGTATCTGCCAGTCAGTCACACAGGAGAGTGTTTGTGTGTAGGCGCTCTCTGGCTCTTCTGCCTATGCGACGTAGCTGTACTCGTCTGCAGAGGTCTGGCTTCGCTCGATGTACTGCTTGTCGATGAGGACCTCGATGCACTTCTTGATCATGCTGATACTGGGGTTGAACCTGGCTTTGGACTGATTGATGACCTGCACACATGACGAAGAACAGTTAATGTCATGATACAAACACAGATGTTGTTGAAATTATATCGGCAATATTCATGTTGTTAATTGAGAACATTTGAGTCCAGTTCTGCAAGAGGCTTTGAGGATGAGAACTACTGTTAGTATCAAGGGGAAACTTGTCAAAGTGTTTCATATCTTCTCAAATTATTTTTCCAAAAGAAACAGCTGGAAATGGGGCAGGGGTCATCTTATAACCAGGGTTGCCCTAAAAGTGGGCCAAGCCAGTTACAACTTACCACAAATATTATGAATTTACATTAACAAGAGATACGGACAGAGCAGGGGATTTAACTTTGTGTATATTGCAAATATGACTCTATCGCACATTAGAATCTGCACATATATATGTGTGTGTGTACCAACATGGTCCCAGGAGTAGAGTTGGTCATTCCCCACATCATCCCTCTATCATAGCAGTGTTATGTCACCACTGAAGAACTCACTACTCACATGCGCACCACAGGACTGTCTTTATTTGGATTCATTCATGCACATGCTCAGTTTAATGTGTCCTTCCCTCTACTCTCACCACAGTCTCTCTTTATACCTTTGTTGTTGGTTAACATTAGTTATTCTAAACCTAGAGCATGGTTTACTGCCAAGGCAAATCCCCTGTATATCACTTTCATATGTACATCAATAATAAAGCCTGCTGGATGTTGTGTGTCATGTCACTCACCTCCTGTATGAGGGCGTTGTGTCGGAGCACTTTGCGGGCCTTCATAATTCTCACTATAGCAGCTTGTAAATACATTTTGCGGTCCTCGTCTACGGCGCTCCTCGTCTGCTCTATCTCCTGCACATCAGACACATATGTTAGAAGTTTACCTACACGGTGAGCACAATCTGAGCTACACATTAGTTGACAGCAAAGCTTGAGGAGTGGATTGAGATGGGCGCAGAACAACTTGTCTGACCTGCGGTGTGTCTTTCTGCATTGATGTTGTGATCTTGAACTTTGTCCTTTTACTGGTGAAACTCATATTTAGTGAAAACGTGGACTCGGCTTCAATCTCCTCCTGTGGGCAGAGGTTAGAAAAGAGATCACCACATATTCTACATACATTTTACAAACTCAGAAACTCCTGGCTCAGTCCATAAATACTGTCCTGTTCATATTTACGTATGCTTAATCTTCAATTCTGTAATCGCCAGCTCCAACCTGCAGCTGGATTGTTATTCTGACAGTTTCCAGTGCGGCCAGTCACATGTTCAACCCTCAGGTCAACCAGTGGATGTTTTTCCAGTGGGCGGATTTCCAGCGCACTGCGAGCATTGTTACAAAGTTTCTGTGGCCGCATTGTCTCAAGTTACTGTGTTGGAGTCTCTCTGCGATGTTTTCAGTTTAAATTTTTCACACAAGCAAAATAATTGCCACAAATAGTCCACAGGAGAAGGAAAAGTGAGGCAGGACTGTCCACTAGTTAATCAGAAAGAGAGCTGTGTATTAGGGAAAGACTAAATGTGACATTTTTCATTGGTGAACCATAAAGTCCTCATATCACTGTCAGACACAATAACAAAAAAGTTCATGATTCACTAGTATTTCCAACATAAACCACACTGAATAAAAACTTGTATATCAGGTGAAAGTTGTGGGCTCTTTATCTTGTTCCTCAGACCTTTTGTGAGTCGTGGTTGAGCATCTTCACGTCCAGCAGGGACTTGATGGTCTTCTGTAGCTCCTTCTCGTTCATCTGGGTGCCGTCCTGCAGCTCCTTGCAGGTCACCGTCTGGCTGTTGTTGAAGGCCAGCAGCACGGCCATCTGGTAGGTGGTCACCATGGCGACGTAGGGCTTGGACAGGTAGTTCATCTTCACCTCACCTGTTGTTGTGCATAAAATTATACTGTCTCTCCCAAAAACAAACATGATTCTGTGTGGTAGCATTCATTTTATTGGCTATTTTAATACAGTGCTCTGCAGCTATAGTCACACACAAGCTTTTTTTACATTTAAATCTGCCAGAATTCAGCTTATGTGTGTGTGTGTGTGTGTGTGTGTGTGTGTGTGTGTGTGTGTGTGTGTGTGTGTGTGTGTGTGTGTGTGTGTGTGTGTGTGTGTGTGTGTGTGCGCGTGTGTGTGTATTAGTGTTACCTGTGCAGAGATAATGCAGCCAGGTCAACTTCCTCCCACTGAAGTGCTGATTATAGAACAACTCAAACTGTAAAAAGGAAGGTGAAAGCAAAGGTTAATCCACAGCTCCTTTAATGAACACAATAAAAAAGAAAAACTGCTGCGCTCACATGAGAGCAACTCACCATCTGCACGCTCTTCTCTAGTTCTTGAGGGATGGCGAATGTGGAGGAGGGGACGTGTGTGAGAGGCCATGCTCCAGCCTGCAATCACATGACATATCATATAAATTACACATATATACAGAAAATATTGGAACATAAACTGGTTGGTTAACAGAACAAATAGTGCTTACTTTTACTTGTTGGGCATGGATTAGGATGATTTATAAGGCAAATAGTCATGGTCAATCCAACTCTAATAAATGTGCTGTTAAAGTGTGTCATATTAGATAAGAACATATCCACAGTAGTTGTAGCTTTAATCTAGTTCAGTTCATTCTGTTAAACTGAGTCTTTATAATCATTAACCTTGCATTGTTCCTGCAGTTGGTTCAGATCACTTATCAGTATGAACCAATAAAAGGGGAGGAAGAATCAAGACTTCTTGGGGCATTTAAGTCTTATTTTGTGCTGCCTCAGTTGGAACACAAACATGCTTGAGTGCACAAACACACACTTAAAGAATTTAGCATTCCTACACTGTTGATTTAAAAAAAAAAAAAAAAAAAAGTCATTACAGTTTGGCTGATGTGGAGGAAAGCATAGTCTGTGCGTGTTATAAATTCAATTTCTATGACCCACAAATACACAAATGCCAGTTTTTGTAGGGTTTTGATAATCAGAGATAACCTAGCCAATGGTCAGCTCCTTGTGAATTTAGTCCTATGGTTTTAAGGTATAGCTGAGGCAGGTCAACCATCCCAGAGTCATCCTCACCTGTAATACATAGATCTGGAAGCTGATGCCCAGGTCCACCACGGTCTCCTGCGTCTTGATGAAATTGTTGAACTTGTTGTTGAGGTCGGCGCTCACGCTCATGTCTGTGTACATTCTGTGGAGTTTGCTCGTGAACTCATAGCCACAAGCTTGCTGCAGGATTGAGAGTGTTGGGACGCAGAGGGAAAAGAGAGAGATGTGGGAGATTTAATAAATAAAAAAGTGACAGGATATTGAAAGATTCAGACGCTGCAGCATTAAGATGAAGCGTCAGGGTCAAACCAGTCTTTTTTATGTTTACCTTTAGTTTGTTGATCATGGCTTCTTCTGAGTCCATTGACAATGATAACCCGTGTATTAACCTCTTTGCTAGCATTCTGGCATAAAACTGTGGAAATCAGACAAAAACAAGACTTAAAACAAACCAAATGATTAATGCAGGGTTTGATGGACAAAGATTATTCTTAAACTGGGTATTTTGGGACAACTGAGGATACTGAAAAGGACACAGTGAGGATAATATTTCTATTACATAACTGTTTTAAGCTCAAAACTACCCTGCTAGTCCAGACTTGTGCATCAGAATGTCATAAGATATCATCTGAGGAAACATTTGTGGTTTTGTTTAATTCCAGCACAAAAAGAGTTGTGGTCACCTTTTGAAAGATGTCCTTGTCGTCTATGTACTTGAAGACTGTGATGAAGCTGGTCAGCTTGTCTTCCACCTCGTTCTCTGTCATTCCCTTCGCAGACTTCTTCAGCAGATTGTCACAGTATTTTGCCAGCTGCACAGACACACCGGGGGAGACATGACCTGGTCAAGGCACTGTGTATAATACTCTGAGTGTGTGAGTGTGTGAGTGTGTGTGTGTTTACTCACCAGTTCAGGGGCTTTACAGATGGACTTAGGCTCCCTGAAGTTCACCACAGACGTCAAAGCCTGAGAAAGAGACACAACATAAAAACATTCACTCAGACCATTTAAATGAAAAGGCAATGACATTTTACTTTTAACATGTTTAACTGTAGCTCTACAGTAAAAGGAAGTGCACTACTCTGTTATGACTATGCTCTTCAGTGAGGCACCATCCATTAAAGTCTAGTGTTTAATACCTTATCGAGTGCACTCATGAAGTGCTGATCTCCATTTAGAACTGTGTTAATGAGCTGAACAAATTTACTGTGAACCTCCAGCACTGACTCCACAAACAGGGTTGGCATCTAGAGGAGAAAGATAAAGATGTATTAGTAGAGGAACGATTTGCAAGTGAAGCTTAATAGACCAAAATAACATTTTACAACAGTTGAGATGATCAACATATGTCTATTTATAGCAATTATTCACAACAGACAGGATGCTGCAGCAACCAATAATAACACTTTACAAATATAAGACACAGTTTCACTTAAAATGTGTTCTCATAAAAATATCTAACTCATTAGTCAAATCAAGATTTTTTAGCTGTGCAGGAAGCCATGATGAAACTAAAATAAATAAAGGAAATGAGAGTAACAGTAATTTATACCACTTACAGGTATCAAGTCAAAAAGGGAAATGCACTTTAAAAGAAGCTCGTATCCACAAAAACAGGCCAACATGAAAATCACCTGAACTGTAGCTGCAAGTACAGGCATGCAAGTGAGGGCACACACACGCACGCACGCATACACACAAATATACACAGTGTTGTATCACTAACGTTTTCCTGAGAGAGATTACTGGTGCCTCGGATGCCCTCGCTGTTGATATGGGCTTGCAGCTCCTGGATCATGTGGGGTAAGCCACTGGCCACGGCCCGCAACAGGGTGTACATGTTGGCCATGTCTAGACAAAACAACACAATAACACAGTTTTACTCCAGTTCAACACCAGCATGCACGCGCTTTATGTATGCTTCATTAGAATTATAAACAGATAATGAGTTACAGTACTGACCGTCTCTCTTCTCCTGTCGAATAATGCTCTGGCACTCTCCGTGGAGGAACTGCAGATGATCTGCCACCATCCTCTGCTGGCATTCATGGATGACTTTGGCGTAGGAGCTGGGGTGCAGGTACTTCCGACATCTCACCTCTTCGTCTTTCAACCGACCCAAAACCTGGAGGAAGAGAAAGGTGGGAAGAGAAGGGCAGGAGGGTCAGTTTTACTATTTTAGTTTCATGAAACTTAAAAAAAAAAAAAAAGCCCAATAGCCAAAATGAATTTAGGATCAAACTGAGATTAAACGTGTTGCATATACAGAGTGGACACAGGTACATGTGGGTTAAATTAATCACTGTAACCAAAGCAAGTAGTAAAACACAATAGAGGAGAATAAAAATAAATGCCACTATTCAAGTCTCTCTCTTTTTTGGAGATAATTATTTTTATTTGCACATTTATATTAGTTGATGAGACATGAAGGGCCAAAAGCCTGTTTTTTCTCCCTTCCAAAAAAATACACAATATTTCTATCATTTTTGAAAACCACAGGTATCTTAAACAAACTCTGTTGTATAGAACACACACACAAACACACACATAAGCACATACACACGTAGAGCACGTAAGATAACTAAGAAAAAAGGACAAAAAAAAACCCCTCCCACCAGCTGTAAACTGGGTCAGATAAACAACGGTGACTGAGCCTGTCCAGACAGGAGAGGACTTCATTGTGCTGTTTCTCTTTCTCAGTCATATCACATATCAATCTTTATATTAACTTGGCGGCACGGTCACAGATCAAACAGGAGGGCAAGCCACACTTCATTAATGCCTGGTAAAGCTTTAATGATGATCCTGTTTAGAGGCAGGGGGGATAAATCTATCGGAGAAATCTGATTATTGCCGAACGAATGAATGAGAGCGAGAGAGAGAGAGAGAGAGAGAGACACAGTTGCCCGGAGGTCTGTGATCTCTGCCTTAGCGGGTTAATGGTAGAGCTAATACTCAGATTAAAACTCTTATGTCACCACACTGACGTGACCTGACAGTTCACACACACAGATACACACAGGCCCGGGGTGAACATGCAGCACACACACATATAAACACACACTCATCTCTAGCTGCACACACAGAGTTAGTCATCAGAAACCAAACACTGACTGGAAGCAAAGGAGCTGTCTTATTATTTGCAGGTTCTTTAATCTGTGCTGCACAAAAACCCAACTGAATAAAAAAAAATCAGAAAGGTGAAACAGGGTCACGTGGCAGCATTCACATACTTGCATAATCTGTCCGTTTCTCTTACCTTCTCCATATACTGTGAGCAGTTGGATTCTTGCAGTAGATTGGAGGCTTCCTGTTTGTAATACTCTCCTGTTCTTGTCAGAAATGGCCCTTCGAAGATTTCCTGATAAAACTGCAACACAGGAAGAGAATGTGGCCAGAGGAGGATTTAGCATATGTGCAGTTACACTATATGAACGCCTGCTGAGCATCTTGTGGTCAAATGCAAAATAATCAGAGGACGCTGCACGTTAATCACTGGAGTGATCAGAACAACACACAAACAGGAGATTCAAAGATTAAGCAGGGAAATAGTAGTTATATGCACTAAAACTACAACATGAGATACACACCCGGAGTCTCACCTTTAGTGGAAACTTCTTCTTGTACTGTTCAACATGAACAAAGGAGTTGATGACCCCGTGGATTACCTTCTGGTTGGGGTTCTCACCGCAACGATCACTGCATGACAAGAGGAAGTTGTTGTTAGGTCTGACGCTTCTACAGTACTGCTGCAGTGACAGTATTACCCTGGATGGATGGGTTTTTTAAAGTGTAGGGATTTCAGATTGTGTGTTTCATTTTAACATTTGTGTGAGAAACATACTTTTTGATTTCATTCAGCAACATCCGGATCAGGACAGCCTGAAGAGGCTCAATCATGAGCTTCCTCCACATATCTAGCGCCAACTGCAATGACAAATAAAACAGATTATATTATCACAAAAGTACAGACAGTGCTGACTCTTGAGCTGGATACTGGATCACAGATCATCTCTTTATCATTCTGTGCATGAGCTGTCCTCCCTCGCTTCTTATAACCCTTGTGGATGTGCGGGAGAATAATGTTGATACAAGTACGTATGAATCAGTCAGTACCTCTCCGATCTCCATGAGCGGCTCATTCATGTCCACTCCCCCGTAGCCGTACTGTAGGTCTGCTTCTGTAAGTTTGTTCTTCTTGATGAACTGAGTGTTGAGATACCTGTACAAATCAGAGAGGGAAGGGGGGGAGAAGGGGTAAAGATGTTAAGATAACAAATACATCTCATATAATGTCTAATGGGAGTGTGTCAAGCAGCACAACACTGCTGCTGCCAAGCTGAGTCATTAATTCACGGAGGTCATGTGAGAGGGTCGTTCTGTGGTTACCCTGGCCTACAGGTCACTCACCTCCCTCTCCCTATGTGGTTATTTAGTATCAGGTTAGCCAATGAAAACCAACACTGTCCAGCAGTTTTTGACCCATTAATGAGGCAGTGGCAGATATGAATGTTTTATTTATGAATATTGTGAAAAGACCCTCTGAGGAGCTGCATGTTAAGTGTTGTCTGGTAAATTCCTTTTTGTTTCAATGGTTTTAAGCCTGTTTTTCACTAGTGAAAATGAGCATTAGCATGATCACAGACTGTATTGTGCTAACTAAGATAGCTAGCATTAGGGTCAGCTCCACACTCAGCTCCAAATATGTTCACTTCTGGCTCCAAAAAGCCAAGATGGTAACAGTCATAAATCAAAGTCAAGGCTTCAAAACAGGAGTCCGTAAATCAGTGGGTGATATTACAGTGGCTACGTCTTTTATCTTTTATAGTCTATGTTTTTAGGTAACACAGAGTACACAAGCTGATATCTGAACTCTTTTATCTGAAGAATACAACTACAAATGTTTTCATCTGGCATTCCAGGCAATAGGAGGTTAATCAACATACACCATCTATAGTTTATGGGTTTATGAGTGCAATATTCCTTTCAGCCAACTTTATGGCTCATAGTTTAAAAACATAATTCAGAATCATTTACCTTTGTTGCATTCATGTTTTAGACCCAACACTAGTACTGAAAGAGTATATAGCTCTGCAAAGCATTTTAGGTCAACATTTCAGTTAAACTGTGTGTATATTTACTGTATGGTAGTGTCTTACTGCTATTCAGCCCTCTGCAGCCAGCAGCTTGTAGCAAATCTCAGCTACACAGTCAAAAATCCACACATAAATCTCAATGATTTAGAGGTGTGAGTGTATACGATGGTGAAACGATCTGATAGTAACAGTACTGCCAGCTATTTTTAATATCGTCATTACTGTGGCTTCATTAGCAAGCTTCATTACTACCAACTAAAGAGAGACAGAGACACCACGGCAGGGTCAGTAAAGTCTTGTCTATGTAGTTCTAGCTGCAGTTACTGTGGTCATGGCTATGCTAATTTTAGCTGTTCCATGTGCTGGAGTACAGCTACTTTATGAGCCATGAGTTGTAATATTAAGCGAGAAAGAGGGCCCTCTGTCAACAACAAAACTTGCTGCCTTATAATTGTGGACATGATGTCTGTATGGGGCAGCTTCAGCTCAGATACCCATTGCTATTTGTTGGTAGTAAAGTGGGAGGTTACAAGTCCATCTCCAAATAGCTTGATGTTCCTGTGACCACTGCTGCCAATACTATTAAGAAGTTTAAGCCCATGTAACTGTAGCCAACATCCCTGGACGTGATTGCAAGAGAATATCAGGCCAAGATTGAACAGGATTGCTCCAATGATAGAGAAAGAACCAAGGAAAATGGTTCTCTGCTGCTGTCTGAATGAAAATGGGCTCCAAGGTAGGAGACCCAGGAAGACCCCACTTCTAAGAGGGAGAAACAAAAGCCAGACTGGACTTTGCCAAAATGCGTGTTGACAAGCAACAGTCCTTGCAGAATGTGCTTTGGACAAATGAAACTAAATGAGAGCTTTTTGGTAAATTAGCCCAACCCTGTATTTACAAAAGAAAAAATGAAGCCTTCAAAGAAAAGAACCATGCCCAGCATGAAACATGAAGGAAGCTCCGTGATGTTTTGGGGTTGCTTTGTTGCTTCAGGCACTGGGTGCCTTGAATCTATGCACAGCTCAATTAAATCAGAAGACTATTAAGGCATTTTGAGGCGAAAACATACAGAACGTTGTCTTAGTCACAGGTCATGTGTCTTCCAGCAGTATAATGACTACAAACATACATCAAAAAGCACCCAAGAGTGGATGAGAAGAAAATGTTGGACTATTCTAAAGTGGCCTCCCATGATCTGAATCCCATTGAACATCCCTGGAAAGAGCTGAAAGTTGTAGTTGGGAGACAGCACCCATCAAACCTTAGAGAACTGGAGCAGTTTGCTGAGGAAAAGTTGGCAAAACTACCAGTGGAGAAGTGTAGAAACCTGATTCAGAGTTACAGAAAGCGCTTGACTGCAGTTAATTACCTGAGCTACAAAATATGAAATTAAGGGTACCAATATTATAGGCCATGTCATTTTCATTTGTTTTATTGTATTAAATAATATGTAGAGTTGTAAATCAAAGCAAAGGTTCAGTTATAGTCATTGTGAAATAAAGAACGATGAATACCATACACTTCGATCAGTTTTAACTTAATACAGAGAAAATGTTGTTGTTGGGTTTTTTTTAAGATGGAAGGATACCAATATTTTCAGTCACGTCTGTAACTGTGCCACGGCCCATCACTTTATGTGTATGTTTACACGTGTTCTACCTTTTCAAAATGACTTTAATATAAACACACAAAGGAAATCAAAATGTTGGCCACAATGATCACAGTATGAAAATGTGATACGAGCACATCCGTAGTAGTCATTAAAACTTTATAAAGCTGGTACTGTGGTAGCTGGGTATCTGTCAGTTTGTTTCAATGCCTTTATGCATCAGATTGGGCAAAACTCAGTTAATGCAGCTTTAATATAAATTACATTTTGACTGCATTGCTCCTCTTATGTACCACAGGCTAAATGTAAAACGGCACTATTTTAGCATTTTTACATCAGGAGTCATTTTCCTCTGACTGGGAAAGTTTTATATTGCACAAAACAGTGCTGAAGAAGATTAATTTATCAATCAAAGAGGAAGTGCTTAAAAGTGCCACTAATTCATGACAGACACTCTGATGTTGAAATGCATAAACTGAAAGTGTATTACAACACACGTCTAATGTGTTTCAAAATTCTAAGAAGGCAAAGACAAAGTTAATAGCAGAACAGCAACGAGAACACTGACAGACAATGCTCACAATATGATGGCCATCATCAAGCTGTGATCTATGTTGACTGATTCTAGCTTAAATGACATGCCATTTTCACAGCTGTGCTATTTGCCTGTATCAGCAGTATAATGATGCCACTCCACCTGACTTCTGTCATACACTCCGGCTCGGACAGGCGTCAAACACCCGCATGACAAGTTAAAGATCTGCTAATATAACAAGCGAGTGTTGAGTACTGATAAACACTAGACTGAGAGTGTGAGATGGTGACTGAAGGTGTAAACAGTCTGTCTCCATTCTGTTGGCACTTCAAGTCCAGCCGCCAATGCATGATGATGTTTGTTTGACAGCATCTATATTCACATAGAGATCTGTTGAGGATAATAAGCCACCCTCCTCTATATAAAGAACTGAACTTTACGATGGCACTACTAAAGTCTTGAGCCTCACATTCTCTTTCTGTTTCACTCTGACATAATAAATGACAAAGGCATACGTATGCACAGGCAGTCTAGTGGGAAGTACACATAAAAATAGATCTGAAATCTCTCCAAGGGGGGTATTGATTTAGAATGAATCAGGACACGCCAAATGTCTGTTGGCACTTCACAAGCTTTTCAAGGTAATATTTTAAATGTGAAAAAAAAAACACTGTAGGCTGGCACATTGTAGCTTGTGGTAGAATTGGTATGCTCTGTATTTAAGGACCCTCACACACACACACACACACACACACACACACACACACACACACACACACACACACACACACACACACACACACACACACACACACACACACACACACACACACGAATTAGCCCTGACGAAGCCACCTCACATCTTCTGTTAGAGTTGTACTTGAACTCACCACAGTGACTACATCCAACTGTTAGCTGACACATTCTTAACACATGCACATGTTAGGTTTTACTTGTACTTGAAAAAGCATTACAGAGACAGAAAACAAACTAGTCGACAGTCTCAATATCAAATGCTTAGAACACAAACTGAGAAAAAAAAAACTGGTGCCGAAAAAAGGAGAAAAGGTGAAGGAGCAAAAAGGACAGACCTCATCAAATGGTGAGTCTGCAAATACTACATCAGTCTAATATCAAGTGGAAACAAATGACGTCGAAGGCAACAGCGTTACCTGTACAAGCAGTCCATGTAGTCAGCTCCTTTGCTGTACTCATCCCAGTATCTGTGGTACATGACTAAAACCTTCTCCTCTGATTCCAGGACTTTCTACAATACACACAGGTATGACAGGTGTTATGGAAAGCAGCACAATGCAGTTACATCTGAAAATGCATTCTACAGGTGAGCTTTTGGGAGTGCTTACCTTGTACAACTGCCGAACATGATTCTCAAGAAATATCTTGGTCTCTGTGTATAATTTTTCACCCAAAGGCTCTGGGTATGCAACACACAAGGCATAAATGTCGCTGGTGTCAAAGTTCAGGAATCAAAAATGTGGAAAACATGATTACATTATGTGACATTATGTGTTATGAAAATGATGGTAATATAAATACATTTAATAAAAACGTAGTAAGGCTGTAAGGATTTTGCTCAGTGATTCTCTATGAATGAATAAAAGGTTTTAGGTGAATTTGATGTTTAGTAATGCTTTTCTATTTTGAGCGAGTTGGCAAAGGATACGAGAACCGATCATTCCACGTTGCTCTCTCCACATAGTCAAGCATCACAACAGCCTTGATTGTCGTCAGTAACTTGTTCCATGTCTCGTCAAAATCCACCACCCGCGGCTTCAAGGACATTGTACAGTTTCTCTTCTAGCCTGATGGAAAAAACATAAACACAAAAATACAAGAGTGAGTAACAGAATTTAAGAATGAACTTGGCTGAGGTATAATTTAATTTTTCCACATTTTATGATATACCTTTCTACCAAAAACAATACTCCCTAAGTGAAGGGATAACATTTGAGTGTGTAAACCAGACCTATGTAGCAGTATTAGTCATTACACACAAATGAAAAACACAGGTATATGTTGTAAGGAGGCAGAATAAATATGAGAAAACACATTTTTGAGAGTATTTTTTATAAACCTATATTCTAAGTATACATTACTAACACAATCTAGGGATTTCAATCTGTAATCATTTGTAAAACAAAACACATCATTATAAGAATTTGGACTTAGCATTGACAATAGGTATCAAGCTTAACCATATTACACAGCTGTCAGAATGCATGGACATCAACAGCAGTTAGTTTTATGATAAATAGTCAGATTCAAATGTGGCACTGCTGGCCTACAATGACAGCAACAGATGAGATAAACACTGTGCTCAAGTTCATGGGGGCAGTAACACTAACGCTGATCGACACATTGAGTTAACCATCAGTCACCGATTGTACACTATTGTAACTGAGCTAATAGGCCAGGCGATTCTACTGCATGTAACCACATGCATACTTTCATATCACTGGCTTAAGAATGATAGATCACCTGGAAGTAAAAGACACAAGGGCCCTAGTGTTGTTTCTCGTCATTATTACCAGTTGATTTCACGTCAGAGAAAACATTGCAACATCATCATCCTCATCATGCACAGCTTTTCACGCTCGCCACTTCACATCAACCGATTTCAGTTTTTTAATAAAAGGAGGTGTTGACGTGACTTAATAAACACTCTTTTTACAGTCACGATAACGGCAGCTAAGTTAAGGTTACTAGCTAGCGGAATGCCAATCCCAAAATAGGATGGGCAAGCTAAAAAAAGGCTAACTAGCATCTATCTACCTAGCATGCTACTTCTTCCTGCTCCAGTCCCGTTCTGTGTAATCAGCTAGCAGCTAGCCTATAGCAGCTAGCAGGAAGCTACCGCTAGCAAGTGGTTATCTTCTTTGCAATTTTCTCCCCCACATTTGCACTGACAGCTCGGCAAAACATGGCGCTGCTGTTAAAAAAAACATGTTACCGAGGTCAAACCGTGGACTTTTGAATAGTACGTACCTCTGTACAGTATTTACTTGTTATAAAAGTCAAGTTTGTCCGCTGTCACAGGCTTGATTTGTCTCACTTACAGGGCTTTCCTACCTCTTGGACTCTACCATTGTGTTACCTGGGGGTGTATTATGAAGTAGCGTAAATGAGTCTAGTTCTTTAGCTTTTAACCTCAGTAACCCGTCTCCGAGATATTTCATTATATCAAGCATTGTGTTCTGTATTTATATAAACTGATGAAAATAAGACCAAAGTCACTTGTATTTAAGTCATAAGAACATCCATGTATTCATGGTATCGCCTGAAACTACGGGAAGCTCTAAGGAATCGAATATTTTAAAATGACAACCAAAGACAATCTGTACAATGTATTTTAATGCTTGTTATGATAAAATTATGATAAAAAATGTTTTTCTTATCAGTAAGTAGGCCAACATTTCATTTAATCTCGTATATATTTACAGTGATCCACCAAGCAGCACTTTTAATGATCATAACGCCTCCAGACTCTTGAATACAGTGAATGACAGTTGTGAGAGCGAATATATATATATATTTGTTATATTTGAAACGTTTTTGGGTTTTTTGTTTGAGTTTTTTCAACAGGACCTGATTTAAAATATGAATCCACACAATATTGTATCATATTACCTAAGAAAGTAAGAAAATAAGAAAAAACAACCAATCAGAATCCAGTAAAAAATATCCTAACGGTTAAGATTCTTCAATAAAAAAACAAAAACTAATTTTCAGTTGACGTTTTTAACTGAAGATATACTTTTTTCTGACTTTCTGGACGTCGCTCCAGCTCATGAAGTTTCACAGCATAATAATTATAATTTAATGTGAGTACACTGCTAATTCAAATAAATACGTTAGCTTACTTTACTGACTGATTTTACCAGGCTAACGTTAAACAGTAACGATAGCTAAAATGTCAGTTTAGGTAACGCTAAGTTGTGATTTATAGTGATTTTATATCCATTGCAATACTGAAAATAGTTAGGACATCTTTATTAGCAAATGAGTTATCAATTAGCTAAGTTGTCAACATGAGGGTATTGAACATTTCATGGTTATCAAACAGGAAACTTTGCGTTTGGTTAAAGCTAATCTCAATGAACGAGAGATGACCTGATTTAACCAGCAGAGGGGGCACCGCTGTCAAACTGGAAATGTCCCTTTCACTAATACATTATTGAAATGATTTTGATATCATTACAATACGTTCATTGTAATCAGCATTAGGTTAGTGTCTGCCATTTCTTGGACTTAATCATTCAAGCCACAGAAAGCAGGAAAGAAGTTGACAGCAGCTTGTGTATAGCTTTGATGTTTGTACATTCAGATATTGAAGACATTTATTGTTTATGGATTATATTTGGGGGGTTTTTGCGTAAGAATTTGGATTTGTGAATGTAAAATGTGGTTAAAACAGTAAGCAAATGAATCAAATAACTGCAAACAGAGATGGTCAGATTCAGTGAATCTAAACAATACATATGAGGGTAAATACAAGCAATAAATTCTGACAATTTATTCCACAGTTGTTTTGTATGTGGGCAAGACCAAAATAAATGTTGTACCAGCGTTTCTCTGAGCTCCCTACAAAAGGTACAACTTACACAAATGTCCTTTTTGAGGTTCTGTTAATAATAATTAGTTGGATAAATCCTGTGAAGCATTTTAAAGTCTTGTTGACTTTGGTAGTCAAAAAAACACATGTGGCAATAGCTAAACCCTTTCGCAACAAATATCTCCAACACATGTGGACCAGCACGATAAGGCGGACAGTGCACTTATGATGTCCTGTTGAAAAATGGAAAAAGAGTGTGTCACAAACTCCAGTAACTGGTTGAGTCAGCATGTCTGAGTAATTGCTTTACTTTATTGATTAAGTTATTAATTTACTGCAATCCTTTACCTTTAAGTTTCTATTACCTGCCATATGCTGACATACATTTGCATTGTCTTACCTAACATTGTGTTACATCTCAACCATTTAGGTCTGAACGAAAAGAATGTTGATCTCCAGTCACTAAGGAGATCTCAGGCTGAACACCACTCAGCAGTAGCCACAATCAGTGCCTGTCAGGATGAACCGAGCAAAGAGAGGAGGGAAAAATCAGCCATGTGCTTCTCCGCCGTACACACAAGTCCCTGTGTATCACCCCGGCCAAAACCAACACTGTAAGCATGTCTGAAAACACATGTACATTACACACCTTCAACCTCTGCTATTAACAGTAACACCACTTCTACAGCTGATAGAACTTTGACCCTTATGTTTCTCTATTTTGGCCGTCACCAACTCTTTGGGTAAAATAGCTGGGTCTTTAGCTTACTACATATACAAATGTGATCATTCCACACTACAGCTAAATTATTTTGTATGAAATATTGACAAATGTGTAAAATAGACAACTTGCATCAGAAAAGTGGTCCCAAGGTGATGCATACAAACAAAGATAAAGTATAATGGACACAACACGATGTTGACATATACTGCTAAATGTGTTTTTGTTTGCTATGTTGATGTAATTATTTCGAAGTCATTTGAATCATTTATTATCTCTTCTTATTTAGCCTTGTGTATTTTAGAAAGTTGTATTTTAACACATGAATAAACAGGGTTACATTAAGTAAATTATGGCATAATGTATAATAAAATAAAATAAACTTTATCGGTGCCATAATCACCACAGTGTTATGTAAGTAAATAACCTGATCTGTCTTTTCTTTTATCATTTCACCCCTCTTAGATGGGTATATTCAAAGAGGTCCCATGAACTTCATGCCTGAGGAGATAGAGAGGAGTCAAATACAGCCCTCACCAAACACTTTTCATTACTATGAGGAAACAGCGCGCTGCCAGCAGCATTTTTGTGTATCCACACTGCCAGGTGACACCTAATTTCCAGACTTGTGTGTATTATGGATACATGGAGCCTCTTCTTATGTCTGTGTTGTTTTCTTTGGGTGCTCCAGTTTCTTCCCCATCAAAAGAACAGTAGTCCAGCTGTATCTTACAGTTAATAAATGAATATTATATCAGGCTAATTATTATTGGTATGTATAAAAATAGAAACGAGGAGTAGATACTTTATTGTTGCCATAATCACAACCAGGCTGTATAATGAAATTACCATATCTGTTTTTGTTTTTTTTAAAGAGGGTCCTGTCCAGTTCCAGCCTGGGGTCACACAGAACCTGCCGTCTATGCCAGGCACCCATCCATACTACAACGAGAATGTGGATGTCCCGCAGATGCATAGTAATCCAACATTGTCAGGTAACACTTGATTTGCAGACCACTGTCATTAAATAGTCTGGACCATCAGGAAAAAGACAAGCTAAGGTACTAACTCACAAAACAAAGGACGTATATCCAAGGATCAGATGCTGAAAATGCATCTGAAACTGCTTCCGTCATCACAGCTTACCACTCCTCTAACAAATATCCTGTTGTCTGATAGAGATGTCAGATATCTATTTCATAAAATATATTTGATCAAATATTTTATAGTCTCATAAATGTATTAATGCTATATGAAACGTGCTGTATGTATGACTTTTGTGGCAGGACAACAGCATATAGGAGTGAATACAATCTATTAAAGTGCCAATATCTTACAAAATGCACGCTAAAAATAGATAAAATATAAACCAAATCACCAAGAAGAAAGAACCAAGTAAAATGTTTTCATAATTGGTCAAAAATCCAATATGCCAAATGTTACACTAACAGGTTCAGTCAGTGCTTCATGTAGCTTTGTAACACCTGCAGAGGGAGCCAGCTCCCTTCGTTTTGAGCGTGAGATGATTCAGTTGAGGGTTCATGTTTTGCAGTGACAGTGAGTACATGAATAACTTGGTTATATTCTGTAGGTCGTATTTGGGTCCATGTATTTACACAAGCTTTGACAACCAATTAGTCTTCGCTTTGCATATTACAGGACTTCGCTTCTGCCTTTTAAAAAGCAACAATCATGACGTGTCTAGTCCCGCTGTGACGTTAATTCAAATATACCATTTTTGAATTATAGCGATAAAAATATACTGTGTGTTAACAAATGTTATTGCTGGCATACAAAAAAATAGTTTTTCTTTGTTTGTTTGTTCAAAGTCCAAAATGATGAAAGTCTCCACTAACTGTAGAAGAAAAAATCCTCCCCAAAGACAAACAGCAGAGCCCCTGACTCATAGCGCTGTGTCAGGGAGAGAGCAAACCATACTGTTGACATCAGGAGGCCAATGATGTCATGGTGATGTCAATGCCTCTAATTGTAAATTGCACACATAGCGTCGGCTGTTGGTTGTGGTAACATTTCAGTCAGAGAGAAGACTCTGAAGGGGACAAGTCTCTCTTGGAGAAAAAAGCCTGGGAGTTAATACAGTATGGCTGTAACTGGGGATGAAACAGAAACAGGTATGTTTTGATATCTTCTTTTTTATTGACAGATCTAAAAACAAACCAAAAAAAAGAAAAAATGTGTCTTTTTCACTTTGTTGCTCAGTTGTAGAATTCATTTAGTCTCAATCATTGTAGTGGATACTTAATGTCAGCAATCAAAGTGGACAAATTCAGACTTAATTTGTCACAACTGAAATAGAAATTGAATGAGCATTGTGAGCTTTTGCTTTTCAAACATGACATTGTTTACATTTGTCAGTGGGTATATCCCATCAGAAAGCTCAATAATTCCCTAAAATAATATCACAAGCTGTCTTTTGTAAAATGAAAGAAAGCCGCTGTTGAAATATTTCATTTTTCCACAGTCAGTTGCAACAAGCTCACTTAGATAAGCAGCTTGTATCCTCAGTCATGCTCTCTCTCTCTCTTTTTATTTCTCACTCTCCCTTCACTACTGCTCCCTCTCTCCCTCCCTCTCTCTTTCTCCCTCGGTGAGATGCTTCAATGCTCTGCCCACTCAAAGCACATAGCAGCAGTGGTTGACGTCACTGCTCTTCCTGGAACAGGCCCCCAGCAGCGACATGTAAATGCAAACCGGCGAATAAGATGCACACTGACGTCAGTCACCGGTCATGCTGTGATTATAAGCAGTTCCCTTTTTTTACCAGATCACATGATAAGAAGGGCAGTGAGTAAGTTCTGGCACGAGCGTGCAATGAACAGAAGGATAAGGTGTCACTCATCCATTTAATTTCCTTTTTGTGTCAAGGATTATTACATTGGGAAGACCTTGATTTAGCTTGAACTTTGACCTTCTCTGTGTGGTGGTGTTGAAAGAAGAGAAGAGAACATGTGTGATGAGTCACTTATACTTTCAAGAAGATGGTATTTTTTATTATCACTTACTGTTGTAACCGAAGCGGACATTTACGAAATACTAATGTAGAAATGATCAAATATCATTCATTAGAACTACGTGTGTACTTCTTACTCTAAAACAAATATTACTCAAAATATGAATTATAAAAAAATGAGGTAATATCTGCATTCACAAAGAATTGGCATTTACAGATCCCCATCACACATGTTTCATGATATATAAAAATACTCTGCTGTGTCTGCTATTTTTGCACTACTGTACTTCTGCATTGTCTTGCCAGTCATGTATTATATTGACTATTTATAAGTATTGTCGTGCATTGCTTGACTGCAACTCTGTGTAGCAATTTTGCTCAAGACAAATTTCCCTTGGGACATTAAAGTTTATCTTATCTTAGAAGAATTAAATGACCTAGTTCCCTTTCTTTTAAAGTCTTTAATTGACATCTAATGACATCTACTCCTTCTCCCTCCCTGAACAATCCAGTGAATGATAACAAGCTTAAATTGCATATCGGGCCACGTGTGGTTCCCAAACTAGTTGTGATGTTGCAAATCATGCTCGATGTAGGTAAATGGCTCAAACTCAGGTTTTAGCTGAGCACACACTTTCTGCAGATGAAAGTGAAAACAGCCATCTAGTGTCAAACAACAATAAAATGTTGTTACAAAATAACAATAAGGAAAACACATTTTTGAGTGGATGCAGACTTTAAGTCGAATATGTGTGCACACTAAGAACCAATGAAGCTTAGTGATGGATATCCCAAATAGCTGATGAAACCCAGTCCTGTTGTTTGACATTTTTTGTGTCTCTGCAGCCTCCACGGGTGACCTGACTGCCTGTCAGCTGCGGAACAGCAGCTCCAGCCTCCTGCAGGCTGCGGTGGAGTCCAGCGCTCGCAGCTCCCACACACCCACGGGGGACGCCGTACAAAAGAGAGAGCTCCGCCTGATGAGGAACAGGTAGAGAGGAATACTCACAGTCATCAGCCTGGATATTAGAACCCTGACGATAAATTGGCCACATCAATATTATTAGATTACCACAGATATATTGGTGTTAGTGATTGTCAGCTGTTACTTAAAGGCCAGGTCACACCAGAAGCTCTTTCCTGCATGTCTTCACTATATATTTGATTGTAGAAGCTTGGCAGTGTAGTGACTCACAGGATTACAATTTTAAAAGCTGGCTTGACAGGGACACTAGAAACATTTGCAGTATAGGAATGCCGAAGATACGTTCGAAGAGCACAGAGAACAGTGTCTCTGATACATGCTTAAATCTTCATGGTATTGGCCTAAAAATCTTGGATCAGTCTGGCTCTTGTGGACATATTCACTGCCTAATACACCACCACCTAGCAATTGACAGTGGATGACAATAACTGCACGTAATGATAAGATCCACAAACCTATCATCACCTCACCGCATGATTCTCCTCCATCCAGGCCGTTTAGCTGATAATTCTTAGGTTGCCTGCTCATAATCTGCACTGTAACATACATTATGTTTGGAGCGAAGAGTGACTGCGAGGATGTGTGTTTTAAGACTGATGACCCTCTGTTTTTTTTTAATGTGCTCTTTTTGCTTGCTGTCTGTAGAAAGCTCTGAATTGACAGTCTGTTTCCTGTAAACAACTGCTGGTGCTGACTCCCACTTTCTCATTTGCATTCTTGCATAATTTTTTACTACTATCAATCACTGGTCTATTGTGTGAAGTCCTCTCCCCAAAACGATCTAATATCACAAACATGCTCGACTTTGCTCGTAATCCTCCTGAATATGCTGCACCCTCATGAGAAATTGTGAGCTCTATTTGTCCCTTGGCATAAACTGATTCATGTCCAGAATGAGTTGCTTGTTGTATCTGGGAGAAAAGCCAAGATGTCAAGGCTTCCTTTTTTTTTTCATGCAAACTGTGATTGTTGCTTTTAGGGAAGCTGCCCGCGAGTGTCGACGAAAGAAGAAGGAATACGTCAAATGCCTGGAGAATCGCGTGGACGTGCTCGAGAATCAAAACAAGACTCTGATTGAGGAGCTCAGAGCCTTAAAAGACATCTATCGACACAAAGCCGAGTGATTCCTCCGGCGAGAGGAGGGACCGTATTGGTCGGCTTGAGGACTCCGCTCACACTCGCGTACAAACACCCGCGTACACACACATGCTCACACAAAACACTCCTTGTCCTTTCTGTTAAATGTGTTTACATGATGATGTCAATGTTTCTGGCTCTGAGTTATCCACGCGCTGCCACAGCCAAAACAAGAACCCTTTTTCACGTTGGGGTTATTATCAGCGAAGACCTTTTGCACTGGGCAGCTGAAGGAAGGAATATATGGACCACCTGCAGACTTCCAAAGCCTTACTAGAGATGGAGAATCAGATGCTGAAGGCTCATCTGCCTCTATATGTCACTAACACCTTCTCTGAACTGCATTTTACATTCCTTGATGCTCAGTTTTGTCTTTCAGCTCTATTAAAAGACACAACTTGATAGTCTTTGTGATGGTCTATTTTTCTACAGATTTTCATCAGGCTGCCAGAAGCTAAATGTTCAAAGGGAATCGGAGCATAAGGGCCTCTATCTGTGTATTTAATTTGACTCCACATCAAAAAGGAACTAACACCGCCTGCATTTATCACGCGTCTTCCTTCATATTTAATGTAGAGACCTACCAGCATCTGTTGCGCATCACTTTGAGGATTTTTCTTGCTTCTGTCCTTTGGCGTTCATATTTATTTAGAAGGAATACCCTGAGTTTTTGGATGTTTGGAATACCAGTGCTTGATTTGTGTAAAAAAAAAAAAAAAAAAAAAGTATTAATATGAACAAATGTATATTTAGTTAACAAAAACACATTTGTGAAAATGTTATGAACTTACACACTTAGTAATTTGCTGTTTCGTCTTATTATAATTGGCTAAATTGAGAAGTTATTTATTTATGTTTATTTTTGAATAGAGTAATGTTACATGATGAGTTGTATGTAGAAATGCTGCCTTTTGACTGTCTTCTCTGTTGGTGCTTTTACTATTGTCTTGTTATGATCACACTATATTTGTAAGTTGTATACACATTTTCAATATTTATTTGCTTCAATAAAGTACTTTCTCAGTCTCTTTTGGTTGTTTTCACACACACTATAAGACCTACATATGATATACAGCACATTCTTCAGTGTTAAGCAGTGGCTGGACTGCAAAAACTACTGTAAGAAAGATGGAAAAGTTCTATACTGTAAGGCTTATTATCACCATGCTGAGTCTCAACCTTGGAATTGTGCTCAGAACATGGTGTGCTGTCCTTTAGATGATGAGTCAACTTGATCGTACCTCCATTAATGTGAGGACACGTAAAGCAAAGCAATACTTCGCCTCGTACATCTTTTGTTGCCTCTCGTAGATGACAGATGTGCTGTGGGAAGGCCACACTGTCATTACGCAGTACACGCTGGAAGAAAAGAGGGAAGTAAGATGAGCATTTAAAAACATTTTCCATAAATCACATCCTAAGGAATGTGCACGTGCTCAAAGGGAAGGAACGATTGGCCATTCTTTGATTTAGTGGATGAAGTTCCTGAAATGAAACAAATACTTAAGAATGTGCTGCTGTAAAAGGAAAAGCCAAAGATGTCAGCCAACTTACAGTAGGGAGCAGGAAAGACTAGCAAAGAAAAAAAGGAAAGACTTTCTAGAGAGTTTTTGGAAGAGAGTATATGATTATGGGAATAGGATTTTGTTTTCCTTTTCCATCCTTTTCCATGTTTTAAGTTGACTGGCTTAAAATGTCTACACTACTTTTTAAAAATGTATTTGCTGCTCAATGTTTGGTTTCAATGATGTTAAATTTCCTGCTCTGTCACTCCCATGTGCAATTTGTTAAGGAGACAGCATGGAAACAAAACAACTGAGGAAAGAATCCAATACCACAGTGACTTATCCTGCACCTGGGCCTATTGTGAAACATTATTCCTGTCCAGTCTTTAGCAAAACACAGTCAACTTCCACCCTGATACAGACAAAACTACACTGTGGAATGCCCCAAGAGGGAACAGGAAATGCTGAAAGTTTTCGGTCAAACTGCGTATTGGTACCATAGACTACACTACAATGAAAGCAGAAATGATTTGTACCAATAGACTATGGATTTTGCCCACGTGTCATTTTGAAATCTTTAGAGGTTTTAAAATATGAATCAGCAAGTTCATGTGAGGTAGACATAACATCTTACTCTGCAGAATGTGTGTTTGACATTTGATGACTGATTTCATATTTGTCTGCTGTCAGTGGAAAGTTTAAAACAAATTTGAGTTTAAGGCTTGGGCCAACAAGCATCAATAATTTGTGTATGTGTATTCATAGATTCTGGAATTTCTAATGAGGAAGAAAACATTTGAATGATTTTGATGAGATTTATACTTTTTTGTGTTAAAGAAACATTGGCTACCAGATACACATTATTGTTTCAAGCAGAGTATTGTCTTAATATATGTCTGGGGGGGATATTTAAGGATCAGGAGAGATATTAACCCCACTTGAGTGAAAAAACATCTTTCTGATCTAAAATGTGTTTATTTAACACCTGAGGCAGGCAGTGATGTTACAAGTCTTAGCCTTCTTCTTTTATTAAATGCAATGCAGCTACAGTACCAGCAGGCTGCACTACAGCACCATGTCTGATTATGGAATGCAGCATGTCAACCAGTGTAATAATTCAAAAGACATCTCTATCACCACACATCCTCTTGTCTCCATCATCATTAATGATAGTCTGAGGCATCAACATGTGCACATTGTCTCACATTGTCCAGGAACATCTTAAAGGATTAGGCTATTCTTCAGGACTCCGCTTTGTTTGCGTTGACCTTTACTGATCCGGCCTAATCCTGCAGTGAGATTTAGTATGAGAAGCTATTTTACTCTGTCACAAGCAATGCAAAGCCCCTATGGATTTGTCAGTCATCAGTCAAGATCAAATAATTAAATGGGGAAACAGGGGAATTGGTAAGAGGGAGATGACAGATCTTTAGGTCCATAACAGGTCATAAAGAGGGCTAGACAGCAGTAGAGCTCATCCACCTGATACAACAAGAAGAATATAATCTATATGTTATATATTCTTAGGTTATTGGTATTATACTAACTATAAAGCTTAATAATTGGTGTCTATGACTGACTCCAGCAACCCTATTCAATCATTAAGAGGTTTCATTGTATTGTATTGTATTGTATTGTATTGCGTTGTGTTGTATTGTATTGTATTGTATTGTATTCCATGTTTTTTTTTCTTATTTAACTATATTCCCCAAGAGACAGTCACAATTGTCCATTTATTACACAGTTGTACCCACCCACTTGAACCGGAACCTTTTTCATTACAGCCACAGTGCTGTGGGTTTTTAAGACCCATTTACGTGCTGCCAAAAAAGTAGTAATTCAGATAAGCTATATGTTTGAACTTTCATTCACAATGTGGTAAAACACGCTATGACAAATAAACAGCAGGAATATGGAGTCAATGACTGAAAGAATAAAGAACGCTTTTTTAAATTGCTACGTATCATTTCTGTGCAACTTGTTTGTGTTAGGCTAATATAGGACAAACAGAGTGCAAGGTTATTACTCCCAACGCTGTAGTAGGCTACGTATCGTTGTTTTCTTCTCCTAAAATATAATGAATCTGCGTTATGAACGCGTGCACATCAAGGATTTGGTGAGTGTAAAACAAAGGTAGCGCATTAAAAAAAAGAAGTGGCGATCCGTTTCTAAAATATCGGAGCTTTCGCGATGCATGTGAAAGCAACACGGCAGCGGATGTAGCAGCAGCGGCAGTCTACAGTACATCGGCAACCATGTAGCGCCGAGAGCAGAAAATATCGTTCCCAGACTAGCTAAAGTATCATGTCCTCAAATTCATTCATGTCGCCATAACGTAACAGTGTATCACAATGTGTTTGAGAAGATAACTGGACGCTTGGACGGGAAACACAAGGCGGGGGAGTCGACAGTGAAACGAAGCCTGTTAAATTCAGTTATATAGAGGCACATACGTTGGGTTACTCTACTTATTTATTATCCTACCTTAGCTTTTATTTTTATTTTTTTTATCAGCCTTTTAAATGGCTCCGCTTGACCAGCTAAGCCTATTTTAGACTAGGGGAAGGGCGTGTAACGCTAACGGATACCGGGGCCAGTTTGTAGTTTTGCACCAGGTCTTGTCTATCTGCGTTACCGCCCCGTTTTCTCTCTCTCTTGTAGTAACGTTAAGAGCAAGGAGAAGGCTAGAGATTTTTTTTAAAGTGTCTTGCGAGGAATATCGCAACAACCTTCTTTCACCATGGGGAATACGACCTCTTGCTGCGTGTCGTCGAGCCCCAAACACCGGAGGAACAACCACTCCAGGCTGGAGCCCTATCGGCCAGAGCCTGAGCTGAGCCGGGAGGACACAGGCTGCAACCTCCAGCACATCAGCGACAGAGAAAATATAGACGGTAAGATACAGACATGGCTTATTCCTCATGACTGACGAGGCTGAATGCGATTTAAATAATAGTAACGCCAACACACAGGCTGCCAATTTACACAATGTTTGTTATTATGTTGCAAAGTAGCTGAAGACGGTGATTTATTGTCCTCTGAAGAGTTAGGCTGGTATTAACAGATAATGAGAGCTTGCAACATCTGTGCAAAGGACCCACCCACCCGCTCCAGCACTAACTACAGTAGGTTTCCCTTTTATTGGATCTAGAGCAGTGGTTCTCTAACTTTTTCACGTCAAGGACCCCTAAACTGACACAAATTACACTAGGGACCCCCCACCTGATGAGATTTTTTTCTCTTAAGATGTTTTATTAAAGGAAATGTATGAAAGCAATGGCCAAAATAGTAATAAATTATGTCATTGTGGTTCTTGGTGAAAATAAATCATTCCTCTTTTTGCTGGAGACCGATTAAAACCCCTTAAAAGACCCCTTCAAATTGGGAGCCACTGATCTAGCTCATATTGGAAATCAACCTTAAGATTGTAGTAGATTGTAATTGTCCAAACTGGGGTGTCAGGGTACCATTCGCTGCAGGTCTGCTGTGGGAAATGATCATATGTTTCTGTTAACTTCCATCCTTATTATTAAGAGCTTACAGGTTGGTGCTGCATAGGATAAAACCTGGTAATTTGGCCATCTGTGGTCAAGCTTTTTTTATCCCTTGCTGGGCTCTTTTACTCAAAAGGAAAAGAAAAAGGGGAATCCCTGTCTGATCAGCTTGGACGTCGTCTTCGTTTTTTCTTACAAAAGTCCCGAAGGCAGTTTGAATGAGTCTGCTGATGCAGGAGTGACTCAATGTAGGATCTCAAGCTTGTGTCATCTCGACCACGTGTCTGTATGTGAATGCGCTTGTGTGTGTGTGCGTGTGTGTGTGTGAGGTGGTGACAGTGTATAGAAGGGTGAGTGTGAATCTGTATTATAGTGGGAGGTGTTGTGAGAATGACGGACGGTGTTTATGGCAATGGTGGTGGAGGTTCATCTACTTCCTCCGGGGAGTTGGATAGGAAATGTACAGCAACACATTTCAGCTTTCCATTAACACCACAGCACAGTCACACTCGACTGTACATTTGAGTGGATGGCCTGTTGGGAGGTTTTAGAGAGTGTCCCAGCAGATTGAAGACTAGTTATTTTCCCCAAAACAAATACAACCTTTTATCCAACATCACAGAACCTTAATGAGATTCTCTAGTGCACAATTTTTGTATCATTTTCGTCAGGGTATAATGAAATCTTAAGTGTCTAATTAAGTATTCTTGATACAAAAAAAATCTAAATGCCAGTAATTAGCAAAGAAATAGGAAGGAGAGAGACAAGGAGGGAATACAAGACAGACAATTACCTGTAATGCTGGAGAAAATAAACGCCACACAGGTCGTAGCATAACACCCACCTTGGCATTGCATCCTCTAAGATTGGATTCTTATTGAGTACAAACAGCCCTTCACAGGATGGAACGATGTCAGCCAAAAACAGGTCAAAATGCCACTTGGAACCATGTCTGTCTCACTTTCTCTGACACGACAGGTTTCTTCCCAAAGCTATGTTGCTCAGTGGAAATGATGCGCCGCAAAAAAAAGGGCCAGTCGACCTCACTGTACTCCTCTCTGTCATGATTAGGCTCCCTAGAGTGAGTAATCAGGAATGCCTCAGGCCTCTGAGCTGTGCCTCCTTCAGGAGCTCTGTTTTCGTTGTGGAATGGGTGACTTCACCAGGATGGGTTTTGAAGACGGATCGTATATTGGTGCTTTCTTTTTGGACTGAAGCTGCTGAAATATAGACATTTTGAGTCCATCTGTCCACCCATCCGTCAATCCATCCATTTCCTGTCACCTGGGTCACTGTAGTAGCAGCCTCTAGACATTCCAAAGCATGGTGAGATATATAATCCCTCCAGCATGCTCTGGCTTTGCCCTGAGGTCTCCTACTAGTTGGGCGTACCTGAAATACCTCCACAGGGACAATCAGATGTTAGAACCACCTTTTCCAGGTGAGCCAGACACACTAGAGATTTAATCCAGTTTGGTTTCTTGTGTCAGTGATATGATTGTTTTGATAGTCACCCACATTTGGAACAATCAGTTCATCATTTTTGAACCCTTTCATGCCAGAAAAAGGTTCCAAAATTAGTATTAATGAACCCATGAGACAGGATTTATTTCAGATCATCATTTAATACTAAAAGTCTCATCATGACCTCTTGATAAAGGGTTTGTAGGTTAGTGAGAAGTTTCTTTTGATAAGTCTCATTGCAGTTTTTAGTTGGAGCTTTCAGTTATATTAGGTATGAACATTCACCGACTCACTGGTATTGAGTGTTGACTGACAGGCAAATATCAGCTTAACATACTAGTTAACATATCCTTGTAGTCAGTGCATGTAACAGGAGGTTAGTCTAAAGGTTAATTCTTCTCTCATCAACTGGTTCAAAATCTTGTGAATTGTTTCTTTTAGGATAAATGTGATCATTAAATAGCTGTTTTTTTTTAGTATTTGTCCTAAGCTAAGGAAGCAAGTCTTTAAGTAACGACCCTTTGACCCTGTCACCAGACCTCTAATTGCATTCCAGAGGCAGACTCCTGCACATATCCCCGCCACAGCTCGGTCCAGGCGAAATGAGGACATGGGAAAGTTACATATAGGCCACCGTGCCCGAGCCTCCCTATAGTAAAGATCTGGTTGTAATCTTGACTTTGCGAACAGTAAATATGGAAATCATGCGGTGCGGAGAGATTGGATATCTGTCCTATGAAAGAGTGAGGAAATAGACGCTCCGGTGTTTAAACTAGCTCTTGTAGTTTCTCACTTTTATTTGATTTGGCTTTAACAGAACAAATAAGAAAATTTTTTAAACTGCGTGTTTCGTGACTCTGCATTAATTTGAGTGTTTTAATGTGTGTGACCTCGGCTGCGTTGAAAAGGCGAGAAAAAAAAAAAGACAAAATGAGCCATGAAAACTGCTGACTGCGGTGACCAAACACACCACTCACACACTTTACATTACATGTGCACAAACTAAACACACACAGTGGTCAGTGAACATATGAGCGTTGAATAGATATGAGAAATGACCCCTTGCATAAATCAGCAGTGTAATGATGTAGTGATTTGCTCTCTATACGTTCCTCTGTGTGTTCTCATCAGATTTATGCTTCTCCCCGACAGCTTCTTTATCTCCATTTATGCCTTTTTGTTGTCAGTCTGTCATGCTACATAGATTTTACTTCACAGCATGTATATCTAGTTGTAAGTACACGCCAATACCATGAGACAGGTCTCTCTGGGTCAAGCCCATCACTTGTCTTTGACTAGAATATAAAGATTACACAGGCGTTAAGGGTAGTTAAGTTTTACAGCTGTTCTCAACAAAAAGGTTAAGTAATTGATTCTCAAAGGAAGGGGGCGGAAATCACTTGTGAAATACTCCCTCTCTCTCCCCGGCTAGTGTCTCATTTCTGAGCAGATGCCACAGTTAAGATGCTTTCCACTCTGTGTTTGATATATAAAAAATGTATAAGAAGTTAGATAGAAAGTGTTTTCTAAAGTCTATGAAAGGTGGCTCTTGTAGATATTGGATGTTAGTGGGTATAAAGGTTTCAGCATGGCTTCACAAGGCATAAAATACCTTTTGACACTTTTATTAAAACAATCACAATCTAACAACTAGGGACCGACCGATACTGGATTTTTGGGGCTGATGCCGATACTGATATTAAGGAGTTAAAAAATTCCGATAATTTTATATATAAAGAATTATGTACATGAATATACTTTTTTTGTAATGATCCCTTAAAAACACTTGTGAGAAGATATGTAATGAAGGCATGATGTTTTACCATTTATCATTAACCTTTATTGCATAAAATGGCATCAGTGCACTGAAACAGTAAAGTTCAAAGGGAATTTAATAATTATAAATAACTATAACTAGCGAAACTAACTAAATAAAAAACACATAAAACAAAAAAAAACATGTACATATATATAAAATTTGAATTAAGAAAAAGAATCAAATATACATGAAATGCTGCCTATATGACTTCGGCACATATCGGACAACATATTCGCCGATACCAATGTATCTGTGATATGTCAATATCGGCCGATAATGTCAGCTGACTGATATGACTGATATATCTGTCGGGCTCTACTCAAAACAATGAATAGCATCATATTTTGTCATTTAAATAGAAAGAAAATGCAGAATAATCGCTTCTTTTCTTGATCACACACATATTTTCAACTGAGTGATCTGCTGTGTTTATATTTTTGGTAGAAAATCAAAAAAACAACTCTGTCCTTTATCTTCTCTTGAGAGAAATAAGCTGTCTGAAAAGACTCTTGCTGAGATGGAGATTTTAAGTCGGGATGCAGAAGAAGAAGGCTCGTTCTGGAAGATGAGGAGGAGAGGATGACGGAGGTGTGTGATGCTCAAAGATGAAGATTAAAGCTCATCACACATGGAAGTCATGAAGCTCAACACTGCAGCGCTCAATGGAGAAAGGGACATTCTTTGCAATTCCCAGAGCTTCCAAACCAACAGCCGAGCTATTTTTATCCTAATTCGATCAGAGGGCATTATATTGTGCTATCGCCACACAGCATCGCTAAGTAAAGATAAACCGAGGCCGCTCATGATGCTCAGAAACAACAGAGAACGGGATGAAGACGAAACAGATGGATCTCTCACCCTGTTTGGGTTTTACTTAACACAGACATCTGTAAATGAGCAATGGCTCCAGGCTCAGCATTTGTCTCTGTCTCATCGGTGTTAAAGTTAGTTATTTCTGGAGCGCGCAGACACACTCACACACACACACACGCACGCACATGCACACACACATATTGATGAGTCTTGCTTGCAGGCTAATTGAAATCTGGACATGGATTATTCATGCCTGGTTGATGAGCCTGGGGAGTCTCCGAAGTATGAATTCCAGACAAGTTGACCTAGATGTGCGCTATATGATACTATGCTGTTTTGATTGACGGCGAAGTGAAAAAAAGCTTGAGTTTTGTACACATTTAGATTGAGATTTAGGTGACAGCATTCTCCTGCATGCTTCATAAATAAATCACTGCAATACATTTCTTATTTATGTATCATCTCTTGTGCTCAAACACAGTAAAGTTAGTGAAATAGACTTGGGGGGGGCGGGGGGACTCAAGCAACGTCAAATAGATCTAAAAATAGGATTTCCACCCACACGGTGTAACCAGGGCAAAAGAGGTGAAGAAGAACTTGTTCAACCACAGTATGAACCAAGTCAGCTGTGTTCCTTTTCATCCTTTCATGCATTAATAAATGAAGATCCAGGAAAACTCTAAAGCATGTGAGCAAATTGGATTTCAAACAAGTTATGTACTAAATGTTCGTCACGCTCAAGATGTTCATTAATAAAGGCGTCAACAGCTAAATACGAGAAAAATAAGAGAAAACTTGAACTTTTCAACCTGCTGCCGTTTTCCATCAATAACACAGCTCCACCTCACATAGCAGGTGCCACATTTGGCTCAAGCATCTGGCTTTTTTTTTTGTAAATGACCTATCATGTCTGAATAAAGCCATAAAAAATGCTGTCTAGGTGTCAAATACACCGCGTTCCAAATTATTATGCAAATTGGTTTTAAGTGTCATAAACATTTCATTTTTCATTTTTCAATTAAACTCATGGATGGTATTGTGTCTCAGGGCTGTATGGATCACTGAAATCAATCTCAGACACCTGTGATAATTAGTTTGCCAGGTGAGCCCAATTAAAGGAAAACTATTTAAGAAGGACGTTCCACTTTATTAAGCAGGCAACAGGTTTCAAGCAATATGGGAAAGAAAAAGGATCTCTCTGCTGCCGAAAAGCGTCAAATAGTGCAATGCCTTGGACAAGGTATGAAAACATTAGATATTTCACGACAACTTAAGCGTGATCATCGTACTGTGAAGAGGTTTGTGGCTGATTCAGAGCACAGACGGGTTCGTGCAGATAAAGGCATAATGAGGAAGATTTCTATCAGACAAATTCATCGGATCAAGAGAGCAGCTGCTAAAATGCCATTACGAAGCAGCAAACAGATATTTGAAGCTGCTGGTGCGTCTGGAGTCCCACGAACCTCAAGGTGTAGGATCCTCCAGAGGCTTGCAGTTGTGCATAAACCTTCTATTTGGCCACCCTTAACCAATGCTCACAAGCAGAAACGGTTGCAGTGGGCCCAGAACTACATGAAGACTAATTTTCAAACAGTCTTGTTTACTGATGAGTGCCGTGCAACCCTGGATGGTCCAGATGGATGGAGTAGTGGATGGTTGGTGAATGGCCACCATGTCCCAACAAGGCTGCGACGTCAACAAGGAGGTGGGGGAGTCATGTTTTTGGCCGGAATCATGGGGAGAGAGCTGGTAGGCCCCTTTAGGGTCCCTGAAGGTGTGAAAATGACCTCGGCAAAGTATGTAGAGTTTCTGACTGACCACTTTCTTCCATGGTACAAAAAGAAGAACCGTGCCTTCCGTAGCAAAATCATCTTCATGCATGACAATGCACCATCTCATGCTGCAAAGAATACCTCTGTGTCACTGGCTGCTATGGGCATAAAAGGAAAGAAACTCATGGTGTGGCCCCCATCCTCCCCAGACCTCAACCCTATTGAGAACCTTTGGAGCATCCTCAAGCAAAAGATCTATGAGGGTTGGAGGCAGTTCACATCAAAACAGCAGCTCTGGGAGGCTATTCTGACATCCTGCAAAGACATTCAAGCAGAAACTGTCAAGAAACTCACAAGTTCAATGGATGCAAGAATTGTGAAGGTGATATCACAGAAGGGGTCCTATGTTAACATGTAACTTGGCCTGTTAAGATGGTTTTTTTTATTGAAATAGATTTTGATTTCAGTAATTATGACCTCCTAATGCTGCAAATTCAACAAATGACCATTTTCAGTTCTTTACAACCTATAAAATGTTTTGAAACTGTGGTGCATAATAATTTGGAACAGTGCATTTTGAGTTTTTTATTTTTGAAAAAAATACTGTTATCATTGGGATGTTTGTTCAATAAAATTCGAGTTATACACTAACGGTTGATGACTTGAAAATTATACTGACTGTCATTCTCATTGACTATTTAGGAAAATCTGAGAAAAATATCATTTGCATAATAATTTGGAACGCGGTGTAATGGCCGTAAAGCTATTATTTGACTGAAGCGAGGCCAATAACGCTGGAGATGAAATGTTTGGCTCAGTCGTGAATGGTTCCTCTAAACACTCAGCCTCTCTGCTATGATTTCCTCTCTTCTCGTTGCACTTAGCTTTATCAGCTGCATTTATATGAACTGTGCAGGTGTATGAGACCGGAATGCTTCGCTCCACGGCCAGGTCTTACTTCAGTGTGGATACCTTTGGTTGTACTACCTGTCTGCTATTTACCACGTCAGGTTGTATTTGTGTTCATGGCTGTGTCTGCACTTGTCTGCAAACCCATTATGCAAAAAAAAGCATTGAATAGTAGATAGCAGAAGAGGTTACGGTTGTTTGTGAGATTGTAAATCATATCAGGTTAAGTGACTCTCAACCATCTCCCAAAACAATACATCTATTTTACCCCATCTCATCTTTGGCTCGCAAAATCCAGCAATCACCCCCCCCCCAGAAGGAATAACCAATCATTTCAGAGGGAGCAGCTTCTATTGTAAAAACAAATCAACTGATTCTACTACGTGTTAATGAAAATGAAATTGCCTGTGACGATCTCATTCTGCTGCATGTGGGAAGATGCATCCACAGCTCCCAAATCACCTGCTCGCGCGTTCACTCGTAGCGCCGCTGTCTCCCGAGAAATAGATGTTGTAATGTAATGGTCCGCTGCCACGTCTGATGAAGAGAAGGGATGAAGGCTGTGAATCACTGACGGGGAACATTCATTCAAATAAGAGAACGTATCTCTGTTTGGAGCTGTCGAGTTGTTCCAGCTACCCGCGCTTCACACTAATCCTGAAATCATTTCAAAGTGATGCCTTGTGTTTGGGGATCATAGTGGAGCGTGACTGTGGCTGATCACTTGGGTTCATGATTCACAGTCAAGTTCAACAGTTGACAGTCTATATTTGTAAAAACAAATAATGCTGCCATTGTGCTTAATACCAGGAATAGGAAGAAGAGTGATAAAAAGAAGTCAACACAGTGTTTCCCCGAAGATTTGTTTCAGCAGCGGGGGCTGAAGGGTTTTTTTGTGCCTGGGTGTTGCAATATGTCAGCAGTCAGAGTAAACAGCAAACTAAAGAATATCTTTATTTACATTTTATATACATAATATATACCCACAGTTTTAGAGGGAAATTGTAATATTTTAGTTTAAAATGTCCAAAAATGAACAAAAATGACTTTGTAGGCTATAATTGTATAATTCGTAACATTAATAATTAGTTGTGGATATAACCAATTTTAATAAAACATAGCAAAAGACTATTTAACTGTAAAATACATCAAAACTTACATTAGCTGGCTAAATCTATTCTTTTCTCTCTTCTCTTCTCTTTCTTTTTCTTCTTTTTTCCCCCTATCCAAGCTGTATACTGAAGGTCAGATGTTACCACTCCATCCAGCTGCCACCTCATTTACATTTTTGGAGTAAATGAGGATGTGTCATAGTGATGAATCCTCATTTTAACTAAATGAATCAGCTGTTTTTCCTCCATGACACGCTGCTACTGAATGAATGTATCGGAAACACTGCAACATGGAAAGGATGTTTTCTTTCCCTCAAATTGATCACAATTTGACATTTTGGAGATGAACAGTAGATTATATGTTTTTATAAGGTTGAGGTCCATCCATGTTCATAACAGCTATTAATATGTGTGTTTGAAATCAGTCCTCTCTACTGGGACTAAGAAGAGCTTGGAAAAGGGCTTCCCCTCATTATTCTGAATATTTTAGCTCCCCCTCTCTGATGGTTGGAGAAGGCTGACACTGCTTCAGAGAAAAAAAAAACAACCTCAGGGATTTGTACTGTAAAATTGTTTAACCTCTTTGTTTGTTTTGGTTCTTTGCTGTCTAAGTGTTAAGCTTAGGCTTTGGCAAGATGGCCGAGTAGTACAGCGTGGGAATGCCAGTAGACTCAGTGATCCAAGCCTTCACCTCATCGTTTGGACTTCATTCCCCAGATCCAGTTTGTTTAGATTGTGTTGCTTCTTGGATGCAGGAAGAGAACAAAACACAGTGAATGCCCTTCTGTTTAGCGTCTAAGTAAATTCCCACTTGTGCTCTTGAATAGTGTAATCAGAAATCAGCTTACATAATGCAATCTGTCAGTTTGCTCGCTGAAGTGATGCTTTTTCAGCTACGTGCACGCTTGGGAACGGGATTCGGTGGCAATTAGATGTGGTGTTTGGCGGCTTAAGAGATCATTTGGGCACAGCTGTTAGGAGGTCACTCACATTACCGACAAATTTGTGTTGTGAAACGATAGAGAAGACTATGTGTTGCTTTTGAGCTAAGAGGACAGAGGGGTTATTTTTGCGACCGTGTTTGACCTCAAGCTTTGTATTTATTACTTTAGAGCCAATTCTGACCAAGTGAAACAGACAGTGTGGGTAGCTTGTAGGTACTGGTTGCCTAAAAGTCATCTGTTAAATCCTGGATCAGGCAGGTAGATCTGGATGAGAAAGTAGACAAGCAGCTCTTTCTCTCACCCCCATTAACCCAATGTGGTGATGCCCTCGTGCCAGGCACCTAAGCCCTAAATTAAGCCGATGGCACCAATATGTGGTTAACAGATTGGTGTGGTTAACCGGACCAACTGTACATACAGGAACAGTGTGACAACTGTGGTTGATTGTAACGATAGAATAGGATGAATGTGTCTCTGTTTTGTGGTTTAACCTGACTTAAGAAAAAAATAAATTGTCTGCTCCATTTTTTCCTTTTCTAAAGTTTCAAACTGTCTGAAGGAAAGAAAATACTGTACACGGAGGCGGAAATGTGCAGATTCACACATTCATTCTTTTGACATGACATCAGCCCTACAGCTGCTGCTGCTGGACTCGCTACATAAAAACAGCTATGTGTGGATGAAGATTCATATATTAGTTCAAACAGGAACATGTAAGTCACAGGATGAACTCAAACAGTTTCTTCACATTAAAATCTATATTTTTTAAAGGAAATCTATATCTTTTAAAGGAAATCTATATTTTTTAAAGGAAATCTATATTTTTTAAAGGAGGCATTGTGTTTAAAAATCTATTGGAATATTTTATCATTTTACAAAAGGAAACTGACACAAATATACACATTAACAAACTCACACCTCCACAAATGAACACCAACATGTGCTTTAACACGTGGGCTTTTTCATATGGTTAACTTGAATCACATGCAGCTCCCCCCTATAGAAAAACACATGAAGCTTGGATAGATCATTGTGATGCAGTTTGTGTGGTGTCAGGGCTAATTTAGCATGCATCCATCCAATGGTACCACTGCATTTGCTCGTGGTGTTTCGGTGAGCAGGTGCAGAGCTAATTACCATCACTGCTGATTGGCTGTTGGAACTGACCTGGGCCCACATGGCGCCATAACACCTGACAGACGATACAGTCAACAACAGGCAGTTAGACTGGACATAATGGTTCATTGAAATGACTTGCCTCAGTGTGATTATGGCGCAGCAAATGCTACACTTGATCTTTGAGGGTATACTGAAACCATCCCAGCATGGATAATGTGAGAGGTTGTCAACCTGTGTCAACTATTCAAATATCTATGGTACATGTGTGTGTGTAGCAGTGGTTTTATGCATCATTGATAAAAAGCTGTTGTTATTCCAGAGTGTTTATTTGTATAAGTGGGCATGTGTGTGTGTGCCAGTATTTGCGTGTGTGTACTCGTCGTGTGTGGAAATGTCAACACAGACAGAGTATGACAGAGCTTGGCACAGATGGCCTTCCTGTCATCCTCGGCTCCTTCCACAGCTTGACACCGGATGAATCTCACACACACAGCAAGAGAAAGAGAGAGAGAGAGAGAGAAAGAGAGAGAGATTAAAGAAGTAGTTGTGAGGGGACGATACAGGGTGGTGTCAGGCTAATGCATCATAGGGCAATCAAAGCTTTAACTGGCAAACACTTGTCTTAATATTTGTGTATCTTAACCTTTAAGGGCCAGAAAGCACTGTTTTGTCTATAGGCACAGAAGCAGCTGTATTCAGAAGAGCTGAGAAAAGAGTGTTTAAGGATAGAAGCAATGAGAAAAGAGTGTTTGAGGATAGCAGCAATTTTTCTGGTTTAATTCCTTTACATCTCAGCTTGTACAGCAATAGGAATATCATTGAATGTTGGAAAGACGAAACTAAAAGCCAAAGTAGATTAGAATGTCATCTGACCGTAAAAAGAGATTATGAATTGGCAGAATATTTCTGTACTGTCAGAGATAGAAAGCAGAGACACATCTCAAACAAATACCCACAAAATAAAATAATGGCAACCAATAGAAAACACAATATGTGGTCATTTTTCGGCAGGCTGAGACAGAGATGCACTTCCTCCCACAGTATAAAACATGCTCTAAAATTTTTGATTTCAAAGAGCTTAATGACCTCTCATAATTAAAAAATACTCTTAGGAGAAGGAGACAGGGCTTATTTTGCTGCCCAATAACATGCTGCAACCTGAGGGACGGCGAATGACCAACACATACACACACACACAAACTAATTTAGCATAGGATATACTGTACATACATATATGTATACAATATTTAGTGAATATATGTCAATCTTAATGTTATGTTAATGCTATTTTGATGCTTTGGCAATATTGTTGTTGTGACATTTTTGCCTAATAAAGCTAATTAGAACTTGAACTCATGCTCTCTCCCTCCCTGCAGACACAGTGATATTTTCAGACTTTTCTCACAGACGTAACTCATGTAGATCCCCACGTGTGGTGCGTGGATCGTGTTCTGCAGGGACAGATGGTCAGTGGCAGGAGAGGAACACAGAGGGGGTCATGTTGCCTTTTTAAGCATTACATGTCTGTTATAATGACACATGCATCTTTATTACCCTCATGTTAACTACGATGCCAGGAATGAAGCGTAATCTGAATGTGTACATATATGTAATGTAACTTTGTAATGCACATGCTACTCATAACTCTTGTTCCTGTCTCATTTCTTTATTTTTAAATCTCCTTATTTTTTTCCTCTAATTGGCCATTTCCCCCCTATGTGCCAGCGCCCTGCTGTCTGTCCACCCATTTTTTACCATAATTGCTGTCCCCCAGTGTGTCCACAGTCACACTCAGCTCCCACACATTAATTCAAACTGTAAAATTTGATGTTTTTCCTACTTTAATCTCTGTCATTTCACCCTGAAAAAAATGACTTCCCTTCTCCATCAGTGAAGCATTGAGTTAAGGTGTGCACACTGCATAAAAAGGCATTCATTGTCCTCTTTAGTAGTGCTCCGTGTAATACATTGGCACTACTTTATCAGGCTTGGTAAGACTCAGCAGCAATTAGCACGGCGTAGTGTACAAGCAGGTGGGAGAAGCAGAGCAATAGAGCGATAGAAAGGAAGAAGAAAAAAAAGATAGCAAGGCCCAGGCTGTCTGTCTTTGCCTTTGATGGGCCTGCCTCTACCATCTGAATCGTTTCAAGCCAGCGTTGCCTAGTTACAGCGAGCAGAGGATGCAGGGATGGGAGGAAAGAGAGAGCGAGAGAGAGGGAGAGAGAGAGCAGGAGGGTGGGTGGGTGGGTTTATGGCTCTCAGTGGGGTGCACAGTAAATGAGTCCTCTCCCTTCCCCTGGACTCTCCAAGCCCCTCACATCCTTCTGTTCTAAGCTCTCTCTTTATCTCACTCTCACTTTTTCTCGCTCTTCTTTTTCAGCAATTTTTTTTCTTCTTTTTTACATGTCAGTACACCACAAATTATGCTCACAGATGTACAGGAAAAAAATAAAGACGCAGCAAGAACTTTTTTAAAGTTTCCCAAACAAACTGTTGTTTCTTGCCAAAAGGAAGCACAGCACTTTTTCTTTCTTTCTTTCTTTGTGGAAAACAGGACGGCAAATATCAATGCTTACATGGACAGAGTGTAGGCTGAGTGACTGTAGTGTTATATCAGCAGACAAGACAGAATAGCACAGTCCACATTTAAGTGGGGCAACTTGAAATCTCATCATCATCAATCACCGTGTAGCCTTTGAACACAGCCTCGATAATCAGATGGAAGAGTAATGGCTGATGTAACAATGCTGCGAGATTAAACTTGAATGAGACTTAAGTGCCTGCATGAAGGAAATGTCAATAACTATTTGGAGCCACCATTTTACTTGCCTTTAGAATATTTCTTTATATCTCCATTTCTCTCTGTGTATTTAGTTGTATGTGTTCCATCAGCAGCTTTTTTGGGAGAACAGTCCTCCTTCTCTCCTCTGTGCTGCTTCATGTCAACTTCACCTAATTACAGCCATCCGTCAAGTTTGAAAGTAATCAACAACAGCGCTCCAGCTCCATGTCTGACACATCAGTACACAGGGCCAGGTACACTGTGACACGTCACTCTGATGGATGGGTAGACATTCTTTTTTTTGGGGGGGGGGGGCTGGGTGGATGTTTTAATGTAGTCCCTCCAGCACCGGTGCCTCCAGGCTGTACTTTTATTGTAGTTCCTCGTGAGGTTTTTCCTCATGTGATACCAGGATGTCTTCCCCGTTACAGAACAGGATATGGCTTGCACAGGCAGATAGGAGGTGTGCTGTTTGTTTAGTACATCATGTGTAAAAAGTTCACCTACCTGATGCAAGTGTGTGTGTCTGTGTGTAAATAGGAGGGCTCCCTCAGAACCTTGAACCAACATGGCAAAAGCAAGTGCAGATATTTTAGATTCATGTGACTCACCTTTGTGAAATTGATACATTATTTAGATGAATACTGAATACTTTAGATGAACTGTCATAACTCTTGATCGCATTGTCCAATTGCAAGCATATTTGGGAATACTGTACAGACATGGATACTGATAATTCTGTGCAGTCGGATCCTTTTTCAATCATTGGTGTCATTACAGTAAAAATAAAATTGCAGCAGCTGGCAGCAATCAAATGCATTTCTTCTAGAAATGTACATTGTACTTTGGTCGAGTGTTGTGTAGGCATCTTTTGGTGTTTTTTTGTGGGCACTTTTTAATTCAGAAATACCCTTGAAAATAAACTGAAATCACTTATTGTAATCTTGTACACATATGCTTCAGTTTGAGACACATTGAAGTGATGAAAAGACAGACTTATGCTCCTTGAAGGAAAGCACAAACCATATGATATCCCATACTATATGTGTCGTAATGCACCGAGAAGTGAACTGACTGAAAGGGAACAAAATGTCATGACAGACTTTTTTAAGGTGGAGTTTTTTCAGTGTGTAAAGTCAGAGGCATAACTTATTACTTAGTACATCCTGTAAGAGAGGAAATGTGTTTTTTGTTGAATTCAGGTGAAATGCCCTCAACTAATTCCCCTCCCCTCTTTTTGTCCTTGTTGTTTTGTTTTTTAATAAATAGCTCAGCTCTTTCCCTCTGATGAGTCTGCGTCATTGCGCTGAGTTTGGCAGATGTTGCCGATCAATGATTCAAGCTTAATGGTGGTTTAAGCTGTTTGGAAGAGCTGTGATGATGCTGCTGGGGTTTTGCTCACTTGTTTTGTGTGTGTGTGTGTGTGTGTGTGTGTGTGTGTGTGTGTGTGTGTGTGTGTGTGTGTGTGTGTGTGTGTGTGTGTGTGTGTGTGCGTGCGTGCGTGCGTGCGTGCGTGCGTGTGTGTAAAGCAGAAAGGACGATGAGTCATTAAGCATTTCATTCATGTGGTTTCTCTAACCACCTTTACATTTGTCTCTTTGGAATTTCAGAAACCTGGATTTTTTTAAACTTCAGCGTGCGACAGGAAGTGAGAATGTTTATTTTGATTTGTCAGAGAGGTATTCAAAACAGAATTATCATATTGTATCTTTCATGATAATATCAGTATCATTTTTAATATGATAAAAAAAAACTATCAAATATCATGATAATGTCAGTGTTCCAACTTGTTAATGTCATGACATCATACCATTGTGCACAGTAACAACAAGCATGGCTGAAAGTGAAAGTAGCAGTTGCTCTGCGGTGGGGGAGTTAGTTCTAAACAGGGGAGCAACTTCAGTCATGTGGAAGTGGTTTTGTCATAGAAGTACAGATGCACAACAAATCACAGTAATGTATAACAAGTGCAGGAAGACTGGACCATTAAAAAGGAGCAATACAACAAACTTATTTCACCACCAAAAGTAGAAGCACCTTGTTGAGTATGAAGAGTTTGTGATTATCGCAAAAATACCCTGAAAAGTAGCCAATTTGTTTTAAAGCCATATCCCTCATCCCTAATTAAGGTGTTTTTTTTCATAATAAATCTTCTAATCTCATCTCATAAATCTCACCAGTGCAGCTTTAATTCGGGCTTATCACACACACACACTGCTCAAATAAAAACACAGCAGTGGTATCATAAAGTAATATAGTGATAAATGCCGTAGCACTGATAACACACGCATAGTTAGTAGAGTGGAGTTAATAGAACAGCAGAGCCAGTAATGAGTTCCTTTGTTATCCAAGGTGAGAGACACTTAACTGTCAATATCTGCCCTTATTCACTAACAATGACCACTGAGCATGTTGTAAGCTGTGTTTGTCCATCACTGACTCACACAGCGTTTCATACACAGTCCAACCATAGACCAGGTTGTGACCTTGCTTTTTTTTTTTTCTCACTTTTCTCTGTTCTCACATTACAACACATACACAGGTGTGTTATCAGGTTTCAAATCACAGCATCATGCGGTGCAAGCGGTCATAAAGTTTGCGCTTTGATAAGCATCAGATGAAAATTGTTTGGCTTCTTTCTGCTCTGCACTGCACTCAGGAGGCTGTTTTACACCACAAAGCATCTGGCTGACATTCAAGGTGAGACAAAGAGAGGCAAACAGGAGGCAAATAGGGCAAGAGCTTCTGTCATTGAAGGTAAATTCAGACAACAGCATGACGCTCCAACATACTTCATGGATAAACTGAGGGATGGTTTGTTGTTGCTTTGCCGCATTCGCTTCACTAGAATTTACACTGACTCCTCATGATAAAAAAAGTTAGGTAAAATCCTGATAGAGTGAATTTAAAAGGCCAAATAAATCAAGTATGAGCGGTTGAACCAGATTGCATCATTTCAAAACAGCAACAGAACACTTTTTAGCTGACGTTTTAAAAATAGCATCCAGTGTGACACTTAACTAGAACCACGCAAACGCTGTGTCCCTTTTAACGCGTCTATTTTCAAACACCAGCTTACATCTTGTGCTATTTTCTCAAACGCTCCCATTACAAGACGTGCTGTGTGCTTCTTATCTCCACCATGTGGGCGTACTGTTTGATAGCATGCTGTTGACAGCCGGGCAGCGCCTGGCTCGCACCATCTGGATTCCTTCAGGCTCGCACCTCTCGGAAGGGCGGCCAAAAAACCAGTAAAGGGTCTTCCTTTTTGGGGCTGATGTCGCACCCCCCCGGCAGCCAACCTCATTACAGACTACGAGGGGCAAGAAGACAGAGTGCCAGCGAACTGTTCACTACAGTCATACAGCTATTCTTGTTCCCTGTATGACCACGGGCATCAGTTTCTTTTTTAGGTCAATCTTACAGAGTTTCTCATGGCTCAAAGGTGGTATGTACTGTATGCGACCTACTGAACTTTGATTCATTCTTTTTAATGAACAGAGTTAGAAGACAACTTATACCTATCTGTCATGAGTCTTTATAACATGACATCTTAACATGCTGTGCTACCAGAATATAAAAGATGGAGTCATGCTGGAAACTACATCTGCTTACTATGAAGCTATGGAGGAGGATAAATGAATTCAACCAGCTTGATCATCTATGAAGGCAAACAACTGGATTCATTTTCTGTACTATTAATCTTCTGGAGAAGACAGCATGGATGCAATATGAAATGTAGCTCAAAATTAAGCCAACAATTAGTTATGACAGAAGTGGCTGATGAGATGCATGCAGGAGTACATAGTTCTTATTTAAAAAAGTTTAAAGTACCTCCCCTGTGTATTATGAGCTGTCATTACCAACACTTATTAGAGGCTGTGACACATATTGTTCATTTGAAATTAATTTAAAATCATCAGTCATTAAAAGACAATCAAGTGTGTGACCATACTCTGTAACCTATTTAAATACCCTGAAGCCTGCTTTGCCACACATATTGCTGTTGCCATTTTAATGTCTTTTATGTGTATTTTGTAGCTGTCATTACACCTGCACATGGACTGCAGTTGAAAATATGTATGAAAAATGTCAACTTTCCACTGATTAAGCTGATCAAGCTATAAACTCACTCAGATTCCCACCTTAAAGGAAAATAATTAAATATATGTACAGTGATGATATAAAAATTCATCAATCAGCCCTACTCATTGATTTGCATCATTGCCCACAGTTGCCTAATACAAGCAGAGATATTACAGGGAGCGCTATTGGTATAAACAGAATATTAAAGTCTCTGACAGTTGACAAATAAATATTGTCTGATAGTATACATCATCATATCACCCAGCTTCTTCTCTGTATTTATTATTGTATGATTGTGCAGTCTTACATCATCGTCGCTGACAAGACAATGCCTGGGTGATAGATTTATATTCCTTTTAATGGAACGCTGGCAGAAGTGTATTCATTTATCAGAGAATTTAGTAGAGCAACGAGACAGAGCCGTTTTAGCGTCGTCCATCTTTCCCATACTGTAGGTGTGTTGGCGTGTACTCTGCAGGGGGATTCGGCAGGAGCGTAAATCCCTCCACTCTTTGTTCTTAACGCGCACCTCCCTAACAATGCGTAACCCCGCCAACCCCCTACTTCATTTCCTCTCCGCTTCCTGAAACGCAGGAAGTTGGGTGCTTTCGCCCACCCTCCGATGAAGTTGGAGTAAAAAAAGTCTGAAAAAATATGGCAGGGTGGAACCACACCAAAGGTCACTGACACCATCTCCGAAGAGGGACGCTGCTTCCTGTCTTGAAAATGTTACATTATGAGGAAGTTATTTAAATGCATGTTTAAAAAAAAAAGTTACCTAATATCCTGCCTCTCAAGATTGGAGAAATTTCAGCTTTCAAGTGATGTGCTGCAGACGACTGTGTGTGTGTGTGTGTGTGTGTGTGTGTGTGTGTGTGTGTGTGTGTGTGTGTGTGTGTGTGTGTATAGCATCATTAAACCACCTTCAGTTCTTCTTCACTACTCTTCGCTTCTTCCCACACAGCCGTTTTGTATTCATCATCGTATGTTACTTCCTCCTACATCGTGACAGCGTGCGTGTGTCCTTTGAGGCTCTTCAAGTGGCTCTCAAACACAAAAAAGACAGTAGTTCAAAAGAGTTGTGGACACAATAGCTGTGGCTCACATGCACGACCTGCTGTGTAGTGAGAGAGAGGCTCTGTGAATGTGATCTCAGGTATGCTCTCTACTTATAAGCACTTAGTTTGTTTTAATGATGCACTGAAACTCGAGTTCAACTCATTTCCAGGAGGTTTCACACTGTAGCTGCACTCATCCCCCTTCTTTCGTTTCTCCTCATCTTTGCTCTCATCTCTTATTCTCCTTTTCTCATATCCTCTCCACCTCTACATCCCCACTCTCCCTATTATCTCACTTTTTTTTTATCTCCCCTCTTCTCCTCTCTCTCCCTGTCAATCACATTTCAAATATATCACTCTCATCACTTCATTTTCTGCTGCCTCGCCCCCTTTGCCCCTTCCTCCCTTATTATCAGTCCCTCTCTCTCTCTCTCTGCATCAGTTTCTCACACTCTCTGTATGAGTAAATCTGGGTGTTGGTCTTTTCTGGCCCTTCCTGTTTCAATGACATCATCTAAGAAACCAGGAAGCTGCTGATGGGGTCACCACCCCCACGCTGCTTGTCTGTGTTGAATTTTAGTTCAGTTTCCTCCCCCTTTATTTCATTTTTTTCTCCTTTTATAATGAGATTTTAGGAAGTTAGGATTACAAGTTGAGAGTTAATGCTTAACTTAGACTGGAACACGATAATTATCATTACCTTATGTCAACAAATGTTTCATAGAAGGTTGTTCAGGATATTAAATCCCCTCACTAGAGCACCATAAAATTCAAGCAACCTTGAGTACATAGGCGGTGCTATTAAGAGGCTAGGGGAGGCAATGCCTGTCCAAAGTGATCATGGAAATATTATGCTGAAACATTTAATGAATTACTTGGCCTGCAATTTGGTATTTGGAGGCAATAGGTAGCAGGTTATTTTAGTGATAGAGCGCTGAGAGGAGAGACAGAAGCCTTTAGTTACTGATTATAACGATCGACGCAAGCAGCGCTCTGATTGTTTCCTGAATTTGTTTTGCTTGTCTGTGTGTTTTGGTGCCAAGCACAGGCGTGCACAGGTGGGAGGAGAGGAACAAACAGGTGTGTAAAGGAGGAAGGGGGGCGGGGGTATTCAGGTGAAGCAGTGCAAAGCGAGTTTTAGCAAATGCACAGAACTAACTGAATAATGCTTCAAATATAAAGAAAGTATATCAAATCAAACACTCCACAGCCAATAGGCATGTTTAAATCAGCCTATAGAATATGATGTTTAATGTGGTTAAAGCTGTAAAGTAATGATTTCTAAATGAATATGATTGTGACAGCATCTGTTGTCCACAGTTGCTTCATACTGTATGTGAAACTTCTCCTTCAGGTCATTAAATCCCTGCAGACGACTGAAGGCACCAGCAGAGATATGCTAATTAATCTTCAGCCTCATTATACTTCAGACTGGTCAGTCTGGACTCGGCATTGTGCCTGTTATGCTGGAGACATCAAATCATCCGAGCTCTTAAATCCTGTGTGTCATGAAACTTCTATTCCAACTTTGAAATCTTGTTGAAATGCCTCACAATGCTAATACTGCTGCGTCATATTTTGTGATATATTGTGACAATTTACAGCATTAGAGTAGAATTAAGACTGAAAAAGCATTAGATTGATGCAAGCATATAAACAGCTTCATTAAAGTATTTTTTCATTTTTTATATCTTTAATTAATTGTAAAAAAAACAACAACAAAAAAACAACAACTCATTATGTTGCTGACTTTCAGCTTCACCAAGCATGATGTCCTGGTGCCGCCTGTGCTTCAGGGTATAATACTAATCCACTGTTCAAACACTGGTTCTCTGTTTCTGCAACCACAGCTATGAAAAACTACTGACTCACAACTGCTCTTTGTAAATTTCTTCTTTTTCAACTAAATAATAAGACAGCTCAGCAGCATGTTGTGTCCTATGGGATTTAATCAGGGCAAAGAACAAGGACACAAGATTGATAGTGATGTATTCAGTGATTTCTACATAGCAGGCATCTGCCAGGCAGCAGTGTCTATGACTGGTTCTGGTTTGGCACGTACACATCAAACAACGGAAGGGAAGTGTGTTACAGGACACATTGAAAGTTGAAAGGTGATTTTTTAAAATAGATATCCGTGTTGTAATGTAGAAGTTCAGGTGAATATAGCAACAACCACCTTTACCTGGAAAACAAAAAAAGAAAGGAAGGCCTTGACAAGTCCCTGAGTTAGTTCAGAATGTGAAAATATTGTTCACATGCTTTTATATCATCGTAAATTTGGTATTGTCGGTTGGACAAAACAAGCAATTTGAATGCCTCTCAAAACTATTTAGTGATCAATTTCTTTTCAATAGCTGCCATGAGCCCCCAATTCATGGAGTCAGTTTCTTGATCCGTTCATGATCAGCTTCGGCTGAAGCAGTAACCACAGCCTCCCAAATGGTGTTCAAACAGGTGTATTGTCCTTTGAGAAGGGCCCAAATGTTCTCAATAGGATTTAAGCCAGGCTAGGAAGCGGGCCAGGTCATTATTTGATCATCTTTTAGGCCTTTGCTGGCTAGCCAAGCAGTTTAGTACTTGGATGCATGTGTTGGAGCTTCGTCCTGCATAAAGATCAAGGCCTTCTTGAATGCTGAGGACCTTTTCCTGTACAACTGCTTGAAGAAAGTATCTTCCAAAAACTGGCAGTAGGTTTGGGAATTGATTTTCAGTCCATCCATGAAAGTAGCCCATACCAGTACCCCTTCTTCATCTTGCTGGCACCTGACTCGAAGCGGTGTCGTATCCATTAGTGAACCCGGTCTCAGCCCATCCATCTGGTCCTCTCATTTTCACATTTTGAAAAATCTGCAATCAGGTATTTCTTGGCCCAATGTTGACACTTGTGAATCTTAGTCAGTGGCGGTCATGTTTCACCCTTCTTAACCTAAGCCTTGTACCTGAGCACTTCTACTGTACTTCAGGGCAGTCCATAGAAGTTGCAGTGCCAGTGTTGGTACTGGAGGATTAATTTTGATTGTCCGGTTGTCATACCTCAATTGTTTAGTTTAGTTTATTTCAACAGTGTTGAATCCGTCTTAATGGCTTTTTACGATTTTTGACTTTTCAGTGTCACTTCAATATTTTTTTTTGGCATTTTTTGTAACCTGAGGTAATCAAGCTGCCTCATAATTATGCACACCTCAATACCTTAAGATGTTAATCACTTTAGGCCACACCCTTCCTCATTACACAACCAGAAAACGATTAAATCCAACAAGCATTCAAGTTTATATGGTTTGGAGTTGGAAAATGTTCATAGGAATAATGGTAAGGTCAGAATCATAAGACAGAAATTGTACAATAAAGGCTGTCGTCAAGTTCATCAGCTATTCAATGTTCAGATCTTTTTACCTTTGATTTATTGCTATTTGTGCCAGTTGCTGTTTAATCTGGTGGTTGATCCTAGGTGGTACGTGTGTGTACAGACAGTGATCTAAAACAAATCTATACCTTTCTGCTTTGTTTGCTTAGCACATCGATTTACAAACTGTTGTTTACACAGTGCTGGTGCAGCTTTACTGTCAGCTGACTGATTGTTTTTCCATTTAGCTAAGAGAGGTGGTTAACCCCTAAAGCCAGTCCCACACATTTAACCTCAAATTAGAAAAAAGAAAAAACCCACCATGTGTTGTACTGTAGTTATTGTGGTAAAACATGATGGCCTGATGTTCATTGCTTAGTATAGCAGAGCTCTGCACATCTGCTGCTGCTGTAAAGACATTAAGAACATCAAGAACTTGTTCGGTACGCTGACTCACACTCAAACTGATTTTATACGAGAAGTGTAGCCTGGTTGTCCTCATTTTTCATAAGATGTAGAAATCCATTTGAGCTGAAAAACAGGCGCTACTTGTGAGAATTACATTTTCTTTCCTCTATTTTCAGATCTGCCCATGGAGTACAATCCCTCGGATCATCCCCGGGCCAGCACCATCTTCCTCAGCAAGTCACAGACAGACGGTGAGCACCTCGCCCTTTCTCTCAAACCTCTGCATCTTTAAAAACGTCACACGTCTCGGCTTGCAATAAGATCAGTACGAGGACTGTGATCTGCTATTCATCTTGTTTGGCTGATGAAATTCTTATAGCTTATATCTGATGGCTCTTAGATCAGTATGTGCATTCCATCTGAAGTCTGGAGAAGAATGCTCTGTGCAAATTTAAAGCGCTGTGCAATTATGCATGCTTTATACATTTTTAATACCTTGATGAAATGGCACGCAACCAGCACCAGTCTATTATAAAATAAGTAAGCAAACTCAAATGTCAAACGACTTAATTGATTGTACTTTGTAATATTTGTCATTGATCTTCTAAAATGTGAGAGGTCATTCAAAGTGCAGCTCTTCCATATGTGGAAGATTATGCATCAAACAATCAAGCACTCTGTGTAAAATCATTTCTAAGTATCTTTTTCTTTTAAACTCAAGTCAAGTGATGTCATGTGCAGCTTAATTTTGTGTGAAAGCGATCTTCAGCATGGATGCAGGGATTTCAGAGCACAATACAATTGACCCACACCTTTCATCCACCATAAAGGCGCTGCAGACTCCAGTGAAAACTTCACACCGGCAGCCTTCAACAGTGGTGTTTTGATCATTTTTGTCTATCTACTGTCAGGCAGCGAGACTGATCCTGTAGCAGTCAGCACCCCACAGAGTGGCAGTAACATCATAGTTTAATCAACTGAAATGTGATGAAGTTGTTTTTTGAGATTAATTTTCAGTTTGGACGTAATCTCTTTACTGTGACGATAAGAGGCTTAATATTGTTGCATTTGCACACACTGTAGAAAAGCTGCTTCAACTGAAGAGTTCGTAGCCTGAAGGCTGATGTATTGATCTGATATTAAGTGCTCTTTTATTAAACTTATCAAGCTTGTGTGTGAATGCCTGCAGGCCTATTTTCTCAGCATATTATACATAGACCCGACAAGACCTGATTCTAAAGCTGAAAATATTAAACTGAGTAAGGGTGTAATGCTTCTAAAACTGAGACCGAAACCTTTACACACGACTGTCTGACTGGTCTGGAGACACGGTTAAGTCTTCCGTGTTGTGGTCCACTCAAACCACAGTCATCTTGTTAACCTCTCATTACCTTAGTAACAAGTGCATTGCCCTTTTCAAAACACCTGTCCATTTTGCATGTCTGTATATGTTAAAAAAACAAACATAGAGACAACTTGGACTTTGTGTTTTTTCAGTTCCGGTCTCCAACAAGAGAGGTAAGCATGAATGTGTGTGCTGTCAGCAGGCAGGTAGCGTTATGTCGTCTCCAGCTGTATCGTATGCTTGTACTTGATATCTATTTTGTCTTCTGTTCTCAGGCGATGTGTCTTCGCTGCTGATATCAGTGTGTTTGTGTTTGTGCTTACGTGCATGTCGGTCTATGAGGTGTATCATTATGTATAAGACTATGTAGTCTTGACCCAAAAACTGTGTTTTGGTTACTAAAATGTCAGCCTTTTATCTTGCTCATTAGCAGTACTTGAGAAGTCTTTTCTATTGAGGCCGTGTGAATAATTGATTTGACAGGAGCATCACAGCACATTGTCTAGACAGATGTTATTATTAATATTTTTATTGATTGTTTGTGATGTTTGTGTTATTTTTGCACTAAATTATACAGCCCTAATTATGTCATAAGAGACTGCTGCTCTTTGCTAGAAAGCAATACACACAGTCACAACTGCTAAGTGGGAAAAAAACGAGTCCATTAGGGTGTGTGTGTGTGTGTGTGTGTGTGTGTCAGATAGGTGAGAGACAGACAGCACCAGGTTGATAAGTGCCAAACAGCACACTACGTCACAGTCTGTGTGTGTGTGTGTGTGTGTTTGTGTGTGTGTGTGTGTGTGTGCGCGATGCCGTGTGCTCTGCATCTGCTCCAGTTTGCTTTGCCAGCGATCTTTTCCCCCCCGTTGTGTGTTCTCCTACATCAGAGCGAACATATACACACACACATAAACACATATGGATACACAGACAGGCGCTGTCACATTGGCGCTGTCACACAGCTGCACTCGTGTGTCGTGCCATATTTAGCCTGACACAACACTGCACTCAGTGAAGTGAGCTCCACAGCATAAAACCAACAAATCATTACGTCCGTTAAGCTGAATTAGCCTTGCAAATGACCAGATTTGTGTGAGCAGAAAGAAAAGTGAAACCAGACAATCTCCACTTAAATTAAAACAGTCACTATACTTGATTTAATTTGGACTCATGTAGGCCAAAAATGATGAATGGATAAATTCATTAGCCACATACTCATTCCCACACATTAAGACCAATTTTTCAATTGAAGAGGAGAGGAAAAAACATTTACAGGCTTTGAAATGTTCTTTTTTCCATAAAAAAAAGCTATTTGCTGAAACTGGTTTGCTGTGTGTAATGTAGTGTTGAATCAGAGGGAAAAAATTGGGACGCCCTCCCAATATTTGCTCAAAATCTATAATGAAAGAAACTTATGAACCCTGGATAAATGCTGCTCCCTGTCTGTCAGGGTGTGGTATTGCACTGGGACTGAACTTGAAGCATTTGTTGCCTGGCAGCACTGACACCTGTCTCTCCATCTTTCCTTTTCAGTCCGAGAAAAAAGGAAGAGCCTTTACATCAACCATGTGAGTAAAATGAAAGACACATCAGAGGATACAAAGGCTAAAAAAGTACATTTAATTATGCAACTTTTAGTATATTTAACCTCTTATCTTTTAGTGTAATACATTTGTGACTATCACGAGCGTGCAAATGGTAATTTTTTAATGTGTTATGTTTTTTGCAAGTTCACACACATTTCGGAGAACAAGGTAAAGTCCTTAAAAAGTAACCCATCACTTTTTAAAAAAAATCATTGTGCTTCACTCTTTCAAACCTATAACTCCATTTATAGTCTCACTCATCATGTGTGTGAGTTAGATGTCATTATTTAGACGTAGCAGTAGTTTCATCACATTATGGTGCAGCTCATCTTTGTTCACCTCTCCCTCAGGAATTTGGTGCAATTTTTAGAATAAACATACATTTACTTCCTGAAGGAAAGAATGATCTTATCAATAGTTCTAAATGAGCAAAACATTTCTCTAAATGATAGAAGAAGCACTGGAAGACAGAAAATGAACAGGAATTAAATGCTCTTGACTGGTTTAATAATAGAAAGAGATTTAGAATGAAATGAGCCACTAAATGGAAGTTTGGGGGTTGTTTAAAGATGCACTCCACCATAAATTATCCACCATTACTACATTCAACCATATCAGACACTGACAGAGGACGGACAGAATTAGTTTGTGGGCTTACAGGTGCCCTACTTTCCATAGCTGTTAACAGGCCTTTTGGCTGGTCTAAGTATGACAGAAATAGAGATTGATATGTGTGTGTGTATTTGTTTTGATGTTTGTGTGTCAACTCCAGCATCATCTGGGCCCAGTGAGACGGAAATACAGCTCATGTTCCACTATATTCCTCGATGACAGCACTGTCAGTCAGCCCAACCTCAAATACACCATCAAGTGGTAACTAAAAGCGTCTCATTTAAAATATCTTATTATTTAATGTTTAATCTCACATTGAAGAGTGGTTTAAATGTAGTTTGTAATTCTATTTTTATGTCTTTTTTTTGTCTTAACAGTGTATCCCTCGCAATATACTACCACATAAAGAACAGGTATGATAACTAGTTTCCACAGTTCTGCATCAAATCAACATCAGAGGTCAGCAGATAAAGCTAAAGCTCTCATGCAGGGCTCCAAGCTTCAGTTAAATGCCCATATATGGCTTATTGAACAGGCGATATCTCAGGAGTACGTTATTATAGTCATATCTTACATTTTTTCAAATTTATAATTCAGACTGATGTTCTCTCTGTTTGTCATTCCAGAGAGGTCGACGGAAGAATGGTGTTAGACATTTTCGACGAGAAGCTGCATCCGCTCTCGGTAAGGCCTGAGCCCGAGATACATTTCCATTCCGGGAAAAGCTGCAGAGCTGTCAGGATTCATCAGCGCGGCGAATCACACAGGCTGATGAACAGCAAATAAGCCCGCGTGGATCAAGTAGTGGGGGGGGGGGAAATCTGTCTGTCTCTGGAGCCATCTGGAGCTTTCACATGTGTTTTCACTTCGATTCTCCCACTTAACAATTACGCAGCTTCACTCAAAAAATCGACCGCAGTGCCTTTTAATGCTCATCGCGCCATATCCAAAATTTGCAATTACTCAGTTTAAAAATAAGACTGATTTGTAAGAACTGTTGTGAAAGCCTGTTTCTATTTTGACTAATGATGTTTTTGTTGTTGTCTTCTATTCACTGCAGAAGACTGAGATTCCTCCTGATTATGAAAAACACGATCCTGAGCAGAAGCAGATCTATCGCTTCGTCAGGACGCTGTTCAGCGCCGCGCAGCTCACTGCTGAGTGTGCCATTGTCACATTGGTGAGTGTGTGTGTGTGTGTTTTTGTGTGTGTGTGTGTGTGTGTGTGTGCTGACACTAGGAGGGAGTGTTGCTTCCTTATTCTCTCGTGTCATGCGCTGCCATCTTCTTGTTTGCCTTTTCTCGCTCTCTCATTTTATTTTTGGAACACGCTTCCTCTCTTGAAGCATATGAAACGCTCAGTGGATCCCTCTGGAGAATTTTTCCCAGAAATGTTTAACAGTGAGCTAATTCTCTAGAAAATTGGAAGGTATCTCTCAAGACTTGTGACGAGATCAGTTTGAGCCGTGCAATTTCCTTTCGGGATTACTTTGGTGTGAAGTATGTCTGTGCCTGTAGCAAGGATAATGATACTTCTCTATCAGTAGGTTCACTCTACACAACTTCCATCTCATTACTTTCTTCGGACTTTTTATTTTTATAGTAGTCACAGTTTCATCTAACACATTAAACCTGCCAGCAATAGAAATATTAAAGCATATAAATGGAACAAATGTTATTTATATATTTATATCTAGTTTTACAATTGCAGTATATTTGAGGGATGACTGAAATAAAATATAGCACTGTCTAGCACTGTCTAGCACTTTCTAGCACTATACTGTATTTTCATTCACTTGATTCAGAAAAACATGCACATACACTCTTAAATTACTTAAATTTACTTCTTATAAATACGCAGTAGTTTCCCAACTTTAATCAGCCATGTTCAGTTGGAAATAAACTCCTCTGCCCAGAAACATCTCTTTCCACACCTTATCGCTCTGGCTGACACGCCTCACGTCTCTGGAGACTGGGAAGTGCAGGGTTAATATGTCCGGCCTGATAGCCTGGTATTGGGTTGCTCTGCTTCCTGACAGATGCACAGATGTGTGAACTACATATATATATATATATATAAATGTGGGTGTGTCCAGACATGTACAGGAAAGCAAATACACTGATATACTGTGTGTGTGTCTGTGTCTTTATCCATGTACAGGTGTCCTTAAGCTCAAATATGTCAGACTTAGAGAAGCACACCCACACACACACACACACACACACCACCTGGCACATGGCCTGACTCTTCCAGTCCCCCCTGAGTAAAGTTTGGCATGCAATCAGTAATTGAATCGGGCTGGTGGCTGGTGGTTATGGGCTTAGCTTAGCTGATGCAGCTAACTTTAGACAAGGGGAGGGGTGCAAATTGAAGCTGGGTGGCTTTCTTCTCATTCCCAGTCATTACATCATAGGATAGGAAAGAGAATGTCTCTGTTGAGGATGTGAGGATGGAGGAAGTCTTCTGAAGTCAGAGAACCAGAACATGTCTTCTTTTGTTAATCATCACTCAGATGTTTGAGCAGAAGGCACAGAGAACATGACACACAAAGGAACATGGTAACAGGTGAAGCTAAAGCTCCTCTAGAGCCATTTCCATGGGTGGCAAAGGTCATTCATCGGCGTGTCACATACTATTAGTTTAGAAACATTTATACCTATATTAAGATAATTATAGATGTTCCATTTTAGACCTTTGTTTTAAAAGAAGGACTGCTGCATTTAGTTCACCATCTGCTCTAACTGAATAGTCCTGCACTGGTAATAGAGTGTAGATGAATAGTACAAAGAGAGTTACTACATTGTATGCTATTATTACTGGATCAGTCTCATTCTCAGTGATCTCAGCAGAAGATAGGTCAGAAAGTGATTCATAGTGGTTCATTGTTGAAATGAAGAAAAAAACTGCATGTACAAAAAAGGATATGAAGCCATGACAGCAGTGTATATATGAAAGATGGTGTGTTATTTAATGTTCCAGAGCTCCACGGAGTCCCCGCTGCTATGCCCAGTCCCAAACCTCATCTGTGGCATTGCCCTGAGAAACACAACATTAAATCATTTGGGTTTCATCTGGTTGCTTAGGGCTCCTGTTTACCGACCACAGCGCCTCTGGATTCTTTGTTGTGCTTGTTTGTATAGTTTTTTCTCTCTGTACTGTTGCATTCATAACACTCAGCATGTGGTCCAGCTCTCATTTCATGCAGGCTTTTTTTTCTTTTTTTTTCTCAGTGTTTTCTGCCTGCTGCCAGATGAGTGTATATGTGGTGTCTGTTGGCAGGCTTAGAGCCACAACAGCGATAGGTTAACATTGCCTTCAGGCACAAAGCCCAACCCAGCATGACTTGTCCAATTAGCCACCTGAGCTGTGCTAGTGGGCAAGTCAAACCAGGTTGAAAAAAATAAAAAGGATAAAAGAATATTTCACTCCCTTCTCTTTGACTTTGTGTTTGTCCAAACCACAAGCTACCAGTACAGTGTAATAATTAGATGCTAATGATCGTCCAGCAGATGACCGTATACTCTCCAGCACTGTTCTAAGTTTAGGGTTTTGGTTTTTTTTTAAGTTACTTAAATCTGACAGTTCTGACACGGTGCATAGTCAGCCAGAATGATAAAAAGTGAGATGTGCAGTACATTCCCCCGCTGGAAAAAAAAAAAAAAGTACAGCATCTCTGCAAACCAGATTTATTTGTCAAACTTGTCATTTGAGATGACAGACTTCAAATCTCAAGGCTATTTTAACTGGTCTGAATTCAGATTCCTGTCAAGCCTGCAGTTCATTTCACTTGTGGAAAATTTAAAAAATGCAGGATGCAGGGGAAAATCACAAACTTTGAAAAACTTGTTATAATATTTGAAATAGTTTAAATATAAAAAACAAAAGTGGACTGAGGTATAAACAACTAATTAACTCTGAAGTCAACTAAAGTGAAATTGAAATAAAAAATATATAGAAAAAGGGGGAAAAAAGCCTAAGAAGATTAAACATTATGAGCAGCATGTTTGTGTCTCCAGGTGGGATAACTTAACACTTAACTGCACAACAGAAGAAAAGCATTTTATTATTTGGGAATATGTACTGTGACATATGTGAGCTGTTATGAGAAAACAGTGAGGTGTCGCTTCCATTAGCAAACTAGACATTTAGTTGTCCCCATTGTAGCAAATCACTACAGCTTCAGAGCTCGACAACAGCTATAAAATCTAATAGGGTACACTCTCTCTTAGATTCCAACAAAATGATGATCAATGGATAAAAAGCATCAGTACAAGTACTCCGACATGTGAGGAGCAGGTGCCCGCGGGCTCGGTACGCTTTGTAATCTGTAGACTGTGGGAATTTTGGCTACTGAGAGACAGAGGAATGGAAATGCTGAGAAAGGCAGAGAGACGGAGGGGTTCTATCGACATGGATATTTTATGAGGGAGCTCCAGGGAAGTTGGATTTCATCAGCCTTTGACATCTTGTTATTGTGGTTTTTACCTGGAGGAGGACTAGCCAGGAGACTGCAAAACAATAAAGCAGCACAATAACTATACAAATAAATGAAGACTTTTAGAGCACAGGGTAAATAAACACAGAGAAAAATGCTGATTACTTAGAGAATGGAGGAAACATTACCATTTGTTTATGTATTTTAATGTTAGTACCAGCATGATGGCATTAGAAATTTAAAGGAGGCAGGCCAAATGTTAACGATAATGCCATCTGAACCCATGTGTAAGACATTTTAATGTATTTAAATGAAATGCTGCTGAGCTATAATCATCTTGTTCTGTAGATGTTGAGATTTTGTATGTTCTTATGAGTGGAAAAAATACATATTTACATGTTCTACATTTCTTTATCTAAGGTGTATTTGGAGAGGCTCCTGACCTACGCTGAGATCGACATTTGCCCCTCCAACTGGAAGCGTATCGTGTTGGGAGCAATCCTCCTGGCATCCAAGGTCTGGGACGACCAGGCGGTCTGGAACGTCGACTACTGCCAAATTCTCAAGGATATCACTGTGGAGGACATGTGAGTTGTGGGAAACGCACCCAAAACACTGCACTTTATTGATATGAAGGCAGTCAAAACTACACGTGAATGCAGTGAACACACACAACAGAAAGACTAGACGGGGAGGAGACATTTATAATGTTTTGTTTTCTATGTTGAAGATGTCAGGAGATTTGTTCTATCATGCAAATATATTTTTATTCACAATAAGTAACTGGCCAGGTTTTACTTAGATTCCATAAAATGTTGTTTTTTAATGCAGATTTCACTTAAGTTTATGTAAGCCAAGAAGATTTGAAGTGTTAAATGCTATTAACACGCATTTTAAAAAACAAAGATCTAAAAGATATAATGGAAAAAAAGAGAAAATATCTGATGGGGTTTACTGACAAAACAGATGCATTATACACTATCACTGCTGTGTGGAAGCAGCTGGCAGCACCAATCAGCTGACTTCTCTCTCCTCTATGAAAGTGCTGCTCTGAGACACCGCGCAGCAATGATCTTATGATTGCGAGAACAGTCTGGACCGCTTCCACTGCAACAGCTTCTCTCAAAAGGGAAGCTGGTGTCCTCTGTGTGGGAGGCGCACAGTCACATGACAGAATATACCATACGACGGCTTCAATAAAAGTAGCACGGGAGCACAGACTATAGCATATTTTCACTGCCTGTTTCTCTGGCTGCTGGTGAATGTAAGAGACACTTCACACAGTCATATTATAGCTGACACTGAAGGACCAAATGAAAGATGTTTTTGATATCACATACACAAGATAGATGTGACAAGAACAGATCCTATCTCCATTTCTCTGCCACTCTCATTCACCTTTATTTGTAGCTACAGTACTTGCCTTAACCCACATTTATTGACAACAATCACATTCCTTATTTGCTGGGAATAGCTTGTGTTTAAGAGGTCATCCTGAGTTCAAGAGGTGTTAAGAGGCACATACACGGACCTTCTTTTACAATCACAGTGCTCGTGTTAAGGTATGAAGCATCTTGAGCATGAGGACTCCCCACGCTGCCCTATATTCCACATCCGTCCTCAAAACGTCAGGAATTTGGGGCGGGATTATTCCGAGGAGGAACACGACGCCTCAGACGTGTTGCCACTGCTACGACCTCTCACCCCCCTCTGCCTTCACCCTCTTTCTACACCGGTGGCTTTGTATAAACCCTGTCCTTGGGCTCAGAATTCACACAGCCATGACTGCAATCCACCTGTTTGGGACTCTTTCCCAGTGAGAGGAGCCCAGCATGCAGCTCTGAATGTGCTATGCTATGCTGCCCATATGACACAATTTCCCGGACAGTGACTCAGTATTTGACCACAGATATTTTTTTTTTAGAAGATCAATTTTAAACCCCTTCTTGGAAGCATCGTCTGCTGAATTCCCCCCACATTAAAAAACAAAAAAGAAGTGGATGAGAATAGCTGGGCGGGTTGCCGTGGCGAGATAAAAAAGCAGCAGCTAGTTATAAGGCAGAGTTTGGCTACAGCGGAGTCTAAATTTAGCCCGTGTGTTACTGCATGTAGGAGCGTGCGTAGGAGGCGAACTAAAAGCTAAGAAAGAGGAGATGGATGGTGCTTCTTATGCAGGTAACAAGGCAAAATGAAATGGTCATGAGCGCAGAGGAGCAGATGAAAGCGCCTGTCACCACACTGAATAAGGGATCACAGGGCTGTCGAGCACGAGGCAACTCATCACAATGTTATATTCATGGTGCGGGATTAATATTTTCTTACACATAAAGCTCAGAGCCGCATTACTTACATATCACTCCCTTTCAGTATGAGGGGAGGCTTATGTTTAGTGGGTGCACTGGGGATTTATTTTAGTGTATGTGTGTTGGTGCTGTACATGTGATGGAGGTGATGGATTTGCCAGGATGCTCTCATGTGGTCTAACGCTAACTAACTCCACTACTTTTGTCTTTCCTCTGCATTTTCTCAATTCAGCATTTCATTGCAGACAGAAATGAAATTTTAATGGTCTCAGTAACTTTATTTCAGTCTCAGGTCTCAGCTGTGCCTGCTCCCCCAGCTTAAAATCAGTTTTTTACTTTGCCTCTCACTTCACATTCTCTATTTCTAATACAGGAATGAGCTGGAGCGTCAGTTTCTGGAGCTGCTGCAGTTCAACATCAACGTGCCGTCCAGCGTCTACGCCAAGTACTACTTTGACCTGCGCTCCATGGCTGAGGCCAACAACCTCAGCTTCCCCCTGGAACCCCTCAGCAGGGATAAAGCCCAGAAACTAGAGGTGAGTAGTACACAGGAATACTGCAGACAGGTTTTTCTGATTTTTGGAGTTCAGATCATACAAAAAAAGAGAAAGGGATGAGAAATAAACCTTGCATGTGTCATATTTAATGTATCTGATCTGAATCTAATTTATCGTGAGTCCATGTGGGTAATTAGTATTTTGAAGTGCCTCGGCTTAACGCGCATGCGCACCAAACACGTCCTCTGCTGGGTGAAGGACAGGATGTAGGGCCGTGTTGCTGTGTAATTAGCTTCCCTGCCTCATCATCTGTCTCTCCTTTTGTCCTTATGCCTTACTGCAGCTCATTTCAAACAATTCTCAGCAGCAGCAATGATGTGTCATTGACCATTTTTCTCTCCTTTGAAAATACTCCATCAAAATTGCATTTAAGTCTGTTTTTCAATAAGAGATATTTGCATGTAGAACTAATAACATTACAAATGGCTGAGGAGCTATTGGTAATGTTATTAGTTCCACCTGTGCTTTTCTTTTCTCTTTTAGTGTATTTCAGTTTTGCCAACAAGCAGAATTGAATATAGTGTTGTCAGTGCAGGGAACAGAGGCACTCAAACATTTTGCCAACAACATCTAAAAGAATAAGATGAGGTCATTGGTTAATGTGTTTGTTACATACAGTAAAAGTAGCTCCAGCCGGGGGTTTAATGTACTAACAGTGCAGTCTTTGTTTGATATGCCAACAGTAAAGACGGCACTTTGTTGAGACCTGTACCTTTCTTATGTTGATAAGTCAGAGTTTCAGCAGTGAAAAAGGTGTGATTATTTATCCAGTAAGTGTGTTACTAGAGTAATGGTGTTTACTAGGTCATTTTGGTCCTGATGATTTTTAGATTCATATCTGAATTTCTAACAGCCATGCTGTTTATCCTCGAGGGCAAAGAAAGATGTCCAACAGAGATTGATTGATGTTTGTTTGTGTTCTTCAAAAGAGGATCAACAAGGATTTAAGTTCATTTTCTTTTAATATATTTTTTTTTTTTGCTTTTGGCTGTTTAGGTTTTGCTCACCCTCACTTTATGTGGTTAGCACTTGAATCTTAAACAGTGATATCAGATAACAGTATTAGTCTCCTTATAAAGGTTTGTCTCACTAATGTCAAGTTATATTGAAAAAAAGATTCAGGAGAGAAAAATCACTCACACATTTAGATGAAAGAAAGAAAGTAAGAAAGAAAATGATAAAAGTTCATGGCAAATAAATGACATGCCTGGTATAAACCCAGTCCATATCTCAACTGTGGTGTCATGAGCATACTATTGATTTACTGCACACATACTGACAAAAAATGTACCTGATTGTTTTAAGTCAAACAAGGATAAAACTTCATTTTTGTTGTGTTTTGACTTTCAGGCCATCTCACGGTTGTGTGAAGACACATACAAGGACTTGAGGAAACTAGCCAAGAAGCGGTCAGTGAGTGCAGACAACCTGACGGTGGTGCGGTGGTGTCCAGCCATCATTTCCTAACACTGGCCGCCGGCAGTAGATAGACCTGTCAGACGTACTGCATTTCTGCCTGTTAAGCAGGCAGACCAGGTGGGCAGCAGTCCTGTGGATCAGTGGGTCTGTCTGCCTGATAAAACAGGAAAAACACACACAATCTGGCACTTTTTCAAGTGTGATCGCCCCCTCGTTGGTTGTTGTACATAAAAGAGGTCCCACTGGCTACCTGCACTGAACCAAACAGAGCTGAGCTGAACCAAACTGAGGTGTGTGTGAGTGAAAGATGTTGCAATGAAGACTGCGGAAGAGAAGAAGACGCCAAGTGGAAATACAGCTGGCCGTATGAAAGCCTGCTTCATATTAAGGAAAGAAAATAGGAACAAGCTTAATAAACGTAACGGAACACACACGACAGCGGTAGCAGCATTATGATATCCCCTCTGAGGCTCAACTGGCTTGAATGGTTGACTGAGGGAGGCCGTGTACATTCCTTTAATTTTAATCTTCTGGCTCAGTGAGTTTCTTAGCGGAAACATGAGCTGATTTTTTTTTTTTTTTTTTGACAGCTTACAGGCACATTGAACATTTTCAATGCTCAATTCCTCAATTTGTTTCAGTGTTTTTGTTGATGTTTCTTTTTTCTGTTCATGTGCATTCCCATCCAGCAGAAACCTCTGCTAGCAGATCCAAGCAAACGCAAAGAAAAATACATGTACATTCCACTGTTAGCCTGAGTGTACAGTTGACACATTAGACTGCATATTATAAGCCCTCCCTGATAAAATATTCATTTACATTACAGCCATTTAACTGAAGTTTTCATTCAGAGAACCAACAATGAAGCAAGTCAGTGTTTGAGTGTGTTAGACTCGAGGGCGCTTTGACAGGACCTGGGAATTCACTCTGTCTTCATTCAGATTCAGCCGTTCACTTAAAGCAATATTCATGCACCGCTTCCTTGTTGCGATCAGATACAATGAAGCCTGCATACTTGGGAAAAAAAGACCGAGTGGAAGATGAGGGTCCACCACTCTCAGTCAGACGTGAGACATACTGTAGAGCTTATGTTGTACTTTATTCACTGCCATTGTCCTGACCTGTGGTGCCTGTAATAAGCTAGTTTAACACTTCTTCTCCCCCTCTCTTCAGGAGGAATAGAACAAATGACTGAAGTATTTTTTCCACAACGTTTTGTATGGTTCTTCCAGCTTACAAAGAAACAGCACAAATGGAATATCAACATTTACAAGCCACTAAAAAAAGCATGATTCTTCAGGGTTGTTTTTGTTGTTGTTGTTGTTGTTCTGGAGAGGACCTAAATGAATGGAAAAGCATTATGTGATGATTCAAAACACTGCTTACGAAAAGATAGATTGTATACATTTTGCTAAATTGTCTCTGTATAGTGTAAATACAGTGCCAGTGTGCAAAATGTGTAGACTGAAGTCGTACTGTAAAAAAACCCCATAAAAACAAACTAACAAAAAAAAAAGAAACAGAATGATGTTAGGATATTTATATTGGATCAGTTTTTACTGTACATGAGCAAGAAGGTAAATATGTTTGATTCCTTCTTCCTATGACAAATCATTTAAAGAAAGGTGAAGTATTAAGATTTCAATGGGAGACACCACTTAAGATTTCTTGTCTCTTCTCTTGTTACAATGTTTTCGCACTGCAGGAAATGCCAAGTTTGTATGTGTTACATACTGTATATGATATAAAAACAGTACAAGACAATTCAGGCTTATTGTATTTGTTTTAGAATTTTTAAAAAGATTTCTAACTCCACTCTGAGGAAACATTGACTGATTCATACCTTTTTGATGTACAGTAAGCGAAGAAGCTTATTTCTATGGAGTCCCGAAACTGACAAAATGCAGTAAAAGGTTATCAGGCAAGAAAATGAATGGGATCCATCAATAAATGGTATAGTTGGTTAAATAATTATAATGTGGTGTAAAAAGAAATGTCAAACTTTAACCTCAAATCATTTGTTAATAAATCAAAACTTATTTTACTTGTTTATCATTTTATTTTTCAACTCCCTTATCTATGTTCCCCTCATTCCTTTTCTTTACCACCAATTTTCTTATTTCCAATTTAGTGTTTATACAGTGATGCTACAGCAGTATGCAGGTCAGTACATGGATCATTAACATTATAGTGGCTGGTAGCTTTTTTTTAGACAAGTCGAAGCTAACCACAGAATCAGCCACACATTGCTCTAGCATGATGTAACACACAAAAACCCTGAACCAATGACTGCTCTGGACATTCACAACCAAAAAAAATATGAACATTAAGGGAGTTAAAAAATGAAAACAAACTAATGCAAGTCAAAAGAGGAAAAATATAACAAAGTTAGTTGTCAGTTTTGGGCTTCCATAGATTCTGGCATTTACAGGAAACAAGTGAAACTATCAACTGTTTTTTTTTTTCTCAACATTTAAGGCAAGAAGTCGGAAATCTACAGGGATGCAGTAATCTGTATTCCACTAAAATAACTGAGTTTAATTCATTCTAGTTTTTACACTTTAATGGGAGGATTAAAGCACAATGATGCTTTTAATACATAGACTATAATATTGGTTGTATGCCTTATGATAATCAATTCACATTAATTAATTAATAAACTGAACACTCACTTAAAACTATCATGACATCTGGGAATCTGAAGTTTTCTTCATAAAAACAAATTTCATAAAGAACTTTCAATTCCAATGTGAGATCAAGTGATCCTCCACCACAATGTACTCGAGTTTCAGGCTTATTTTGTGCATTTTAGTGGCGACTTCCACATCTGTGATATAATTTACGTTGTCAGGCTACGAGAGAATCGGAGTCAGATCAGTGATATTTCTCACTCTGACAAGTAGGTGTAAAGGAAGGACAGAAGCGTACCAAAGTCGTGGAGAAATGAAGGACGATCCTGCTGGATGTGTTGATCTGACCCAGCACCCTTACACATGAAGTACATGAAAAAGGGTGTCTGGATTCAGAAAGTGAACTGTTTCCCCGGTGCTTTGAATGAGTGGAAAGTAAAAGTGCAAAAATGTGTCTTTTTAGGAAAAGTAATGTTACTGGAGTTGCTGTTGTAAGTTCAAACTGTTAGAGGTTATTCAAAAGATTGTATATCCTATTTATTGTATGTGTGTGTGCATACAGCCCAGTCTGGTGTTCTCTAGACAGTCTCTAGTTTTAATGCCATGTGGTCAACTATGGTGAGTCCTGAGGTGGAAAATGCAAAGACGTTTGGCCTGTGGCGTCCTGTCGGCTGGTGACAGTAGGTGTGTGTGTCATAGCCTCGTGCACTGAACTCTACCTCTGCATAGAGTTTTACTTTTCTCTCTCTATTCGACTGCAATTTTTCGGATTCAGCTTTGGTCATGACGATTTCCCGTGCTAACGTCAGTCATTGCTGTAGCTGTGACCTTTTTTTTTCTGTTGTTTTTTTTCATTGATTGCCATTTTCAACAAATTGTACTGTATTCTGTTGTTATTGTCACTGTCAGTGTATTATTCCTTTTCAGTGAGTCGCAACGTTCTTGTTCTCAGTTTGCCAAACTCAGATCTCTCTTTCTCTTTGTTCCCTCTGTATGTTCTCAACTATGATTTTAAAAGAAACTGCTCCCAGTTCTTCTCTTCTGAAGCAATGTTTAGAAAAACCTGTGCGAGAATTAAACTTTAAAACCTTGCAATAAATCCAGTGTGTGTTTCTTGTCCATTTTAAACTCATTTTGGATGGGATGTAGTATGAGACATCAAAGCATCGGTCATGGTCTTATCACTAGTGCTTTCCACTTGGTATCACAATATTTCGATATGTTCTGTATTGTGCTACTGATGTGACTCGGAGGGCTTTCTTCTCCCAGAAAGAACCATTTAAATGGCTTAGAGCAAGTGTTAATACAGAGATTACACTCTGCCATATTGTCACGGAGGGACACATTTAATCCTCCGTATTAGCCTTGATTTGCATTTCAATCGCCGCTCTGGTAATTGCTATACAAGTCAATTCAATGCAATGAAGAGGTGCTGTGAGCTTGAGCGAAAGCAATAGCCAAACATCTCTTCTGAACTACATCAAACATGGAAAATTGATGCACATACACACCAAACATACAAACTCACTTTTGAAACTGTTTCACTTGGATGGCAAACACACGGTTGAATAAAGCATGGGAGCGCTGTCAGTTCATTCAAGTACAGCTTCATTTTTTATAAAGGCTCCTCGCTGTCTACATAAATTACACGCCCACAGCCTCTCCTGAAGTTCAAAGTTATATGTATGTGTGGATAATACAGTTTTAATGCAGAAACAGGACACCATGCAAGGTATCTCCGAACGGCTCATTGCTTCTTTGCTCCTAACCATCCCTGAAACTGTGTATTTCTATAAGAAGACTGACTAATTATCAGCTTCATGTGCTAGAAATTGGAGGAACACATCTAAAACGTATGGATTGCTTAAATATTCAGTTTAAAAAAACAATTTTTTTAGATTCAAGAAATAACCCTAGAATTATTAGGTGTTTTCTATGTGAAAAATTATACATGCATTTTTAAAAATCAAACTTAAAATCTACACAGTTTAACTTGTTTATACTGTTTTATCATGGTCTGATTGTATTGCTTGTTTAATATAGTTAGGACAAAGAATTGTGAGACATTTTCTCCTTTTATTTTCATAGCAAATTTACTATGTATTAAGTTTTTTTTAATCCATTTGTCAATTCTTTTTGCTGTGCTGGTAATTCAGGTGAAAATTATCTGTTGAGCTAACCCTGGCACATTTTTCATGGACTCATAATTTTCCCTGTAAACAAATAATCAAATAAGTAAATATATTCTCTCAGCAATGGTTAGGAGTAAATCTGAGGACTTTCACCATTCTCATGGAAGCTATCAGACGTTTGTGTAAAATCCTTTACTCAAGAAAAGCCTCATTTATCAAGGCTGTTCTCCTGCATCTCCTTTTCATAAATCCCATGTAAGACATTTTAATTGATTGGTTTCAATGCCCACCAGACCTTTGGTTCATCTTCACAGGTGTTTTTTATTTTATTTTGGCTGATTAAAGCTCCTCTCATGACTATGTGGGCTTGTATAATAAGCCTTCACTTTCCTTGTGTTTGGTTGGGACAGCCTTAACATATGTTTTTTTAGGAGATTAGGTTTGGTAGCATTATGTTCCCAAAATGTAAATGTCCACCTATGATCAATCTGAACAGAAGTCCAATCAGCAAAATAAACAGAAAACACTTGTGTGGTTAATAAACAGCACAGGCTTTATGGGAACAACAGAATCTTAACTTGTGCTTATGCTAATGTTCCCACTGCTAATGAGGAACAGCTGCGGGATCAGGTGTCTGTAGTCAACGAGAAACGGAAAGAGGGCAGAAAACTCCTTTCGAAAGTTTTGATATTGCCAGTATATCCTTGATCATGGCTGTGAAGGGCAGTCACACTCCATTACATGCATAGTAATCCATGAGCTGAAAGGCATCTATTCCTCCCCGAAAATAAACCTGGCTCAGATGCTGTAGGGGAACTGTGATTACACTTCTGGTGACCTTTATCTGTGATGAAAATGAGCAGAAGCAGATGAGACAGAAGAAATCTCATTGTGTTGTGTAACAATGTGGATTACAGATCAGTCACTATTTTAACTCCATTATTACAAACTGTAGAAAGAATCTCTAACCAGTCACAACAGGAAGTATATAATCCAAACTTGGCTAAGGACACACATATGTTTAAAACTGGAAAACAGAAAAGCACACATTTTAATAAATGTAAAGAACATAGTATCCAAACATACTGTATGAAAATAAAATTGGGTGTACATAATCATAAATACACCAGTTCAATTTTAAATGAATTAAAAAGCAGTAGCCGTGTATGGAGAAGGATTTACATATAAAATGGTTTGGCGTGTAGTTTCAGGTCATCTGCTCCATCAGTGAAATTGAAAACAGGTGTGCCTCATTATCCAGTAAACAGTGACTGGGCACTCTCAAGTAGTTGTGTGAATGGGTCAAACTGTTTGTCAATGTATTAAAGTTGCTTGTATGTGAGATTGGTTGTGTTAATAGCCAACTTTAAATATATTATTAAGTATATTATTAAGTATCTTACGTTAGTGTTTTATTTCTTATTGAGCATTCCTAGAATGTTTGCACCTGTTTGGATAACCCTGTCCCAACCTGAGCAGATGGTATGTTCCGGTTTAAATGTAGCCCAGAAAGTAGGGAAGTCAGTCATTTCTCTGTGGAGGGGAATTAGGGCTGATGTGGTTTTTTGTTGTTGTTGTTGTTGTTGTTGTTGTTGTTGTTGTTGTTGTTGTTGTTGTTGATAATAAACTTTTGCATTCAGTTGTTGCATTATCATCATCCCTTTCAAAGTTTCCCAATGCTAAACACTCAACTGCCCCACTATATCAGCTCTACAGTGTAAATGTATTAGACATGAAAATTCTTCTCTATCTTATATTACCCTGTCAAAAATTCATTTTCACTTACTATTTATTTTCAGCTATACTCCTCATCCTACCCTTGTAATACTTCAAAATGATTCATGTGGGAATTTGACTGTGTCAGCATTGAAGTGCTAATGACCATTGATCTGTAGTGGTTAAAAGCCAAGCCAACTCTTAACCATGTGGACACAGCAGGTCAAAAAGAATCTGATTAGTTCTCTGTAGAATTGAATTGAGATCTGGACTATATGATATATACTAGTATATCACAGAACCTGTTTAGAATTGATCTCATTTGATTTGAAATTGAAAGTGTTCATTTGATCATTTCTCTCACATTAAATGACCATACAAGAGTTCCTTATCAAAGTAGCATCAGTTGTGGGAAAATACAGTTTACCACCTACTTAACATTTCATGAGAGCTAATCCATTGTCTGCATGTCTACAAATGATGATTTATCACTAGCGTGGTAGTTTGCTTGTTTGAACATGCTTGCTTCCGTGCTTGAGAACTTAATACAGCAATTTAGAGTAAGTCAGGAGGCTTGTTGTTCTCCTGTAAGGATGACCATCAGCACCAAAATATCTCTGCAATGCCAGGATAGCAACGTGCCTTTGGAAGTGTGTTAAGAATAGACCCACAATGGGGCTCGCTCCCGTCTTCTGTTGTCTGAGGACAGACAGTTGTCTGCAGTGGACAGAGAGAGAAGTAAGACATGATTTCACACACAGTCTTCCAAAGACTTGGGTGACTCAAAAGGATCAGATTGGATGTTACCCACCGGGATCTGGCACATGTTCTTCCTAGATGAAGATTGGAGAGTCAGATTGCAGTTGGAAACGTTGTGTCATCCTGGAGGTTACTGTGCTATTGGAGGTTGCTGTGGTCCTTGGTAGAGAGGGCAGAGGTGGAAACAGGAGAAGAACAGGGGCGGCTGGACAGAGAGTGGGGTGCTGGCTTAAGGATTTAGGACTAGAAGATTTTGGAGGGCCTTGAGCACAGCAAGCATGGCATTATCAAGTGCTTCCGAGGTCATCTTTATCTCTGTCAATCACAGCATCACCTTGATGGGTGAGTTGACTTCAATGACATAGGAGATTAATTGGTTTCTGGTTTCTGATTTAATTACATGTTTAAAAATATTCTTGTATCATGATATGATGATTTTTTTTTTTGGATGATTTTTTGACTGATTTCTACAGCCTTGAGTTCTTTGCAAAGTCTGCAAAATGTGCTACACCACACACACTCAACTCAGCACATTTTAAATTCCAATGTGCTTATATTTCAGGAAAGGTGTGGTTCATTGTGATGATCTTCCTTCGTGTCCTGATCCTCCTCTTTGCTGGTTATCCTCTCTACCAGGATGAGCAGGAACGATTTGTATGCAACACCATTCAGCCTGGCTGCGCTAACGTATGCTACGATCTGTTTTCCCCCATCTCACCTTTCCGCTTCTGGCTGGTTCAGCTCATCACTTTAAGTCTCCCCTACATCATTTTTATCATCTACGTGGTCCATAAGGTCTCAAATGGGCTCACCCTGGACCTGAACTCCTCAGGTCCAATCAAAACTATGCAGGTGTGCAAGATTCACCAGGAGCTGTTCAGCAATACGTCTGAAAACAAGATGCCTCTCTGGGCTGAACGAGAGTGGGCCCGGTGCTTCACAGGAGCCTATATCCTCCATTTGATGTTCAGGACGTTGTTAGAGGCAGGGTTTGGGGCAGCTCACTATTATCTTTTTGGTTTCTACATCCCCAGGAGGTTCCTGTGCCAGCACACTCCCTGCACTACCCAGGTGGACTGCTACATCTCCAGGCCCACTGAGAAGACTGTGATGCTAAACTTCATGCTTGGTGGGGCCGCTCTGTCTCTTTTTCTAAATGTGCTGGATTTCATCTGTGCCATCAAGCGCTCTGTGAGGCAGAAGAGCAAAAGGAAGATGATAGTGGAGAAGATATATGAGGAAGAGCAATGTTTCCTTTCAGCTGTTGGAGGTTCCAGGGGTATAGATCCAAATGCCTGTCTGACTCAACAGGATCTAGAAGTAGAGGCTTCTCAAACAGGGAGTTTCCGGAAGAGGCAAGGTAGCAAGGGTTCTAGCAGAGGGGGATCACTTGTTTTAGGTCAGGGGGCACCCTGTCTGGAGCGCTCCTCTCTCCGTTGCTCTCCAGTACCTCTGGGCTGCAACACAAACGGGAACAACGGCTGCTCTGCTTCCCAAGAGGAGGCTTTGGACAGGAATGGCAGCGAGCAGGCTCTCTGTCCCCCAGAACCCATGGGCACACCTAGATCCATTCGTGTTAGTAAACGCAGCCGACTCAAACCACCGCCACCGCCCAGACGGGACCTTGGTGTGCTCCCTGGGGTGCCAGCAAGACCCACCAGGGAAGTTTCCACAGCAACAGCAGTCTCTACCAGGCGGATGGGTCAATACACACTGGTTGAGTTAGGTAGTGGGGCAGAGCTCCAGACCAATGATGAAGGGCAGGATAAAAGATCAGAGTGGGTGTGACTTTAGAATGTTGGATTGCTTTATTTCCGGGTTATTTTGGAACACGGATGGGGCAAATAGATGTGAGAGCAATATGAGAAAGCGATACACTAAAGGTTGCACAGTGGCAGCAACTGTTGGAGCCATACCATGCTCTCTACATCATTTTACAATGCAGACTGTACAGTCAGATGAAGAGAATCCAAGCCAGCAATATATTCATCATATGCTGCAGAATCATGAGGGGTAAGCATATTAGCTGTGATTTTGTCACGCCATCAGATCACATTTCCTTTGAGGAGCGTGCAAAGTGACAGAAAGTAGTGAAAAGAAACTCTTAACAAAACGTGTCAGAAAAACCAGGACACACTAGCATTTAGCGTCCTTGGGCAAACCTCAACCTTGAGAAAGTCTAAAAGAGTGCAACCCACCTGTTTTGTTGCCGTGCTGGCTTTACCCCCCACCTCCCGTCACACACTGTCCATAAACAAAAGGCAGGCCTTGACCTGTCCCCGATATACAACCCATTAACCCCCACCAGTCATCTATATGATACCACCATCCAGCTCCTCCATTGTGTGTGGGTCACTGGGGTCAAAGTGGACATGTAGCCTCTGGCTTGCCACGCCCACTGTCTAGCCTCCTTTTGGGCTGGGTCAGATTGAAATGAAAGGCAGTAATATTTCCAAGGTATGTTATCAAGCTCATAGAGCGGAATGGGATCCCTCTATCAGAACTGAAGGACACTGTGAAGGCCCCTAAAGCTGACATAGGCTCACAAAGCAATTATGTTCCCCCATAGGGGCTTTGTATTTATGGAGACGGCTTGTCACTCTATTTCAGGGCCTAGCAGAGCTTAGGAGGAATACAAGCCTAAACATATACTGTCACTGGAAATAGAGCACAGCGGAGCTCTGCAAAGGAGCAGCATTGCCTGTTGCCCTTCAGGATATCTGCACTTTGGTTTCACCTTGATCAAAGCTCAGATTGTGACACATGTCAGTCATAGACAATATAATAACCTTCGCTGAAACGTGTTCAGGTTTTTGACTACAGCGTAACCTGCCAACCTAGTTTCTCGAAATACCAGGATGACTTTATACTGATATACTGGCTGTGAGACTCCCGCAGTGAATCAGCAGCATCACTGTTGCATCTGCCGCTCTATAGCTGAGGGGCCGGTCTCTGTGTAAACGGATAGCTCTTGATCTTCCTCCTCTTGCGGTCTCTTTGAAGGTGACAACAAAAGGTCTGGCCTCGTATCTCACCTATCTACAGAGCGCTCCACTCTGACTGTCATAGGGGTGACCACAGGGTTTTTCAAGTCTACAGTATACGCACAAGTGTTGAGTGTATAGAAGCTCAGTGGACTCAGTTGTATTTGTTTTTATTAGTATTTTATTGTCTGTTAAACTTTATGTTGATGGTTAAAATGCTAAAATGGAACCATAACCACCCATTCTTATTGTAAATTACATATTTTGTGAAGGACAATTTTTGTTATACCTTTTTAAGAAAATCTATGTTGTATGCATTTACTATTGAAAACACATTTTATTTAAAAAAAAAATATATATATAATTTTATCATGTCTTGTACTTGAAGTTTTCCAATTTTTGTGTGTATATTTTTACCCGTTGACTCTAAAATGTGAAGTGATCTCAGTGTTTAACAGTGACGGCTGATCATGGCTTTGTTATTCACATTATAAACTATAATGATATTAAGATCATGTACATTTTCAAAGCACTTTACAATACTGACACAATGTATTTCTGCAGGATCAGTTTGTTCCAGTCCATTGTGTGGTAGATGCTTCACTGATACTTTGAAATCATGCTGCCCTCAAGTGGCAGGAAATGTGTAATGCGGCAATATGATGAAGCCAACACTTGAAATCTTCCCAGCTGCTGTCTGGCATTGTGATGACTTTTTTTTCAAATGTCAATATTTGTATCTTCATAATATGTTGTTGTGACACTGTTTTTTTTCTTTTAATAAATCTAGTATATAAGGTGTCTGTAATAGATTCACTTCAATGTTTCATTCAATTTACCTGAATTTTCAAACTGTAGATTTTTCATAAATGTTAGTCTGACTCCACACTGACTACAAAAAGAGCAATGTCCCTCACTTGTTCCATTAAGATATTATTTTAATTTATTTCAGTCCATGAGGAGTGATACTTTGTCAGATACAGCAGTAGAATGAATTAGGTTCCATGTTGGATAACAATCTACAGCTCAGGGGATATTACAGAGAGGTTTTGGTGCTAAAATCTGATTTTGAATTGCAGATTTACTGGTCAGTGTGACAAGTAGGACAAGACTAACCAGGAGGTCCGGAGTAAAAATGAGATGTGGGCCCCTTTTGAGCCCCACCAACACATACAAAAACAACACATTCATGTGCCCTTGTCAAGCAAATTAGGTGAGTCTGTTTGTTTGTTCTCTTACTGTCATATTCATAGTGTTGGGATGCACAGGTTTGCATGACCACTGACGGTGGTTAAAGTCCGCCCTTAGCAATCACAGCCATTTAAATATGACAGGTTTTTTTTTAAGGCACTGTGCGTCTTACTGCAGGTAAACTGGAATCCAAATAAATAAAGCATGCTTGTTTTGTTATGTAATCAAAACCTTTCAGAACTTGCTCTGTTGGGTCTTTCCACATGTCCCAACTGCTGTCTGCTCATTTACATTTCAAAAGTGTTACGAACATGCTCAGAGTCCGCAGCAAAAATGGGATTCACACATGAATAAAGCTTTAAAATGACATTAATTATCAACTTAAAATATAATAATGTTAGTCTGCAAAGTCAGTAATGAATGCAATGTGTGGATGAGTGAAATGTAACCCATCTGGCTGGTGGAGGTCCGGAAGGAAGAGAAGAAAGATTGGTTAGAGAAGCTAACTAAACAGGCTGAGGCCTAAACTACCCAGGTGCAGGTGGTTTCCTGACATACCTATGGTCCCGCCCAATGGCTCCTGGGCCAGGAAGCCAAAGCAACTTCTTAAACAAAGGGAGAGAGGGCTGTTACAACAGCTACAAGAGGCAGGGCTTCTAGTTTTACCACTTTCTTTTTTTTAAGCCAGTCAAAAAGCTAGCCTCTTCAGATCAGCCTAATCCATTCCACCATGTTTGTTTCTTTCATCCTACTATGTCTCTGTGTTTTCATCTTTGTCCTCTGTCTCAAATGTCAAAGACCAGAGAACTTTCCTCCAGGACCTCCTCCACTGCCATTCCTGGGGAACCTGTTGGACCTCAGCCTCGACAACCCTGTAAAGGACTTTGAGAGGGTATGACGCACACTGAAATATGACTTTTGTTCTACTGGATGGACAGTCCTATATACAAAGCAGTTGTGAATGATTGGTTATTGGAAGCAAATCCTTTCTCCATTGTTTGTACAGTAAGAACAGATTTATTGCTCTCTGTACAGAGTTGCATAGTCTGCTTCCTTAACCTGCTGAACACATGCATAGTTTCAAGGTGGATTGCAGCTGTGAAAGCATGCAAGTGAGAGTACCATGACTGTTCAAGAGTTTCAGTCCTGAAATGAGAAGGGCTCAAAAAGAAATCTTCTTGTTTACGTGTGAATGAAAAACAAAGCTTTTGCATTTTGAGCATTAACTGATTCATGATCACTTCAAGAACATCTTACTTTGCTCTACCTTAGCTGAGAAAGTGCTATGGAAACATCTACACTCTGTTCATTGGGCCCAAACCAGCCATAGTCATCAATGGGGTGCAGGCCATGAAGGAGGCTATGATCACCAAGGCTGTTGATTTTGCTGGACGACCCCAAGACATCTTTGTCACTCACCTCACTAAGAACGGTATGACTAAATTGAGGTGTCATAAACAGTGGATGCAAAGGTAGAAGATATATAGTATAGTTCCATATGATAAAGTGTCATATGCTACATGTTATAGGAATGGTTCTGGCAGACTACGGCTCTAGTTGGAAGGAGCACCGTCGCTTCGCTTTGATGACCATGAGGAATTTTGGTCTGGGAAAACATTCCATGGAGCAGAGGATTCTGGGAGAGTTACACTATACAATAGAAACACTGGAAAAGAGCATTGGTATGACATCTCTAGGTCAATTCGCATAATGTTCTGTTAAAATGATATGAATTAGACTTTGAGGAGCTAAACTTGTGTGATTGTTACATCTTTCACAGGTAAAACCTTGAGCCCTCAAGTTATGTTTCATAATGCAGCCTCCAACATCATCTGCCAAATTCTGTTTGGTACACGTTATGACTATGATGATGACTTTATCAAAGTAATTGTTCAGTGCTTCAAGGAAAACTCCAAAATAGCTAATGGACCCTGGGCTATGGTGAGTCACAACTTGTTTGAAAGGTAAAAACAGACAGAAATATCAGACATTGTGCTATTAAGGGTGGTATTTGAAGTACACAAAGTTATGATACCATTCTACTATTCTGTCTGAAGGAAAACTGGAATCTGAAAAAACTGTTCCGATTTTTCCTTACAGCTGTATGACTCCATTCCTATGATTCGAAACCTGCCGCTGCCCTTCATGAAGGCCTTTAAAAACATTAAGGTAGTTATGTTGATTGGACCTGGTGAACTTTTTATTTTGCCTTCATATCACTGTTAACGAACCCTGCTGTCCTTCCTGTTTCCACTGGGAGTTGCCATAGTCCAAAGCATAGGGGCTTTAAGCAAGACTTTTGGCATTGCATCTCTCTTTCCTTATTTGAAAAGTAAAAATTCATACATTTACAGAAAGATTTTACAAAATGTTTTGTTTCAGACATGTAACAAATTTGCAAGTCATCTGATCGCTGAGCACAAGGAGACCAGAGTCCCTGGGCAACCACGAGACTTTCTAGACTGCTACTTGGATGAAATGGAAAAGGTGTTTGCGCGTGTGTGTCCTGCATGTAAAACATATTAGAATGATGAAAAATAGAGAAAGAGACAATCAAAAAGGCCCAGCTGCTCATACTTCAATACTTAAAACATCGACTGAGGATATAAACGGCTCTTTGAAAACTTTGTGTTATCTTTCCAGAGAGCATATGATGGCTCTTCTTTTTCAGAAGATCGACTCATCATGTTCGTGTTAGATCTTCACTTTGCTGGGACTGACACTACCTCCAACACCCTGCTAACTGGTTTCCTCTACCTCATGACCCACCCACATATACAAGGTGCCCCTGCAAAATCTGTCATTCTTACATTCCGGCATGTTTTGCTCAATTCTTTCACATGTATGTATAATTTTCCACTAATTATTTGACATTATAATGTATTGTTTAATGGTTCTTCCTGTTATTCCTCTCTTAACTATCAGAGAGATGTCAGCAGGAAATAGACCAGGTGTTGGAAGAGAAGGACCATGCCAGTTATGATGACAGACACAGCATGCCTTACATGCAGGTACATTGTAAGACACCTCTGAATGGTTTTGTTTTGATATTGCACGTGCAGATATAAATCTGAGTAGCATATTTGGTATTATACATTTGGTAGTATAGTACAAACTCTCCTACTGAGAGGCCTTATTCACTCTTGGTGAAATGACTAAAAACTTTAACTAGATTTTTTCACAGTCCGACTATGCACAACAACATGGCTTCTAATCTCTTTCCATCCAGGCTGTGATCCACGAAGTCCAGAGGATAGCCAACACTGTTCCTCTCAGCATCTACCACTCTACAACTAAAGACACAGAGCTCATGGGATATTCTCTACCAAGGGTAACAGGAATGATGATGCTTTCTTTGGAACATTTTACCATGCCATGTAAAAGCTTTGGACACGGTCAAGTACAATGTCGCCAAAACACAGACTGAAAGCCTGTTGATGTTGTCCCATTTTCTCCTCAGGGAACACTGATCATCCAAAACCTGAATTCAGTGCTGAATGAGGAGGGACAGTGGAAATCCCCTCATGAATTCAACCCAGAAAACTTCCTGAATGAGCAGGGAGAGTTTGTTAAGCCGGAGGCCTTCATGCCTTTCTCTGCAGGTATTAAAACTCAAGCCTTGGTGTTCATGTCTATCTTGTATTCTAAGAGTTATACATGACTAACTAATACAAAATATCTCAGGTCCACGCATGTGTCTGGGAGAGGGTCTGGCCCGTATGGAGCTCTTCCTCATCATGGTGACTCTGCTGAGGAAGTTCCAGTTCATCTGGCCCGAGGACGCAGGACAGCCAGACTACACTCCAGTCTATGGGGTCACTCTGTCTCCCAAACCTTACCTTATGAAGGTCCAACTCAGGGCTGCACAGTAGAACTGCAGGTACACAGGAGACACAATTAAGTTGGATCCAAATTGGACACAAATGGCCAGAAACTCACGATAACACAACAAATGCAATGAAAATAATTTTTTTTTGAATATCAAAACTACATGCAAATGATGTAATATGATATACTAGTCTCTTTGTGTGTGTTGCAGGTTTGACCTCGTCTCTGTAAACAGCCTGAGTGGAATTTCACAGTGTTTCCTTTGCAAACTTGTTACACCTAACCTCATATCCTGTCATCCGTCTCCTAAAATAGAAGATAAAGACTATCTGCACTCAGTGTGCAAGGTAGAGAATTTAAAATACTGGTGCAAGGAAGAGAAATTGAAATACTGGTTGAACTTTTTATTCTGGATTATATAGAGACTACTAATAAACTCTGGTGTGGTAGACTTTATTAGGCTTAGTTCTACCATGTGTTCATTTTCAGTTCAACAAATACAGACAAAATTTAGGAATGTTTTTTTTTTTTTTTTAACCATTTTAGTACAAGCTATGTACTCTATGATGTTCATGTCCATCTGGGAGAGAAAATGGAATATCTGGTTTAAGGCTCCCTCAAGTGGATAGAATTGGGAACTACATTTTTGAACGTGATATGTGGCACAACTTCACATGGGAAAAAAAAGTATTAAGCTGAGTTTTGATATAATAGTACACCATTGTATTTTATCAGATAGTTGGATTGGATGTGTTTGATATGTAAGTAACAATAATTTATATTAAATATATGCTATGTCTACCATAATTACACGCTTTTATAAATTATATCACAGATACCATATCACGTGACTTTAAGCATACATTCAACATTTTTCAAATGTTTGTGAATAATGTTCAATTAAAACATTTATATATAAAAAGCTGTCAGTTGTTTGTGTCTTTATTTTTTTTTTTACATTGTCTTCTTGCTGTCATTCTGCAGCAGGTGACCTATTGAGGCTGCAGATAACTAATGGCCATGTTTTGCATAGATAATAATTCACCCTGAAAAATGCCAAAGATTTAGTTATAAATAATTTCCATTTCACTTGGCATATACTGAAATAAAGCACACTGCACATTGCTATTATCTTTCACCAGAGCTGAAGTTACAGTTTGCATTACATCCTCCTATAAAGATCCCTGTAGTCCCTCTTTCAGACATCACCAATCTGGAAAAACACTCAGCGCTTCAGATGAAAGAAGTTTTCCTTTTGTGTACATGTCAGTCAGTCAGTCAGTGTAGAAGTGAGGGAACACTCTGTTCTGCGTGTGTGTGTGTGTGTGTGTGTGTGTGTGTGTGTGTGTGTGTGTGTGTGTGTGTGTGTGTGTGTGTGTGTGTGTGTGTGTGTGTGTGTGTGTGTGTGTGTGTGTGTGTGTGTGTGTGTGTGTGTGTGTGTGTGTGTGTGTGTGTGAGTGAAGAGGTGGAGGTGGGGGGTCCCAGGATTGGAAGAGGCAGCAGGGGTGCACTGTAAGGACTACTAAACCACAGAGCCATTATTACTGTGCCAATGGGGAGTCGGCCATTTATGCGGATATCTTTGTTAGGCTCAGTTATAGTGCTAACCCCAACGTAACACACATTTGTTACTTAAAAACAGCATAACAAAGTATTAATTTGACCTCTGAATTAAACCCTTATTAATCAGACTAGCTGTGTTTAAATCAAGGATCATTACCCTCAGAATAAAAAAAGGCATTGACTTAAACCACCTTCTTTAACTCACCTTTTGACTTCAGCTTCGATGACGTCCACGTCCCCTAGAAACTATAACCACGCAGCCTGACGGAGCTCAGGATGCAGAGCCCCTCTATTTTCCAACATCTGGTGTCTCAAATGGCCAGCTGGGAACATTGCGCCTGAGCTGGGGGTCAGGAGCTTCAACATTAATCTAAATGGGTCACACAAACCCCCGAGGTCACTGTTATGCTTTAAGTTTCGGAGAATACACCCACAGTAACTCTGGGTCTTTTACTGCTATTGTTCTCTTTCCACTGACAAATGCAATCTTGAAAATGAGGAGAAATTACAGTAACTGAGTGATGGTCTGCATATTGTAAATGTCATAGTTAAAAAAAGAAAAGTAATGATGTATTAAGGCCTTTTTTATGTACATGTTTAAGGGTGTAAAACAGTGTAAAACCAACTTATGATTGGAGCTTTTTTTTGCACTTTTTATTCTTAATATCACTGTTAAATCACATTTTAAGTATCTTATGTTGTCATCCAAAACTCTTATGCAAACCAAATTTCCCAACACTCAAATACTTCCACTGAAAAACAACATGTAAGATTTCACTGAAGATTTAGAGTCTCATAACGGTCTAGATGCTGTTTATACACTGCAATCCAAATTAAATATACCAAATATGAATTGAGTTGTCTGTCATAATATTTAGTTAAAAAACAAGCATCGAAAATGACAACATGCTGTCTACAGCTGCAACATCTTCTCTCATGTACTAAGAGATGAAAAAAAACACCAGCATTTACCCAGGTGTACCAGTTGGATCAATAGTAATAAAAAAGCATGACCTGCCTATCACCCCTCCATTCTCCTCTGTGTCTGCCTCTCATCAAACGCTACCATTAATATTTGATAGGCAGCAATGTCTGAACGCTCCTCCTGGCCCCTAAAATAAGGCTTCAACAGCTGGCTGTGGAGAGCGATCGACTGTGAAGACAATTCAATCAGAGAGAGGCTGAATGAAGTTTCTTGGGTTGCTGCTCAGGTTTTGTTTGATGCTGTATGTTGGTTAGAAATATCTGCATGTTTATAATGTGGCAGTAGTGAACACACCCAAAAAGCCCTGGCAAGATCAGATAAGTATCTTTAACATACCTCCCCATAAACAACAACAACAACCCCATAAACTCAGACTTGACCTAGGCTATTACCATTTAATACATGGCTATTGTGAGAGCCCTGCCCTGTCTGTGTGAAGCATCTCTTAACAACACTCCCAGCACCACTCGTACTTTCTGCTGTAAACTGCACCTACATGGGTTGGTGACCCCTATAGAGGAAATAGGCTGTTCCCTGATAATTACAGTGTGTGTGTTTAACAGCCAAGCCAGGACCTGCTGCTTTAAGTGTCCAAACAGTTGGTTCATGGAGCCAGCAGGTAGTTAAAACTGTGAGTTCAGCAGTGGATGTTAGACGAGGGGCAAAGAAATCCAGTGTGCATTGCTGCCTTTGGCACTAGGTGGTGCTGCACATTCATGTCACCTCCATGAGGATGTGCAGTCAGAGCTGGAGATGCACGCTGGCTTGCCTGACTGAGGTTTTTGAGGTAAACACTAGAAAAACAAGCTGCGAGGTTGAGAGTAAATGTGACTATTTGATAGAAAAAGATTCAGACCATGAACTCAAACGCAAGGTCTTCACCAAGGAGAGAATAGTGTGATGTTACATTTTATGGATTCATTTCAAAGATGCAACTCAACAATAACTCCCAAACTTGATCTTCAGTAGCATCGCGCAGATGTTTAAAACTCCTCAACTGCTGAAAAGCGACGTGGAAGCAAAATGCTCTTTTTGATCTTAAGAAAAGTAGATTTTTTTGTGACTGTACAGTGGTGATACAAGACTTATATGGCTGATTTACACTCCCTGCAGATGCATGTCTACATTGAACAGAGGCTTTTGGGTTCTACATCTACAGCTTCCAGAGTGTAAAGGAACAAAGCAGTCACTACAAAGCAAACTGTCACCATTGACCAGTAAATCAAAGGCATTTCTAGTCTGAGTTACAGTGTATCATCTTATGCCAGCGCATTGGGTTAATTGGGACCGAACCAGATACATTTGTTGCAAAAATGCCTCGATTAGGGGGCCCTAAGATGTGAGATCATGTGGAACAGACCACCTGTGGGGCTTTCATTGCTATTTCAATATCATTCATGTCAAGGCCCCTGCACTCGCTGACACAGCTTGAGCCGAGAGTAGGGATGTTTCAATTCAGGCCCCGGCGAAAAAACCCAAACACAAGACGCAGGGGCTCTGGCAGGTTTCGGCTCTGACAACCAACTCCCCCCCAAAATGCCAACCCCCACCCATCAAAAAAAAAAAGAAAGAAAAAGTGAGGGTTCCAAAATGCTCTTTCAATTGTAGGACGTCCATCAAAGCATCCAAATGGGGACGTTTAGGAGAAACTTGGCACATCAGACAGACACTCCTAATACACACCACCTTTATTCTAGGCTGTTAAAAAAGAAAGATCAAAGTTTCTGCAGATGAAAAGGGTCCCTTCCCTGCATTTATACCCCATTCACCCAGTCCCCCCTTTTTTACTAAATTAAGAAAGCGGGCTTCGGCAGGCATGTGAAGAGGACTTTAACAATTATGGAGATGCTCCAACTCAACCCCTGCCTCTAATTACCGGTCTCTGATGGTTAAAAGGGCTTCCTTCTTAGCCGTGACTCTCAAAAGCTGCTATTGCTGCTGCTACCATCCTCAACACGGTGGAAGGAGCCACAAAAAACATGCCTGCATGGGCTGGGAAGAAACACACAAGAACCCCCTACCCCCTCCCACCACCACTACCACCTCCCCCTCCCCCCACCCAACCGTCTCTGCATGGGAAAACACTGCAAAGTTACACAAATCTTTGAGATTTATCAAATGTTTTATTGTCAAAATAGAGATCATATTTGCTTTTTTGCTTTCTCACAAAAAAGACATCTACACTTTGTACAAATTTACAATAGCTTATAAAGTTTTTTTCTTTTATACACAAATTTACACATTTGTACATAAGCTTTATATAAATACATTTGAAATTACAAAATGAAGACCCGTAAAATACTTGGGCACTATTAAGGCTTAATTTAAACCATCTTTGATGTGATTGACATTATACAATGTTATCTGGCACTATGTAGATAAAATGGTAATAAAAACCCAAATGCTCTTTGTATGAAGCTAGTTAGGAACAAAACTGACTCTGCCTACAACAAGTAATGCCCAGTTTGCTTAAAAGCCTCAGTCTGTACCTCTAATACATATGACAGGGAGGAATTAACCTGTGTGAATGCCAGCTGCATTGTTCCAACCAGTTCTCCTCACAGAGGTGTGTGTGGATGTTTGGGAGGAAGGAGGGGAACACCTCAGCAGCAGTTCATTACTATGCAAATTGCTTAAGACAGGGAGTGATGGGTTATCTCCCAAACAATTAGCAGTCCTCATAAGCTGCTTTTGTTTTTTTCTCATTCAAACCTGCGACAATGGCATCTGCTTGGGGCAAGACACGGAGCTGGCCGTGCCTGACCTCCACGTCAGTCCGGTGCTCACGTCGCTGTACATGGAGCCGCTGGTGCCTTTACTGCCCCAACAGCACCTGGTACAAAAAGTCCTCCAAGAGTCTAAAGTCTTTCCCGACCAGATCCAAACCCCTGACGTGATGCCCACCAGAAGGCACATAAAGTACTTTAACATAAAAACTGCATAGTCCGGACTCCTGCGGTCCCGCTCCAGTAAACAGTTGGAGCAGTTGTGCGTGATCTCCCAGCTCTGCCTGTTGTGCTGCTCGTAAAAGTAACAGGCGACTATAATAGTGGCAGGTACTGTGTAAAGCACCGTGAAGATGCCTATTCTAATCATCAGCTTCTCCAGCTTGTCAGTCTTGGTGCCACCTTGTTTGATGACGCTGCGGATCCTGAACAGGGACACAAATCCGGCCAGGAGGAACATAGTGCCTATGAATAAATAAATAACCAAAGGGGCGAGGACGAAACCCCGCAGGTTGTCCAAGTTCTGGTTCCCCACGTAGCAGATGCCAGCGACAGAGTCCCCGTCCACAGAGCTTAACGCAAGGACGGCGATGGACTTCATGCTGGGGATGAGCCAGGCAGCCAGGTGGAAGTACTGAGAGTAACTGGCGATCGCCTCGTTGCCCCACTTCATCCCGGCTGCGAGGAACCAAGTCAGAGACAGGATGACCCACCAGATGGAGCTGGCCATGCCGAAAAAGTAAATAAGGAGGAAGACCACTGTGCACAGTGCGGGGCCGGTGGTCTCGTAGTGGATGTGCTCCAGGTCGAACTCCCGGTTACAGGCCACCTTCTCGTGTCCCGCGATCAGTCTGACGATGTAGCCGATAGAAACAAACATGTAACACGCTGAGAGGAAGATGATGGGTCTCTCTGGGTACTTGAAACGCTCCATGTCGATGAGGAAAGTGGCGACGGTGGCAAAAGTTGACACGAAGCACAACACGGACCAAAGTCCTATCCAAAAGGCTGTGAATGCTCTCTCGTCGTGCGTAAAATAGGGATTGTGGCACGGCATGGCGCAGTTGGTGATCTGTCCAGTTTTGACACGGTTGTAAAGAGGGTGACGGTCCGTGTTCACCGGCACCATGGGCTCCAAACACTTGCAGCCCGGCTCGCACGGTGCGGCGGGCGGCTTGTATTTCCCAGGCGCGGCGGGTCGGACAGGCTTATTTTTAGGTGGATTGTAGCCCTTGCCGGGGTGGTTCGTGGGTTTGGACAGCACAGGGGAAACTGTGGTGGAGTCAGTCCTGTTATAGTCCATACACAGCATGTCCGGATTGCCCTGCACCGGCAGCAGGTCACACTTCATCCTGTCCGGCCAAGGAAAGCCATACTGCCTCATGAGAGGCGCACAGCCTGCCCGGGCTCTCTCACATACGCTCCGGCACGGCGGGAGAGGCTTTTTGTAGTCCTCCAGGCAGATCGGGGTGTACATGCTGCACAGGAAGAACTTCAGGTCCGGTGAACACTGGATCTCCACCAGAGGCCAGAACTGGTGCACCTCCAGTCCCGCCTCGTCCTGCGTGTCGTGGTTAAACTGGTTGGGCATGTAGGTGTAGTTGTAGCCGATCCCCTTACACAGAGGTACGGCTATCTCCTGGCACTGGAGCTCCTTGGCCGTGGTGCGGCTGGATCGGGGCAGGAGAGCGAGTGAGAGAAGCAGGTAAATCCCAAACAGGTCGTACTCCATCCCTCCGGCGCGTCTCGTCCCCCCTCTACTGCTCTGGTACTAAACGCGTAAATCCTCTCAGTCCAGTTAGATTTTGCGCAGCGAGCCCATCTCGCTTCTCTCAGTGTCTTGCACGGAGTTGCAAGCAATGTGCAAGCCGTGTTTACTTTCAGCTGAGCAGGAGGAGGAGGAGGAGGAGGAGAGGAGAAAGCAGCCTTCAGGGCGGCGAGCAGCAGTCAAGATGGCTGAGAGGAGAATCCACCTTCTTCTGGAGCTTGCGTTCAGTATCCTCAGACAGTCTGATGATGTAAAAAACCCAAGTGCTGATGTCCGATCGCTACAAACAGGGAATGTGGGCCTCCTTTCTTTCTTCAAAACACAGCGACTACATTCAGTCGGCACGTCCCACCTTAGTCCTGGTTCCCATACAAATCATCGGCTTGGAGACGAAGCGGTGCATATATATACCAAAGCATGGCAGGCTACACCCCCGGAGCCTTTCCTCCAATCACAGAGCGGCAGGGGCGGTGCCTCTCAAGAGTCAATCAAGTTGTTTTCTTTACTAAAATATGTTTTGATATATAGCTCATGAGCATAGTAGTTTTGCCAGTGTCTGTGACAGCAGGATAGAGGAACTATGATGTGGATGACACATAGACAATGATAACACATGAGTTTATATCCAGCTGATGATGACTACAAATCAATCAGCCACACATTTAGACAAAATAAGAACTTTTATGAATTTTCATTTCGAAATATAAATATTCAATGTTAAACTTCTGACTGTAAGTAATGTGTGAATGAAAAGAAAACTCATTTTAACACCATAAACATCATTATGAAGTACATATAAAGAGGCTATAAAGTATCTTAGACGCATCTACTATTTTATAATCTTACTCCGTGTCTAAACTTCTGACTTCCGTTAACACACAATCTTTGATAGTGTCACAACAGTGATAACACGCACACTAGGCAGAGCGAGAACTAGTCTTGCTCCAGATGATTGTTACACTGTGCTTGTGTGTATGAGGGAGGGAGACAGAGAGAGAGAGAGAAGGAGAGAGAGAGAGGCCAGTTTGGTAAATTGGCTAATTTGCGCATGATAAGACTACCCAGGGAGCTGTCTGTCCTTGTGAAAAGCTGTTTTATTTTTTAAATGAGGTGCTAATGTTTCGTTTAACGCTTGCATAGAGCTCCGCGGGAGGCGTAATTGCGCGAGGCAGAGACCAAGCAGCACAACACGCTGAAACACTGGCAGAGAACCCATATCAGTGTTAACATGCTTACAGAGTGTGTCTGGGGATCTGTGTAGTGGTTTGACAGCACTCTTATTGTACCAAATGGCTTTTTAAAAATATAGATAATTTCTGATATGGTCAGTTAATTTTTCTTCTAACTTCTTTATAAAGACTGGCTGCATGGTGTGCCTTTATTAACTTTATGACATTTTTATCTCCTGTGCTATAACTACATCACTTCTACAATATACTCAGCAGTAAAGTTAAACAGACCTGATCATACTTTATGGATATATGTTATTTGCAGCAGTGGAACATAACTAAGTACATTTACTCGATTACTATACATGTTCAACTACGTTATAATCATATGAAAATGTAGTACTTTATATTACAATACATTTATCTGACTGCTTGAGTTACTGCATACTGCACACATATGATGAGCTCTTATAAAATACAGTGCATTGCTACAGATTAAACTGCCCACCAGTGTACAAGGCCAATAAACTTAGCTTCACCAACCATAACATTAAATATTTCTGACACATTAATGCATCAAATAATGGAAATCTAACCATAAAACATAGATACAAATATAACTGAGGAGCCATTCTGCTACGTGCATTACAGACTACTTTTACTTTTGATATTCCAAAGACATTTTCCTCATCATATTTGATCTTTTAACTTAAGTACAGTTTTGCATGCAGGACGTATTTTTGTAGTGTGGTACTGATACATTAACTCAAGTAAGGGTTACTTCTTACACCACTGGTCTAGAATGCCTCTAAATTATGTAACACAAACACTAAAGCTTTTTCTTAAATGAGTGGAACTAGTAATTATCGGATTTAGCTACAAAAGCTATTCTGTTTCTTTAAAATAAATAACAAATGCAATGAAATAATGAACATAATAGTAATAATTTAACCTCAAGGTGAACTTAGAATGAGTAATTGATACACTGCACATAATAATCTTTGTCTGAGCTGTTAAAACGTAGCTTTTACAGACCGAACATCCCAATAAACTCATAAAGGATGTGTAATTGATATTGTATTGTTGCCTGTATGATTATTATCATTATCACACTGTTCTCAGGATGTAAAATCATGCAGTTCCTGGTAAAACGAGGCAAGAGAAGCCCGACATGTGATCGTCACATCTGTTCGAAACCCAATATTCATCTCACCAACAAGAGGGATGTGTTTTTGAATGGACATTTTGTTCTCCGCTGTTCACAGACGGGCACACACACACGCACACACACACACGCACACATGCACACACACACACAGATCTTGTTAAATTTGTGTGCTAGGAGGTCAATGTGTGGTCTTACAGTATAAGCAGGGTGTTAAAAAAAAATCATCTTCCTCCTGGTTTCCCATCCAAGCATAATGCAACATTGTGTGTGTGGGGGCAGGGGTGTGGTGTTGGAGTTTAACTTTAGTGGTATTGTGTTTGGAAAAGGGCCAGGTCTTTATCATGTTAGGCGGCTATTTTTTTTTTTTTTTTTTTTTTTTACAGCCTCAACCCACTGAACGAATAAAAAAACCCAGACTGAGCTCGGCGGTGGCTGAGCATCAGGAGAACACAGATTGATTAAGTGACTCGCCGGTGTGAGATAACAAGGAAGGAGCTCTGTTAATGGCTGTTTGCCTTTGATTAGGAAACAAGAGTTCGGCTAGCCGGTGCCGTGTGGAGCCATGTGTGTCCGTGCGGGCGTATGTTTGTGCACGCGATGGATGGTGTGATATTCTCCCAATAATAAACCCTGGTATTTGAGATGTGTGGAAAAAGGACACATAATAAAAAGGGAGTGAGGGTAAGGTGGTCAGTGTGAGAGAGTGATGGAAGGAGGATACATGAGGCCAAGAGGTCTGCTCTATGCTGAGATAATGATTTACTCGAAAAAGTCCACTCATCTTCTGTTTGTAACACAGAGTCGCACGCTGTGAGAAAATATCTCCCCATACCAAAGCCTTAAAAAAAACCCACCACTCTGTAAGCAATGAATAAAATCTACCATCACATCAACATCCAAAGTTAATATGTTCCATTTAAAACCCCATTCTGTCCGTCAGAATCAAGTGCTCCCTCTGCAAAAAAGAAAACCCATCAAGTGTGACTGCTTGCCAGATCCCCGACTTTACCTCTGAGATGGTGAGACAGAGATATGCTAATGCAACTTTATCTTGTAAAGGAAAGCTTCGAGGAGATTTAGCCAATCTGCTGGACACAATTCCAAGAGCCTCGGTGGCATTTAGCGGGCTCGCGCTAACCCGGGGCTGCTTGTTAAGACTTCATTAGCTGTGTTTGCTCAGGCCTCTTCTCTCCAAAGAGGTGGAGGAAGGCTCCCCAGGCTCCAGCCTCAGCCCCACTATAGACACTCCATATGGGGCTTGTTTGCTTACGGCTGGCCTGGTAATCACTTTCAGGTGGAGCTGGAGGAGACAGAGCAAGGCTGAGGGGATTTTGGGAGAGCTGGAGAGCTCTACCCCCAACCCCAGCCCCCGCTGGCAACCCCCTTTTCCACGAGGTGCTCCTGAGGTGACAGAGCGTGGAGCGTGTACCCTGTGAATTAGCTCACCTAGGGCCCATTACCTTAACAAACACAGCCGGCCCCTCCAATCAGCCTACTGCTGGGAGGACAGGCGGCCCCTGTAAATCCTTCCTCACAGCCACTGTCCCTCTCTGTGTGACCAGTCAGGGCTTGTGTGTGTGTTTGCATGTAGAGTAAAAACTATGAACTAAGTGAGACAATCAAGACTAGTTGACAATGCCTTGTCTCCAAGCAGCACAAGTCAGCCTTACATGATAACTGCTTGAGCAAGCTGAACTTAATTACACAGAGGTCATCCCTGCACAAAGCGTGCTCATGTTTGCATACCCTAACAGTCTGTGAGGCTGCATACCAAAGTGCTCCAACGATTGAAGAGAATTATCACCTGAAACCAGAATTCATTTGACCAAGTGGGGGGGGAAAAAATCCTCCATATCAAAATTCAGTTGGATGATACTCTCTGATGCAGCTCTTTGTGATTAAAGGGTTGATTCACCCAAATTGCAAAAAGCCGGATTTTCTCACGCACCTATCGTGGCATCTAGCCATGCAGACAGTTTTGGTTTAGAGATATTCATCTCTGAGATTTCTGCCTCCACCTCACAGACCTGGCTGTGAACTACTTTCCACTGAAGAAACAGAGCATAGTTTTCACAGCAATGTCTGGGTTATTCAGCATGACAGGAGCAATGATTGTGGAAAGATATGTTTTAAATATAATTGTTTTAATGCTGTGAGCACCCTGAACAAAATCCAGTACCACTTTCTAGTATTAATGGCTATTTATTATATATAATGACTATTTATAAAAGCTTTATAACTTGTAACATCAGAAATGGTTCACACGATTTACTGATGCTTTGTAGATGAGTTATAAGCCATTAATAACAAAACCTTTTGGGTCGACTACAAAAACCCAGGTTGGACTGACTACTTACTCGAACTAAAATGTTTTTAGCTGCAAAGAAGATGGTTTATTAGAAAGTGAGACTCCCATAAGCATTTATTACTGGTTTACCAACATTTATAGCCTATATACGTTATTACAAAACAGAAAGGTTAACACCAGCCAAAGGGATTTTTCTCAAGCTAGCAACCCAAAAGTTGATAAAACAGTTAATTAAAATGAAACCTTTTATACAGGGCGCTTTATTTGAAAGTGGCACCCCAAATTCATTGGCATTGGGTTGAATTCAACCACAACTATCTGCATGGATAGATGCCCCTATGTAAGTGAAGAAATACACCTTTTTGATTTGGTGGGAACCAACCCTTTAATACTGATTATAAATACTTCATTGTGCCTATTAATTCCATTTTAATCCTGTGAGAATGTACTGTATATAGTTTTCAATGAGCTACTATTCCTTTCAGACAAACAGTAGCACTTAATATAAATTCCTAAGTAGCAATGAGAATCAGTTACATGTCACAAGCATGTGTAGGGGAGGGGGGGCTTATTCCTAAAATCTTGAGGACAACAGACTCACTTTTAAAACTAATTAAAAACAACATTGCATCCACAAGGAGAATCTGAACCATTCTCATGCAGCCAAAGAACTGAGTGTTGTTGGCTGCCGTCCCTAAGCCATAAGTGAGTGTGTGTGTGTGTGTGTGTGTGTGTGTGTGTGTGTGTGTGTGTGTGTGTGTGTGTGTGTGTGTGTGTGTGTGTGTGTGTGTGTGTGTGTGTGTGTGTGTGTGTGTGTGTGTGTGTGTGTGTGTTATCGTGTGATTGTTTGGAGTTTTCAGCCATCTGATGCCACAAGAATCTGGCCAGCCAGCAGAGGTCTGCTTTTGGCTGCTATGACGCCTGCTACTTGACACTCCCGTCAGATTTATCTCCCCTCTTGTAAAACAGCATGCAACTTGTTCTCTGCGTCCAGAAAGGTAAGCGAGCCCGCAGAGATTTCTTTTGCTCAGGAAACACACACACACACACACACACACACACACACACACACACACACACACACACACACACACACACACACACACACACACACTCGCTAACCCATATAATAGCAGGAGTCAATTTTTTTTAACCCCTGCATGTAATCGGAGATGAGGCCTGCGTGCCTGGAACGACACATGGGCGGCTCTTCAGCAGGTAGACTTGCCATCTGGTTTCAACACATGAGCTGGAACACTTGTCTTTGGGTCGTGAAGGTGGTAATTTCATTTTTCGTGCTTTGCTGCCTGTCGTCGTTGTAGCGTACAGTGGCGCGAGACTGCGGAAGGGTCAGCCTGGTTGTTTCTGGGTTCATTCTGACCAGACCGTAGAGGGTCACAAGGGGTCACAAGGTGCCTGCATTCATTTCTATAGTACAAGGAGGGATGAGAAAGCGAGTCCTGCTATTGCACCTCTACCTGTACTCCTTTAACCTCTTCTCAAGGTATTACTAGCTGCTATAAGCGAATAATCCCTTATTTAGACCATGCATTGTCAGCTGAGACTCCTGGAATGTCTATTAAGTTGAATCACATACTGCTCTATTAATGGAGCGACCGATGAATTATTACAGCTGTCTCAAACAAAATCTGCAGGTTTGGAAATGTTTTGCTAGCTAAAATGGGAGGTTTATTAGGTGTTTTCGTTCAGTTGGAATAGGAGACTGGTAAATGATTTATCTATGTAGTTGATTTAGCTCACATTTCCCTAATCTCACAGATAGTGAGTGCAAAGTTAGCTTGACCCAGTCAGAACAGCCAAAATTATGACCCAGATTGAAAAATACAAGAGAAAGAATCTCGTGATGACGACAACAGATGGCTGGCTTCACAAAGATATATGTGAAACTGGTCTATAAAGTCAAGTTTTAGTTTTGTCCTTAGAAGGTTGAGTTGATTCCTACAACTCAGTCCAAATCAAACTACTCTGACGCCTGAGAATGTTTCAACTTGAGTGAAAAACTTGTGTGTATTCCAGGGTTTAAGTCTACCTCATTAACGTACAGAGACGAGAGGGATTGGAGGGAAATAACAGAAAGAATCGGAGTCTTTAAAGAGTTCTGAGTTCAGCAGTTTACTAAAAGAGTAAACCATAGTTCAGTTTTTGGGTATCTAACCGTATGAATTTTTAGAGACAGCAATAGCCACTTTATTGCCTCAAGTTTACCAAGTAAATTGTCCTTTATAAATGTTAAAATCTTCCACAAAACATACATTTTCTGCTATAGAGAATGGAGTTTAGCAGAGTTTAGAAGCTGTAAACCATTCAGCCATTTGAAATGAGTCTTAATGTATCCAGACTTCATGGCAAATTAGTTGTTGATAGTCTAGAACTAGATAACTTAGACGCCAGTGTGAAGTCTATTTTGTGATATCTCAGTGAAAGCAGGCCCAGAACGTGGCTCCACTTCTACGTCTATAAATGTCTACAGAAGCGTGCCTATCATTCTGGTTTTTCCTTTCCTTACTTATTCTCTCTTTAGCACCATCTCCCTTTCTCTCTCTCTCCACCTCCCTCTGTCTCTGTGTGTGGCGTACTGTGAAACAGATGGCGAGGGCAAGGATGACCGCCAGACAGAAGGAGGGAGAGACCAAGAGGCAGAAAAACGACAAGGTAGGGAAGCGGGAAACCATAACCAGAAGGTGAGAGAAAGAGAAGCAGAGAGGTAGCAGATGTGTTAAACACAAAACGACCTTGTGGAGTTTTGCGACTCGTTCTTGGCGGGCTCCGATCAAACCCCCCCCCCCCCCCCCCGATCGCTCTTACTGAGCACATCAGAGGCTGAGCGACACCCCTAGTGAGCTACCCTGGGCATCCTATACTGCTCATTAGCAGTCCGATTAAGACGTGTTTATGTATGTAAACAAAGTGGTATCTTACAGTATTAATCACACAGCCTTCATACTGGCAGACTTAATTTGGGAAACAGTTCCAGACGTACAGAATATTATTTGAAGCTCTCTGGCAAACATCTGCGACAAGCTGGGGGCATGAGGAGACTCTTGGGTGGGTGGTATTTGTGTAAATGTGTGTGAATGAGGGAAAACTCAGGTTCCCCAAGGCCAGATTGTGGGACACTGATGACCTTATCTGTTACAGACTTCCCGCCCCACCATCTCTCCACGGACTGGAACGCCTCCGAATCTTGACAAGCTTTACCCGCCCTCTTCGTATAAACACTGACAGCAATGTCGTTTCTGGCTAAATAATTAATAGGAATTGATAATGAACATTGTAGTTACCAACATATGATGCTCATACAGTGTCACAAACACTATAGGCATTTCATTACGCTCTAATGACATGTGTACACTGAACAGAGGTGCACCCACATCAATAAGACCAGACTGGAAGTGCATGTGCTCCAAATGTATTCTAGACCTTTACTTCTGGGTGCCATTTGAAGGAATGCAACAACTATGTCAAGAAAAATATAATGAATGGACCCTCTGAACTCCTGTGGTAGTCCTTCTGGGCAAAAGGAAAGATCACATCTCTGTAGTCTTTAGATCACTTCATCCACATTCTTCATCATGCTTTTACCGTAGCTGCAAATGTATCTTGTTAGCTATTCTGTAATTTTCAGGGAAAGGATGGTGAGAGTAGCCTGATAAACAGACTGAATTGCCATTTAGTTTCATGTCATTCATTTGGTCTCAAACTCTGTTCATGGCAGCTGATTTCTGTTTCTTGTAGACGGGTTAGTTTGTCTTGACCTCACCAATCAGGACGGAGAGATATATCAGTCCAGCTAACATCACTCTTATTTGACACAGGAGTTGTGTTAGTGGTTGCTGGGTGCAAATAATATCAAAGAAATATGTGGATTTAAGAGTTGTTATAGTTGTAAGTCCACTTACAACAAATCTGTCTTTTCTATGGTTGTCACCATTTTTATGTTTCTACTTTAATGTGGGAAGGCCACATGGGAAGATCACAACCCTATTCTTTATCCTGCCTACTAAGATCTGATAGTGTAATTGGTTCTCTAACTGAAGGAAACAGCTATCAATGAATGCAACACCCAAAAAGAAAGAAAAGACCTCTCTGTATAATGAACAGATTGTAAATCTTGTAATGCTGTCATTTTTGATGTAAACTCAGGTGTATAGATTACACGGAATGAAAGCATTCGTCCTCTATGTCCTTTTTTTCTTCTGGAACTAACAGCAATGTTCTTGTGATTACCTTTCCTCACAGGAAATGCATCCACACTATTAATGTTGTGTAGTTTCTATCTGATTTAACCGTTGTACCTTTCCATCCGCTCCTGATCGGACTGTGCAATGAGCAACAACACCGAGAGATAAAACCTCACTCCTGACACTCTCTTCCACCTCTAACATTATGGGGCCTCCACTCCAGCAAACAGTAATTGGATCAATTGAAATCATAGTGTTGCTGAAATGAGGTTAGCGGGCTTGACTGAGTTCCTTTGAGGGCACTTTGTTTTATTTTCACTGATTGCATTAGGCAGGTATAAGGCACGGCATAATAATGCTTCGACTCTCCAACCGGTGATGTTATCTGCCCTTATATAGACTGAGGACATCTTTATCAACCAATGACACCATTAAGATTGGGATCTCCAGACAATGCAAGTGTGTTTAGTTGGCTGCTAGGCTAATTGTGCAATCATGGAGGATCAACATGAGGATTGTGACCACATTCTTATTGAGCTTTTACACTTATTATGGTGCTGCCTTACAGCTTGTTTAATGTGACCTGTGAGTTAGCGTTTCCTGCTATTTTAGCTAATGATTACATTCTAAAACTCCCATTGGGATTGTGTTAACACAGTCTGTTGCTGCTACAACAAACTGCTTTCCAAGACTGTAATTCATTGTAAAGTATTGTATTTGACATATAACTATTGCCAATGTCAACATAGCATATTCAGCTATTGTCATTGGCTATAGGTCTGAGACTATATAGGAAAAATCTGGTGTCACACTGAAGATGTGTGTGTACGTCGTCAACTTGGACACAAAATAATATTGGCACAAAAACTGTAATAAATCCATCTGACGAAATATCTGTAGATTGCGTAAGTGTGCATATGTGTGTATGTAAGAAACTACAATTTTGGAAGAATCGGAGTTCTTCTCAATGTGCCGTGAAAGACATAAAACAGTGAAAAGGGCAGCAAAGGTTGAGGGTAGGTGGACTGAAGTGGAAGGGAAAGCCTCCCCTGAGCTACACCGTATGATGTCTGATTGACAGGCTACACGCTAAGCTCACCTGAGCCTCTGACCTCTCTTTTTACATCTCTCTGTCGCTCTCCTTCTCCCTCCTCCTCTTCTTTTTTCTAGTTTTCTGAGAGGGGGAAACCTGAGGAGGGCCGGATTCAGGGTGGAATGGCTTCAGGCTGCGACCTGCTCTAAGGGGGGTCACTGGGAAACAAAGGCCATTCAGGTAAACCGCTCTGAGCGGCCCTGAGACAGTCAGGCTCCCAGGATAGATAACACTGAGGCTAATGTACTAGCGTTTGCACAATCAACGCCACCAGACTCAACTGCAGTGAGTGCTAAGGGTGGGTGAAGTGTGTGTATGTGGTTTGTTTCAATCAGTGAAAGAAGAGGTAAAACAGACTGACAGGTGAGTAAACACAATGCTGTGAAAGCCCCACTGAACATTCCTGAAATGACTACGCCAGTGTTGAAAATATTCCGCACAAAAGTGGTAATCCTCTTTATGGAGGCTAATCTTGGGCAAATTCAGAACTTACAAACCACATAAGAGGACTTGAAAAGCTCTCCCCACGCTCGCTCACTCACTCCTAACTGCATATATGGACCGTACGACTCTGCGAGGAATCAATATCCTTTGTGTTTGATTAGTACCTCTTCAGCAAAGTGCTGCAGACGGAATGTTGATGAGTGACTGAGACGTCTGCGTTAATTGCAGGAGTGGGAGGAACGTTTCCTTATCTCATCTTCTTAAATGGTCCACTCTTGTTTAGGGGCTGAATAACTACAGCAGATACAGCAGATACAGCTGATACAGTCATATTTACAGAGCTGATGACAGCACTTCTGTCTCACTGCAAGAAGGTTCCACTGCCACCAGGGCCAAGTGAGGCCTCTGGGATTTGATTTCACATGCTTGCCCTGTATTTCTGTTTTGAAACTGGATTTTCTGGTTTCTGGTCTTTTTCCCAACCCAAAAAGATATTTTGGGTATTAGGAATGCTTCTGACATTGCTTTTTACTCAAGGTCTCAGAAATTGAGTTTGTCTGCTTTTGCTAAGTAGTTATGATGAGCCAGATGCAGTGTGCACATTTCTCTGTTGGGAATGAAGAAAAATGAACTCCAAGAATAAACACAGATTCTTTCCTCCTTTTACCTTTATTCCTTGCAGTCATCATTACCCCTGGATTATGTCACAGTAAATGGACTCCATTTTCACCTATTTTTAACTTTAACTTAACAACGTTAGATAAAGCTTAGGTAACAATAAAAGCTACTTTGCTTAAGTTTATTATAGTACTTTTTTAGCTGTGCTTTGCTGTCCAACAACTTTATTGGGAAATATGTGGCTCTTTTGCTACTAAATATGTTCACCTTTTAAGTCAGTAACTTTGCCTGTCTGCTATTTGGTGCTTCACTGAAAACATCTGCCTGCTGCATCTGGAAACAACTTTGATGACAGCAGAGAGAGTGATCAAAACAGTAAAGTTGTGGTCCATGAAATGAGCTGAAAGATGCTAAAAAGCTCCATAGAGTTGAGGGGAACTGGGAAGTCCAATGATCATTCTTCGCCAATTTGTCACTATAACCAGCATAGTAAGTTATAGCAGCTTCAAGGGTAGGGCAAGGTTTAAAGGGGACATATTATGCTTTTTCTGGCTTTCAGTTAATTTATATACCGTTATGATGTTAAGAGTTCCAAAACTTGACGTTAATGTAATTAGAGTTGATCCCTGCAAGCCATAAGCCAGGGCGTCAACCTGCTCTGAATGCTTTCTTTGCTAAGTGCATGCCTACAAACAGCCATCCATTCCATAGCCTTTGTTACTAAGGTTGTTGCTAAGTTTTTTCGACGCTGTTCACTCATATTTCGGACCAGATTTCAGCTCGAACATGTACGGATGTATTTGAGAAGTTGACAGTAAAAAATGAGAAAAGTAGTGAAACCCTGTTACTATAGTTTGTTTCGTCGTCTGTTTACGTAGCCTACTGAGCCACGAGAAGTCGGCTTCCAGGCGCTAACCAATCAGAACAGACTGGGCCCATCGGGAGGGAGGCCTTTAAGAGACAGGAGCTAACTGAGGGGCTGTGTAAAGGATCAGTATGACTTACATTTTTTATTTTTTTTAAAACTGTAAATCATGCAAAGATATTCCAGCAGAGCCCCAGATTCAAAATATAGACCTGGAAATGTGCATAATATGTCCCCTTTAAATGAAAACTAGCTGTGGGGAAATGTATCCATCCACCCACCACCCCCGACCTCCGCACCTTCACTTTTTGATGTCAGAACGCTGCCTGTTTGCAGTCACACTTTGTCCACGCTCTCTTTATGCTGGGGAAACCAATTTTTCTCATTTACTCTCATGCACAGGTAAATGAGAGACTCTAGATTGCCCGGAGGTATGAACGTGAGTGTGAATGTGCATCTGTCATTTTGTGTTAGCCCTGTGATGGACTGGCAGCCTGTGCAGAATGTTTCTGTGTTCTGCCCGCTGGGAGACCGACGAAACATTAAACTACTCACCGCAATGAATTTAAAACTGTAACTTCTGTTTCTCAAATTGGCAGCTTTTTCCTAGTCTGTCAGTTTTACTAATGACAGAAACCTACTGAGGACGTTTGCTATGGTGACACTTTGTAGATTATTATTTCCCCTATGACCTATCCTGCTAATCTGAAAAAAGAAAAGAAAAAAGAAACGACTTCATAATTGCTGCAGTGTGTGTGCCAGGAGTGTATAAAAAGTGAGAGGTCTCTAGAAAGAGCTCTCCTTCATTTGTGCCTGTAAATCCTGTGTTGGCTCCGAGCAATAACACTCAGCTCCCCTGTGGATGGGACTCAGGGGTCCACTGTCCCATCGCAAAGGTTTTTTAGAGTGTCACCGTGGACTAATAGCATAGACCGAGCAATCACCTCGGGCTGCTTCCATATTTTAGACTTCCAACAAAGCCACGCTGATGATAAGTTAACTGTAGCCAAACTGTAGATTTGAAACTGCATCTGAACCACCACCACCCATCTCTTCCGTCTCCCTCCTCCTCATTTCTCCGAGCAGGTTTCACTCTTGTGCCTGTCATTCTTCTGCCTTTTGTATCTGTGGGCCTTTTTGCTATTGAATGCTGCTTTCTCTCCCACCCCCACCATCCTCCTCTCCTTCTCCCCTCTCCTCACCCACTCACTCATTCACTCTAGGGCCTAATTATGAGATAGCTTCGAATAAATACATGTATTTTTTTTTTTTTTTTTGCTGTGAGGGGGGAAAAAACCTTGTGCTCCACTTTTTTTTTTTGACAGTAGGTTGAATTCTAGACTCAAGGAGGTTTTATTCAGCAAGGTCCCTCTGCAGATCGGAGTGGTCGCTGGGACTGGAGATTTCCTGGGTGCAGTAATTGTGTCTCATTAATTCTTACTGTAATGCCGGGTAGCTAAACAGGCTACGCAATTAGGGGGCTGAGCTTTGAATAGACTGGCTAATCAGAGGACAAAAGCTGTGGCTCAGAGGCCATTAGGCCGGGAGGAAGTGCTTCCATTGTAAGGAGTGGTCTATGATGCCTTCATCTTCCACCGGTCCAGGTTCGGAAGAAAGCTTGTGGGGTTTGGGGGGGGGGGGGGGGGGGGGGAACCTGCTCAGTTCATAATAATGTGCTAGTAATACCTTCAGCTTTTAACAAAGGTTGCATCCTGCTTGGGTTTTTGCAAGATCAACAGTGGATTTCCTTGCCATAACTGAACAAAACTTTAAAGACATTTATCCTACACCTTGGTGGGCCTCCTGGATCATCCTCAAGTTTGTATAAACCATAAGTAGCCAGTTTAGATCCAGATAAACTTAGGGTGCTGTAATGCCTCTTTTTTTATGAGAATATCCTGATTGGTTGCTCTCAGAGACGTCAAGTGGACCCAGAGAGACTTTCTCCCTCCCCCTCCCATTCGGTATCTGCCCCGGTAGCACACGTGCTCCTCCAAACTGTCGACTCAGGAGTCTGGGAGACCTTTCTGCCATGTGGGAAGGGTGGAGGAAGGAAGAGAATAGAAGATCCTAACATTATCTATCCCATGCCTTTCTCCTTTTCCTTTCTCCCCCTCTCCCTCCGCAGCTTTATCTTTCATCCCTATTAATCACATCGTCAGGCAGCCTCGACGGAGAATAAATGAACTCTCCTGGTCATTAAAATTAAGCATTGAATTATTGACATGCAATTAGCCTGCCTTTTTGTAGGGAGACACTGAAAACTTTCTCCCTGCGGTGAGAGGGGAGAAATAATATGACTGCTGTAGTCATCAGAACTAAAAAAAAAAAATTGTGAAATTGTGGAAAAAAAAAAAAAACATGCCAGAAAATTCTAACTTGGAAAATCCTATTTATCACATAATAAGAGCACTAAGCCTGGTTCCATCTCATTTAGCCGAGTTTTATTCCCATAAGGAGTGGTGTCTTGTGCTCGTTATCTGCTTCGTTATGGAGAGGCCTGTGCAGCCGCCTCTGGATTATACTGTGGATTATGTTAATGTTGCAGAGACGCACGGTCACACTAACATTTGGGTGATCTCTCCCTGCTGTACATTCCTATGGGCTAAACTTGTTTATCTGTTTTCATTTAGCATTATGCAGATTCTATTATTATAATAACTAAACAGATTGATTCCTAACTCTATTTGCCGTAATCCCCTATCACTCAAAAACACAGTGACAGTTTGAAGGAGGGGAAAAAAAAGACAGTAAACAATATTTTTGGGGAGACGCGCCTACATACACTCTATTTTCACAATCTCTTCCAATTACAGTGACAATTGCCTCGGTAATTTTATAAATAGCAAGAAACACTTACTGTGCTTGTTAGTCAAATACACATTCTGCAGCCTTTTCATAGCAGCAGAGCAGGAGTTTGACAAGCTGTTTACGCTAAACCTGAGTAAATCAAATTCAGAGTTTGCCTTCCCTCCCCAGTAATCTCATTTTGTTTACCGCTAACACTAAGTACATTAGCATCTGCAAGGCCTGTCTGTATTTACTCTATTTACCCCTACTGTACTGGCTTTAAGCCAAACAGGGACTAATGTTACGAAATGAGGGTAACCAGCTGTATATTCATGAACAACTCGCTCCTAATCTGACACAGAGGCAGGGATCCAGAGCAGGCAGCGCCGCAGTCGGAGAATAAACTGACAGAAGATGTAGTTTTTCGCTTAAGTGAATGGAGATATTAACTGCTTTTAAGCCGTAATATTTTCTCTCTCTCTCGCTCCTCTTGGGTGTTTATATGGGAAAGTGAGGCATGGCAGGAAGGGAAATAGCAAACCTCCCTCTCAGGAAACCAAAATATACACACAAGGAAGTAATGGTTTGGGTTAGATCATTCCAGAGAAGTTTGAGGTTTGAGGTTTACTTAGGAAGTAAGGGTAATTTGAACTTTTAAGTAAGGAAGGAGTGACATCAGGGTCAAAGATCGTCAGGTTTCCGTGCCTCTGCGGTCGTGTCTCTCCTGGCTATTCAGAATGAATGGGGTCAGATCTCACCTGTTGTATTTGTCCTCTTGTTTGTCCACAGTTCCAGGGTCTGACCACAGCCCGTGTTCCCATAACCTACAACCTGGCCTCCACGCCTCATTAGGCAGCCGCACCACTGATGAGCACTGCCCTGGGTTGCAAACAGATGCTGTGATTACACTGTGGCCTGATGAAAAGCCAGACGTTCTGGGATCTCAATTAAAGCAGAAGTCTGGTAATATTTTAGATTTTGTTAACAAATCTCATGAAAAGCCAATTCAAACAATGAATTGATCCTACTAAAAAGTATTTTGTGTGTATCCAGAGCCTGATATATCTTATTCTTCTGTACTGTAGAGATCCAAAAACTATTAAAAACACATTAGTGAGCCACACCTTTGCACTTGATGATACGTTCAATCATTACTATGAAATAGTTTGGCACAGGGGCATAATGCAATTTTCACCTTCACACCAGAAAGTAAAAGTCAGGGAAATATCCTGTAGCTTAAAATACATGGCATGTCTAAAAAAAGAAAAGCATCTACAGGTTTAGAGCTTGATCCATGGTTTTGAGCAGTCCATTTACGTAGGAAGACTGATACTTTAAAAAACATTTGCATATTAGTCTTTTCAGAATTGTTCCACCTCACTGCTGTTGATATTTTGGTAAATATGCTAATATAACTCTCATGTCTATACACCAAAAATTAAGCTACAGTAGGTATATAGTTAGCAGCAGATTAGCTTAGCTTAGCATAAGGAATGAAAACAGGAGGAAAACGGTTAGCCTGGCTCTGTCCAAAGGTTTAAAAAAAGAAACATTTGGCCACTAGCAATGGTAAAGATCACTATTGAGTTATATATTGTTTGATCCAGTCGATAACCAAAATGTAAAAACTACAAAAGGTTTTAGGTGGTTACATGCCGGCCGATTTTTTTTGGCCTCGAGCAGTTACTTCCTGGAGTCTCAGCTAGTTGGAAGAGCTTTACAGGTGCTGATAACAAGCCAGGCTAGTTTTCCCACCTGCTTCCAGTCTTAACGTATGCTAAGCTAATCAGGTGCTAGTTGTAGCTTCTTTTTAGTGTACAGACATGACAATGCTCAAGCAAATTACACATAAATAAGCACATTTCCCATTTTTTAAACACTTGGAAATGTGACAACCTGTTCAATAACGAGCTTAGCATTAAAATAATTATACTTTTACCTTATCACTGGTGGTGATTGTTTGACTACCATTGCAAACAAATGATTAGCAAGAGTGTTAACGAATTCCTTTGTTTGACACTACTTCATGTGACCCATTGTCTTGCTAATGTTGTTGCTCAGTATGAACAGATTACCTGGCACATTTCACATCTCCATAGACAGTCTAACACTTAATTAGCACGAGGCACAAACTATATGTCGTACCACCCTGCTAAATAGTTGCCAATTTTTTGGATAACACCTCCCGCACTGCTCTGTTTAAGAGGTTCCTCACTGGAAACAAAAATGCTGATTCCAGAGAGTAAACAGAAAAAAAGCTGTTTTAATTTCAGCTTCCCAATTAAAGGTGGAAAGTGTTTTTTTCGGTGTTGTTAAAAAGAGTCGATCTGCACTATGTTCACATTTATAGAAGCCAAAAATCTTCATTCTCAGTAGTTTCGAATGGTTTTAGATTGGCCTTTAGGTAAATTCAAGCAGTTATTTCTTATGAATTGGTATGTACACATGCCTGCCCGGCTCAAATGTTCTCGAGCGATGAAAGCTTGAATAGGATTTCAGCACTTCATGCCCGTGCTTGATTTTCTACCATTTACGAGGATCAAACACAGTCCAACTGTAGCCAGCTTGCCAGCCTCATTGAGTCTGCTGCAGCGCTGAGAAGTTTTAGCGATGGGAGTATTTTAGCCCTGCGGCAACACAATCTCTATATCCCAATGTAATTATCAGGATAAGACATTTTCCCTCAGTGGTGAAGGCCAAAGTTTCCTGCCATGGTGCGTGGAGATTTGATTTGATTGAAAAGGCTGTGCTGCATGGTGCGTTCTTGTGGGCTCCAGGGCTTCTGCAGCTCATGCATTAAGCCTCCATGTCCATACAATAGTTGTTGAATACATGGCTATTTTCTCTTCCTCTGAATTATATCTGCATAGAATTGTGAGAGGAAGTGGAGTAAAAACCTTTGCGCGATTGCGGCAGATGTGGGCTGAAAAATGTCCAATAAAATTAAATGAATATGGAATTTTTAAAATCTAAATCTAACCTTCATAGTGGAGCTTTTTTATTTTTTTGTTTTTGTTTTAGATCTCTCTCGAGCCAGTTGAATCATCTCTGCTTGGGTCACCTGCTTGTCAGTGGCTGCTACACATGACAGCACGGTCAGGTATCTCGTGACATCAGCTTGAGGCATTTTTGCACAAATGTGTGTAAAAACAAAACATCTAAGCGAGGAGGGACAGTGTCACACTTGGGGTCACTGGAATATCTTCTGGTTCATTGGCCCCTGGGGTCTTACGCACACAAACACACGCACGCACGCACGCACGCACGCACGCACGCACGCACACACGCACACACACACACACACACACACACACACCAGGAGCTGACATCCCTCAAAACAACTAACTTTGCGTATTGAGAAACTGATAAATACTGTAATGTAACTGTAGCAGTATTACACACACAGTTGATGACATGTCCATTTGGATGTGTGATTAATTTTTAAATTTCCCTACTTTCATGTTGCATCCTAATTCTATATGCAAAACTGATTCCAGAGAACACACCGCCTGCTCAGCTGGTTAAAAATTAATAGGAATGTCAATGCCTGAGCATTGTGTTACTTTTTAACCATGCGCTTCGTTAAATATTCAATCTCAGGAAGACAAATATTACATTCCTTTACCCTTAGTTGTGTTTTTGCCTTGTTGTGTCTTGTCGCTCCCTTTCTTTCTCTCCCTTTCTTTCCTGTTGACTCTGATGCCCAGGCTTCCACTTAATTGGTATTTTTCCGAGTGTGAAACAACAGAGCCTCACACCTCAAATACAGTATTTATTCATTATTTTGCACACAGTTGCCTGACAGCAGGAAACCTTATTAGCCAAGCTAAATTAAGGGGTGACTAGGTGACAATTAGGTCTAATTGGAGGCTGATATAACAGTCTTCAGAGGTAACCTGCACTGACTCTGGCCACCGCTGCATCTTTACATCCCTGGACGCCTTCTTCCTCCCTGCATGAACATCACTGGCGCCTTGCAGAGGTCTGGCTCTGAGTCAAACGTCCGCAATCAGGTAATAATGAGATTGTTACATTATGCAGTGCAACAATGAAGATCTATTCATGGTGGTTTAGAGGAGCAGAGGGGGCTGTGAGAGGTGGCAGAGGCTAATTCAGCGAGGCCTTCTTACAAAGCCTGGGACAATGTCTTGGGTATAGAGTTGTTGTCTCAGGGCCTAGACCACCCCGATAAACCTTCACTCACGCACACACACACAATGGACACTTGGTGGCCTTTTGGTCAGCTCTTTGGAAACGTGACCTATAGACAAACATTTCACAGACATCATAAGACCATAAACGTACGTCTTAAAAATAATAGATAGTATTCCTTAAGTGGAGCTTCAGTGTGCCTTTTGTTAGATAGCTGAGCTGTGAAATTCAATTATGACGTGTGAAAATCACTTTGCACAAACTGTATATGATATAATATTATCAACATACGAAGCAAAGGTGTTTCTCTGAAAGCCTTACCTATGGCCATACTATTCTTCATGCTCAAATTAGTTTCGACAACATCTAATCGCAAAAGGACTCTAGTTTTTTTTTGTCCATTAGTTTGCATCTACTGCTGCAATATCATAATACATACTCTTAAATTAGTGCTTTTTAGGTACTGTGTCTTTGCGATTATATGAATCACTTTGAACTCTTGAAACTCTACTTGGTACCACTAAAGTGTTAGTAGGTAGGCAGGTAAAACACTGTTGTTCTAAATAACATATCATTAGCTTGTTCACATGCTGCCACATTAAAAAGAAAATCACAAATCATTAACATACAGTAAGTCCTGGTATTTGTATGTACTTTGTCCTGATCAGTTAATGAACAAACATTTCTTCTGTGGAGGCCCGTTGAGGTTCTTCTGCTTTAAAAGTTCTCAGAAAAATGTCTGAAATGAGCTCAGATTCTTTGCCATCTGCTAAAACTATTAAATATGTCTTTCAATATCATGCAACAGTAAAAAAAATACAGCCTTAAAAATGAGCGCAGTTGAATCAACTCCTCTCCAACACAGAACATTAAGCTTCACATTATTGCTGTTGGACTGGTCAGCACTGCGTTGTACAGCTGTTCATGAGGTTGTATCCACCTGTGTGTCATTATTATATTGATCTGCACCAGTTCTGTTTGGATTAGTTGGATATTCTCTATATAAATTTGCACAAAACTTTGTGGAAAGGTTCATCGTGAGGCAAAGATGAACTGTTCATGTTTTTTTGGTTTATTGATTGAATATTTTACAAAACACCACAAGATTCACTTGGTAGCTGTTCTGCAGCTTTTGATCGTACCAGAGTTTGCTTAGTTGTCATGGAATTGCATGTAGATGTTAAATTTTGCATTTTACTGAACACTTTAAGGACTTTTCATCCATGTTGGCTTGAAAGTTGAGATTGAAAGGTCATTCTTCAACAGCAGTTGACAAAATAATCTAAAAAAAAAGGTCCATTTAGTGGCTTTTTTGGAGCTTTCACCTGCATCATAATCGTCCTCACAATAAATCCATCTTTCAATCTCAAATTTGAAGAGAACTCCAAAAAACTAAGTAATGTATCCAGTTTCATGGCAAGTGGGCAAATTCATATGCTGATGAAGCTCGTATGGCACAGTCGAAAGCTCCACAACAGCTATGGACCTTGTTGTGACATTGTTTTGGCATTTGGTTCGAATCCATAGTAACATAATGATATTATTAATTAATTGTGTTTTAAATCTCATCTTACATGCTTATATCGTGCATTTTGCACATTATAATTCCTGAAAGCAAAATATTTCTTGCATCCTATCAATCACCCAGCATTTGTTGGCCTAGCCTTACTTTGATTATATCCACTGAAACAACAATGATCTTGGGTGACACACTGGGTGCATTTGCCAATCTGTATGAACAGTAGAGGGGATAAAAACACATGAAAGTGTATGAGACTAGCTTCAGGTGCCCAGGGAAATACACACTAGCTGCATATTTGAGCCTAACATTTCCTCTTTGGAGGAATCCAATGTGTGTGTGTGTGTATGTGTGTGTGTGTGTGTGTGTGTGTGTGTGTGTGTGTGTGTGTGTGATCAAGAAGCAAGTTAAATGGGGATATTCCCCAATCTGATTGGCCACTGGATGGGTTTGGAACGTGATGCAAGTAAACACAGGCTCCCTTTGAAATACCTAACACACCATTTGCAATTCTAAACATCTCGCTTTACATTTCCTCATTGCAATCTGACTGTGTGTGCGAGTGTGTGTGTGTGTGTGTATGAGTTTGCTCTGTGCAGTCAAATCAGTTTGTTTCCATAGAAGCAAAAAAAAAAAAAAGAAAGTTGCAATTCAAAATCAGGAACATGTGGCCTTTAAAGAGACCTGAGGAGAAAGACAGACGTGGGATCTTTTGCAGAGATATGCTGTTTAAAAGAACTGTCATCATAATTCACCTCACATTGTGAATTGACAGGAAGCTGTAAAGTGTCGAGTACATTCTCAGAGCAGAACCATGAATCAAAAGAGCTGTTGTAGTGAGTTCTTGCAGAATTTTACAACACCGAGGGTGGACACCTGTCATTCTCTAAGTATAGCTCTTACACAGGAGTATATCACCTGTGGCAACCCCCCCCCCCTCCCTATAGAATGATATAGGAGGGGATAGGCATGTGAAAAGTTGAGGATTTTTTTTTTGGTACAGTATGAGAATTTTTCATTGCTTACGTTTCTGTTTTGGGGTAAACTTGTTATTTTTGGGTTTTTATTCCTTATGATATATGAGTATAATGAACCAGTGCCCGGCACATCAACTTATCATGTTTACTAGACTAGGAATAGAGATATTAGCAATTTAGATTCATTAAAATGGCTTCTGGGAATGCAATTACCAATGCAAACAGTCTTCGGACCGCGCTCATTGGAATTCCCGCCGTATAGACACAGGCGGCTCCTTCTCACTTCGGCAGGCAGATAGCAGACAGACAAGCTGTCAGAATCGTTATCGTTGGGACTTCATCTCGTTAATTTGGTAGATGGGAGCGCGGGTATTTGCCCTGTGGAAAACTAAACACACTTGCAGGGTTCCCCCCACCGCGCCTACCACCACCCCCTTGTGTCCGCGGAGAAACCAGCCAGGCAGCCAGGCCCACACATAGCCTGCAGTCATATCAGACCCAACAGCCTGGCTGGAGTCAATATGGCTGCAGGCGAAAAAATGGTGGTGGAGCTGGTCCCCCTCAAATCTGAGACCCTGGCTCGACAGAAAACAGCGAGCGTGGCACTCATTCAGTATGAGTCTCCCCTCCATCTACCCCTCATACACACCAATGTGGATTTCAAAACTTGCTCTTGCTCAGCCCCTGTCAACCCCCCAACCCCCCTTCCACACACACACACACACACACACACACACACACACAAAACCACCCACCCCTGAACCACCACTACATCTTTCCAGCCCTTCTCTCCCACTTCACCAGCTCAAACTCTCTGGCTCTCACTCAACCTCTCCTTGTTTTTGTTGTAAGTTGTACATGACTTTTTTTCATTATTTTTTGAGAGCGAGTGGTGATGTGTGTGTGTGTGGCACAGCTTTCTGACAAGCAGATTTGATTTGACAGCAGATGCCTCTCTTTTTCCCTTCTCTGCTGACCCTGCAGACAAGAGTTGGATTTGGGCTAAAATTACTTAAAAAAAAAAAAACAATAACTGGAATTTGGCAGTTGTTACGTGCCTCAGTTGTTGCTCCTCAACATGAAGGTTTACCCATCACTCTCTCCCTCTTTCTTTCTTTCTTTCTTGGATAAGTGTTCAAAGTTGGGTCGTGTCAATTTTTGGAGAGGAATAATGATTAGAAATAAATTGCGGAGTCGGAGTGTCTCATCTTAACATCCACCTCACATTATGCAGACACACACACACTTCTACTCTGCTTGGTGAAGCAGGGGGGGAAAAAAACTATTGGTGTCTAAAGCGTGAACATTCCAGGGAGCAGGTGAGTCATAGGTGACATAAAGAAAAGCTAAATGAAACCTGATATTAAAAAAACAACACACACACACACACACACTCACACACACAAAAATAAATTTCACCACATTTATAAGCAGTAACTCAATAATTAAACACTGCAAGACTAGTATCACTCATTATTTTGCAGAGGTCACCCATAAGGTCACACAGAATCCCATCTCTTTTTGTGTATCTAACCCTATTGTTATTCATTTTGTCAACTGAATATTTATGAATAAAACACACATATCTCAAGCAAAACTGTATATGCAAAAAAAAATCCCCACGTCGAGCCCTGCTTAGACATCTCAAAGAGAATACGCGAACACAAACTGCTTTATTGCGGTGTGTGTGTGTGTGTGTGTGAACAGCCCTGTCAAACGTCTGTTTACCACGTTCCCAGAGGCACAAACCTCTCGACAGAGGCTACATCTATTTTTCCTGCTGAAAGATGTCTTTAAAACAACAGCGTTTGCAGTTTGTGCTTTTTCAGCTTGAAACACAGCAGCGATGTCAGTGTTACAACCTCAGAGGACAAATTAGTCAAAGTATATTGCCTTGTAAGAGGCTGTGTATGGGTTTTTCTGCTAAACAAAAACCTCAATCCTTACAGTAGGCTTGCTGAGTCTAGGTTTAAATATTTATTCACTTCCTCAGCTGAATAAGAGGTTATGTTAGGGGAATAGTTAAATATTTTTGGGGAAGATATATCACTAGTTTAATCTGTGTAATCTGTATAAAGTGTAAAAATGACAAGTTGTGGCTTTACAGGATGAGATGAGGGGGCTATATATATAAAAGGGGGAGCATTTCTTGGAGAGGAGGTTCAAGGATATAACTACAGCTAAAATATAGTTGGTCTGCCTCTCCATCACTTTATCTAGCCTTAATATCTATATATAACAGTTAATAGGATGGATTGCCATGAAATTTTGCACAAACATTCATGGTACCCACAGCATGAATCCTCATGATTTTGTTGATCCCCTGATTTTCCTTGATTGAGCTATTAGATGGACTGTCAGGATGAATTATAATAACTTTGGTTATCTCTTGACTTTCCAAATAGGGCCAACATCAGGCCAAACCTTTTTATAGTGCTAATTAGTAATTGTTACCATGCTTGTATGCTAAATTAAGATGGTGAACAGGGAAAACATTCTACCTGGCTGCTAAATGTCAGCATGTTAAGATTATAATTATAATTGTAAGCCTGGTAGAATGCTTACAATTATAGCTACATTAACTAAATTAGCATGTAGCTCAAAGCACTGGCTATAAGCTCTCTGTCTTTATGCTGGGCTAACAGTCTACTGGCTCCAGCTTTATATTGAATATGCAGATATGAGCAGTCTGATCCCACAGAAACATGTGAAATGACCGCAACCTCTTAACACTGTATTAAGTAGTGGTGGCACGTACATAGATTATTCCCTTTACTTTACATTATTAAATAGGTAATTATATTCCTCCTCTATCATTTCCCCCCCTAATAATGATAATTCAAAAAACTGAAGATGATGATAATGATTGTGAAGACCACCCACCCCCACAATGGAATGACAAATTTGTTAATGCTCACCTGTGGTTAATGTGAATTTGCATATAAATTAGTTCAATATGATTCAAAATCAAGGTTATACTATATATACTAGAGCTCCAACACCATCTGTGTTAAATAAATATTTGTGGTTGCCTGCACATCATTGCAAGGCTGGTATCTTATGTTTTAAGAAAAGATGATTTCATATTTAATATCTTTAGCCAAATATTCTTAGAGCTCTAAAATTAAATTAGCATCTTCCCATTTTACAGTCAAGTATAAAATGCCTTTTGTTAACAGAGATAGTGGTGTTTGGATTCAGATCGTTGTGATTGTGGCCAGTTGGCTGCAATTTTAAAATGGAATGAAGCCCACCCACGGCACACAACCCAAAAACCAGAGTCAAATGTGCCAAGTCCACCCACAACACAATGCCCTCCCCTGACCCTAACCTGCAGTTGCACTGAATTGCATCAAATCTTGTACCATGGCCACATAGACGGGGTGAAGACGGGGTTGAATGTGTTATGTCATGCTGTCACATAATCCCAAAGCCAAGAATCATAATGATTCAAAAAATTTCCAGGGTTGTGTAAATAGTAGCCTGGACTTGCTTATATTTCTGGATAGCTTTGAAGCCTGGTTTTTCTTCCCCTTGAGGATAATTAAAGGTGACCTCAGAGAGCAACACAGGCTGTAAACAACAAATTACAAATAAGTTAACTAGCTGCCATCACTTCCCTTTATACACATCTGGAACACAATATGTGCAATTAAAATACAAATGTGACTCTTACATCTTGTTATAAGCAACATACTGCATTTATAATGTTACAACACGTGAGGATCCACAGGCATTATATTTATATATGATGTTTTTCTTTATGTAACCAGTAACTGTGTGTGAATAAACAAGCGTAAGCATGAATCTTGAATCATCATGAATGAATGATTTAAGCATGAACTTTTTATTCAAATCTTTTTGCATAAATAAAGCAGCCACATGTCAATTAAATAACAATACCATTACGTTTTTTACACTAGAACAACATTAACCACAGCCTATTGTGTCACGTTGTTACATTAGGACATTTGTGTGTCTATACCACAACAAAGGATCCTAATTGACTTTACACTGGCATTGTTTCTTTGGTACTGGCATGGTAATTTTAACACATTATGTGCCACTACCACATGATGTGGTGTTAAGAGGTTGAGGTCATTTCACATATTTCTGTGATATCAGGTTGGATATGAGAGTGGTATCAATTTTCTCATGCAACTTTCAAACAGTGAATAAGCATATTTTGGAAAAGTTTAAAAGTGGCTACAATTAATATGGTTCTAATAGCAATATATCAAATGACAGTGTTTAATGTCAGAGGCGTCACTCATTGTGATGAACCTGCAGAGAATCATCAGTGACTCTGCTGTAGACTAGCTAGTGAACATAGTGGAGCATGTAGCAGCTAAAGAACAAAATATTTCTCTCAGGAGTTGGTAGAGAGTAAAAAAACAGCTAAAAGAGATTGAATAGTGGACTTATATTTACCAGCTGGACAGAAACACAACTCCAAATGAATGATAATGTTGCTCCATAACTGCTGTGTGTGGAATTAAGCAACTGTTTGCCAAGTTTCCCATGTTAAATTTATGTCAATGCGGTGTTCAAAACTTGAGTGTTATAAAAAAAAAAAAAATCCACAACAGCAGGGTTATAGTCAGATGAATTGAAACAGGAAGTGAAGAGATTTAAGGTGTTCTGTGCATAATCTGTACATGGATGCAAGTTAAACAGTGACTTTGTTTATATGCCCAGCTCAGTTGTTGGTCTCACTCCAAATGAGCAAAGCAGACACCCGGCAGATCACTGCTTCATAGCCCAGCATCCCAAATATAGATTTCACTGTCATTTTTAAGTATGCAAACGATCTGTCTGTCTGTTAGTAGATGGACGGCTCATGACTGGATTCCAAGGCCTCTCATTTTAATACCCAAACTGATGTTGCGCTCCGTCGTCCTTTTGTTACCGCGCCGCTCTCAGCCTCTCGCTGGCCAGGAAAACAAAAAAGTCAGTTATACAGCGACAATTGATGCGACAGGCATTTAGTAAGGCGATTTCTATGGTAACAATCCACAGGAACATTTTCATTTTCAGCATCAAATGGTTAAAAAACGTAGCCGTGATAATTAGCACTGTGTCTGTAGCTTAATGTGTGTGTGTGGAACCTGCTTTAAAGGACTTCAAAAAGCCTGGAGGAAAAAAACACAGTTTGGTGTTCTACGACATCTCACCACTCTCTCTTCTGTCAGTCAGCATTAGGGGCTGTTTTTGCCTGTTGTATTTTCCTTTTGTAATCTAAAGCACCATCCTTTTAAAACGACTCTGCTAATTACTTTATTTAATCGGGCGCCGGCCGAGGAATTATTTTTGTAGCCCGAAGCCAATTTTGAACCTGTAACAATAGCTTTTGGAATATCAGTTTAAGATAAAAAGCTTTTAAAGTTAATCCTGGGGGCTCTTATATCTACACATTTCGAGTCACACTTTCATGTGGACCCTTCAAGATCATGAGGACTCTGATATAGTTGAATTGCACCTGAGGATAATCCGAAAACCAATGCAATTAGTGTGACTGTGCATAAAACAAGGATGGGTATAATATTTAAGAAAACAAGTTACAGTAGATGAATCTTAACAATGATAGCATGTGTGGGTTTTTTTTCTTTATGTCCCCGAAATCACGCTGTCCTCTCCCTTTTCGATCCACACCTGTTCCTTTTCCCAACACCCCCGTACCCCACTCTTCTTTTTTCCGTTTTGAATTAGAGGAACCAAGCACAGGGCAGCAAATGGTGTTTGAAAGACCCCAAAAAAAAGACAGGGTTGGGGGTCTGGGGTTGGTGGAGGGGGGTAAAAAAAAAATCAAAGCGAAATCGGCAGAATGCGTACTTTCAGAGGCTGCGGCACAGTTGAACTGAGCAGGCCCAAGTCCTGTGAAAAGAAATGGAGACAGCTTGAATGCAAATTAAATCCCCCTCATTCCTGCAAATATTGTCTTAGCCATTAGTGCGGGCCTGACTAGAAAGGAGTGGTCCCACTCATTGTCGCTCGGCCAGGGAGAAGTCAGGGGAAGAATTCTATTCAGTGGCCGTCTTGGGGGCTCGGTGCACTTGGGCACTTGTTTGGTACCATTCAAACGCCACAGACCGTGGCAACAAAGAGAGCTTTCAGCGTACCTCACTGTAAAAGCATGTGAAAAAGAAGAAAGGAGGTGGATGGGAGGGGAGAGAGAAGGAGGAGAGGGAGGGAGGGAGGGTAGGATTGGTGGTGGGTGGTGGGGGGGAGTGAGAGGGGCAGCAGCACTGGAAAAGTTTAGGTGTAGGTCCTCAGTATGTTGTTCTTTAATCTCCCGGTTTATTTTGCTAGGATGGATATTGGAGCGCTTCATGCTCCTTGCACATGTAACCGGTGGGTTTCTACGTTGTGCTGGAAAGACACTCTGACACCAAGATGTCTTTATGGTTGATCTTCGTTTATTCTGACAAACAAATAAGACAGAACCTCCAAGTTACTACTGCCTGCTCCAGCTCCTCAACCACAGTGGAAATTATACAAAAAGGGCCTGTGGCAAGATATTACTCATGGAATAAAACCAAATATACAATACAAAGTCAATAACATACCTAACAAACCAATAGGAAAACAAAACCTCATGTAGCATGTTAATTCCACTGCCAGCTCCAACTCTTACACAAATACGAAAAATATACAAATCAGAAGTTAGCTTATTTTTTTTTAAGCTAGTAGCACTTACTCTTAAAACAACTATTTTTAATTGCTAGTTCGATGTAATCAATATATTGACAGGTGACACACATTATAGCAGGAAAGAAAAATATGTTTCCATGTTAATTCCACTGCCTTCTCTAACTCCTACACGAATAGAATAAATACACAAAATAGAAGTTAGCTTAGTTTGTAGCAACTTTAAGCTAGCAGCACTCACTTCTAAAACAACTATTTTTAGGTGCCAGTGTGTTGGAATCAATATATTGACAGGTGAAGACACACATTATAACAGGAAACTAGAAAAATGGGCCAAAAGAAAATGACATCCACCTCTCCCAAAGGGGAACTGTACAAAAAGGGGGGAGAGGAGCAAAAGGAATTTATAGTAGGGACCACTGAAGAAATAATGAAGGAGGAGGGCTGGAATTTGGACATCCTACCAGTAAAAAAGAAGACTGTAACCAGATAGATTTTGTGTAATTATAATGACAAGAGATAAAGGTACTTATGACCCTGTTAGACACAGTTGGCTCTATTGGGTGAGGAGCTGTGCACACAAACACACACACACACATACACACACACACACACACACACACACACACACACTCACACATACATAAAGCCTTTGAATGGCCCGTCCTTTCTTTAAGTAGCACCCACGAGAGACAAAAAGAGCTGTTTCAGCATAAAACCATACCTGTCTTGGCTCCTCTAAAGCTGTTTGTGTATATTTATGTATTTACAGACATTTTTACAGCTGGGCTCTGCTTTGTGCATTATCTCCTTTTGCTGTTTTGCTGTCAAACTTCATCATCAGGCAGCTCTGAAGTGTGCTATTGACCTGAAGTGGCTTTAACGCACGCTGACGACAGGTAATTTTTTAAGGCAGAGCACATCTATTTGAATGGAGACCTCCGCCCCCCCCCCTTTTCAAATTCCAAAGCCTTCTGCTGTATCCATCGGCTCTTAAACCAAACATGACTGTTCACGAACGGATTATTTGTGTTTGAATCCACATGAGAAAGTTCAATCTGCAGTGCACAATTGGATGAACACTCACTGAGCCAGCAAGGTTATATTCTGCCACAGGCCTCGGGTTCAAATCAAGCCGTTCTATGAAGGGCTATCATGGAGAGATAACTCATACACAAGTCAGTAACGAAATACTGCACAGGTTGGTGTTTGTGTGTAAAGGTGGAGCCGGGTGTGTGCAGAAAGCAGAATAGCCCTTGGCATCCCAGATTTGTTTTGACTGGTGCGTTTACAGCTGCTGCATAGCATGGGCGAGGAAGGGCCTGGCCGAAGTAAAACAACCAAATTCTTACTTTTCTCCGTCTTTTATTTCACTCGTTCTCCACTCCTGTCTTCGCAGAGATGGCTCCCGGCCAGCCAGCTGTATAATCAAGCCCTTCATTTATACTTTATTGACAGATGCTACTTCTAGCCTTGGTTGGGGGAATACGGTTTGTTTTTCAAACCTCTGGGAAAGATTGAATTCCGTGGCAGGGTGATATATGCTTCGGAAGGCTTTGTTAATGTTGGACTACAGCTGCACGGTAGAAGTGGTGGAATGCTTTCGTCCATTTTGTCAAGTGGGTGAAACCTCAAGACTTGGACAGTTTGTGAGAAAATCAGTATAGAAGTTTAGTTAGAAACAGTCAGCTGCAACTCATACTGCCAGGGCTTATTTCCCCTTCCTAAGACACCAGATTTACTCATGTAAATTATTGTATTTGCTGCATTCATTTATTACTGTCACTGTCAAGAAAGCACACTGTTTTGAAAGTACTGACAATTTTGCAAAAATGCTCATTTTCTGTCTGTGAAATGTGGCAAAAGCTCAAAATTCAACCAAGTCTCCCATCACTTCTCATTCCAGTTTATTCTCCTTTGTAAAACAGCACCTCAATAGTTTCCCATGTGCTCCCTTGCACTAAAAAAACAAGCTAGACGACTCTGAATTACTGCATGTGCTCTTTAGTTTAGATTTTGGCTAACACATGTCAGCCAAGAAATCCTCACTCACACGAAGAGAGGAAGGCAGAGGGTGCCAAGACAATCTGAGGCAGGGGAGACGGCAGGTTGGTGTCGGTGACAGATGGGATGGAGAGGCTGACTTCTTTATTTTAAGGATGTTAAAATCTATCTCTTCCTGCCAGCCTGTCTCTCTATCAGTGCCTCAGTGTTGTTGGAGGGGGGTGGGAGTGATTCTCAAACTCGGTGCAGTAGTTAGGAAGGATGATAACGTGTTTGTGGCACACATAGTGACAGCCAGTCATGGACAAAACTTACATTTATGCTGTTTTCCATATGCACAAATGCTATCACAGGAATGTTGCTGCACTAAATTCGCAAGATTTGGGGTAAAATCACATCCTGCTCATGAGTGTTTCTTTCCCAGTTACTTAGTGAGATACTTTAAGTGAAGCAGATTATCATGGGATGAAAAACATTAAAAACACATCATCTGGACTACAGCTGTATAAAAATATTCTCAGACACTCCTCGCCTTGTTTTCATACAACATTTGCAGGTGTTCATTAACTCATCATATAATAGAATTTTATTCTTATATAGAATATAAAACACATTTATTTTCATTTATCAGTGATGATTTGTTTTACCAGTTCAAAGAGGTCACTACAAAATTACTTAAAGGGTAATAGGTTTAAGTTTACAACTAGGGTTTTATTATAGTTTTTCTGTCAATAATAATACGACTGCACTTACTAATATGTGGGAATTCAGTGTAATTACTAAAGAGACATAAAAAGGGTGGTTAGCCTAACTTGTTGGAAGACAAAACAAAGGCGAAAGGTCACATTTTTGCCCAAAGAGTCTGAGGTAAACATCCTCAACAGCTGTCCGCCAGTCTTTCCTTCCACAGGGATTTGGTTTTTTTTAAACCTGCTGAAAAATATATCGCACATCATGTTATTAGGAATAAATTTAAAGCACTACAATGCCACAATACAACAGTCAAGACATATTTATGTTGTCTTATGTGGGCATATTCGTGAATGGATGGTCATGAATAAACCAGGTTACCTTATCTTGACAAATCATTTGACCATTGTATTTGTTGGACTTAACCTATTAGTAACATGTTTTAATTTACTTGACCAACTGGTGTAAAAAAAAAAAAAAGGTAAGACAGCCAATCAAAAAAAGGTTGAACAAACCCAAGTAAATACTCCAATGACCCATTCTAACACCTTTAAAGCATTAATTATGATTGGATCAAGTAAACATACAAAAATCTGACCTTTTTGGCCATCTGAAAAAAAAAAGAAAAAAACCCCAAACAGCTGGAAAAGAAGACAAAGGAAAGAAAATAAGGAAAGGCTGTGGAATGAAGTTGAAATGTTATTTGGTGGAGCAAAGATGAGGAGGTCATAGATATTTTCAGCATGACAAAAAGGACCTAGTGTTATGAGGTATACAGGTTTTTATTGCTGGTTGATTGCACACTCACATTTTCCTTGTGCAATGAGGGATTATTACTGACATTTTAGGTGAGCTCACTTACAGTTTTGCCATCATATAATCTGGCGGCTTGCTAACAACCTGTCTGATAATATTGTCCCTTTTTCCTCCCCCACTGGACTGTCACTCTGTTCCCAGACTTGCAGAGCATAATTTTATCATATCTGGTAGAAGTTATTTTCAAAACTACAAACATAAAACCCAATTTATGATAAACCAGACTTATCCTTTAACTCTGCACACTTTTGGTGACTAATTCTGACTTGAACCCAGTTTTAAAATTGTGACCAAAGTGTGCAAGAAAAAGGAATTGGGTGCAAGTTTCGGGGAAAGGCTTGTTGACATTTGTGTTTTTCCACTTAGGGAGAAACTCTGCCAAAAGACAGGAACACCTCAAACCCACATCCACTATTCACTGCTACTGTGGCTTTGTGTTTTTAAAAATATAACTATACTTGCTCCGTAAATGTTAGCAGAGATTGGGTTTGGAGAGGATGGATTATTTGCTTGTTTCTATATATATATCTTTGGTACAGGTGTGTGGTGGAAACAACCACACCTGGACATATAACCTGGACTATTTATCATCTATCTCTCTCTTTCTTTCTCTGTCTGTCTCTTTCTCTCCGGCTTGCTTGCCTGCCGGCCTCAACTATTTCCCCTCCAGCAATGACAGGATTATGTCTGACATGTTTAAGGAAGTGGCTTTGGCAGGCAGTGTGGAGGAGGCAAGCAACACACACACACACACACACACGCACATGCATGCACACACACATGCAGGTGCACACACATTCCTGATGCCAGCCTTGACTCAGTAACCTTGTATAGTGGGGCAGGTTTCGACGATGTGTCTGTCTGTCAAACTGGAGCTGAAATTAATCTGCGTGTAAAGAGAACGGTGGAGATGAGGCAGGGAGGCTTTAGCATTAACTCTGTTATCATTACAGATGTCAGGCGGGATGACAGGAGAGCGCTGATGCTGTTGGTAAACCGATAGCCGCCGCTTGATTCGAGCGAGGAATTAGCCTCGCTTCGTTAAATGGAAGTGTTGGGACAGGTGAGCAATTTTTTACACTGCCGCTGCTCCTGCTGGCGATGATCACGGTTGTGTGAGTGAGGAGACCATCACGTGTCTTCTCCGGTGCTGCGTTCGTCTGTCAAGAGCATGACAAATGACACTTTGGAGGAAGAGGAGAGTAAATACACTCTCCAGCTCTGGCCTTGCACAGCCCAACCAGACCGGCTCCTTCTAACGTTTCAAGGCCGCAGAGCCAAATTCCTGGAAAATGACTTAATTGTGGGGTAGATTTCCAAATGATGATTTGAGGCGAAATGACAGCAGGAAAAGAAAAGAAAAGAAAAGGCCAAGGCAGGGTAGGAGTCTCATCTGATTGTTCTCCCTTTTCCCAACAGGTGAATTCACAGAGAAAGGCATGCTGTAAGAGAGGATAGAGGAAATAAAGAGGAAGTAGGGATACCTTCACAGGTTCCCGCAGCAAAAACTCAGACGATAATTGCAGACAAATGTGTCCAAAACGAGGGGAGCTGTCTACATCCGACATCCTGTGCTTTCAGCCAGGTTTTTATCCCAGAGACCGAGAACAAATGGCAGGAACTGGAGTGCCAGGACGTGCTGAGGGGCTCCTTATACCTGCTTTTAAGTCGACAAGCCCGAACTTGTCGACCCCTCCGTTAACCCGGAGGTTTGCTTTTTCCACAGACTCACTGTTGATGCAGACAGGACGCGTTCTATCTCTCTGTGCCCACAACCCCGCAATTCATCAAGTTTTATATGAAGTCATGGGCTGTAAATCAATGTTCCAAGAAGGGGAGATAGAGAGAGAGGAGTGAGGTGTTCAAAGAAGTTCAGAGCGTCTTTGAAAAATATTGCGTAGTCACTAACAGGTGTTTTGATTTATGGTGTTTGTGTTTAATTGGGGCATTTCTCACATTCACATGAAAGGGAAGGTGAATTGATATTTTTCAGGGTGAGAGTGACTCAGTTTGGGCAGTGAGAATACAGTCAATGCCGTCTTTTTTTCTTCTTCTTGAAGCCCCCCACTCCACCACCCACCCTCACCCCCTACAATGTGCACCTGGGAGAAAACAGTGTAAACGTTCCCTTGTGGTATTTGAGGAGTTAATCAATTGTGTAGTCTTATAAATACCGTTTCAGGGATGAATTAGCAAGTTACATTGTGGGGCTTTTTGCACTCTTTTGAGTGTGTTTTAGATGTTTTGAAGGTTTTAGCCACACTACTAGCATGGTTCTATTGCTAATAATGATGCTCAGAGGATGAATGCTAATGTTTTTTGTGATCCCCTTCCTTTCCTTATTTTAGTGGTATTTCTCAATAACTATTTGACTATTTGTAACCCTACAACTTCACATCTAGTGCAGTAATTACTTCACAATTGGTCCAGTACTATTGTTTTTGACCAGATACCTGCAAATCTAATATTCCTATCAGCCTCAGCTATATTTTTGGTTTAATGCTAATTAGCAAATGTTAGCATTCTTACCGACTAAACTACGGTAAATAATAAACAAGATAAATTGTACACCTACACCTGGGTGTTAGCATTGTTATTGTGAGCATGTTAGCATGCTGACGTTATCATTTATCTCAAGGTGCTGCTGTGCCTTAGTACAACTGTCTCACAAAGACACTAGTATAGACTCTATGCCTTGTTATATTAGGCATAAGCTAGGTTTATGCTCGATGCTAGGTGTTACTAGGAATGCAGAAGTAGCTTAAGTGCAATTCCTCATTGATAGCATTTTGATTTTAATCATTTTAATAGTGATAAACAGATCAATTCTTCCTCAGCAACAACCGGCTCCAGTGTGTAGCCATGTTGGATAATGCTACAAAAAACAAAACATGAAGCATAAACGTCTCTGTGCATGCTCGTAGCTTGCGCTTCATTTGCGAAGGCCTGCGCCACGGTGTCATGTGCGAGTATAAACAAGGCTTTACTCCCACATACTCCTCAGGGCTTGAGTAGTTACTGTATGACATAAGACAAGTAACAAAAGGGGGCCATGCGGCTTTCTACAGCTACACCACAGCAGCACACCCACATTGTAACCACTAGTGGATGATGAAAAATGCTGAGGAGAACAGAATTTAGATGATGTCCAAAAATGTCTAAATGTATGGCTCTAAGATCAAACACACTCCTAGTTTAAGTAAAGAAAGGACATCAGTCCTGTATGATCAGTGCTCCCTGATTGCTTATTTCTCCTATTTTACTTTTGAAAATTTTCCTCTCGCTCATTCTGCTGTATGAACTGTATGCCATATAAAATAAAAACTAATTGCACACTCTCAAAGTGAGTTATGTTGTTATGGGGTGATCTTTTTCTATTTTATGGCTGTTATTCTTGGCATTGTCCTTTATTTTTGATTTATTATCTAATGGTAATAGATTGTGGTTCTGGTAAATACTGCAGCTGTCCGTTCAGAAGTGTGTGTCCTCTGGCCTGCTCACCAGCGAGGCTAAAATAAGTCGCGGTTTGTTATGCTTGTTTGAACAGAAGCTGTGGCCTCTTCATTTTGTGGTTTCCAGCAGAACTCTCTTTTTTTTTTTTCTCTCTCTCTAAATATAATCCTGAACACCACTACCTCATCCCACTCTCCTTGTGCCATTGTAATAACTGACCAACCCAAACACATACATTTTTACATTTTAATTTACTAGGGAAAAAAAGACCATGGAAACTTCTCCAGGACATTAGTAACTGGCTGATTTTATGTTCTCAAAACCAGACGCCACCGAGCAAGTGGGGCAATTCATCATAGAAATCAACTTTTGCCAGCTTTTCCTCAGCTCACACACATACGGGAATTGTCCAGTATGTCACTAACTCCATTGCTTAAGCCATTAACATCAAGAGAGACCGCTAGAAATGGCCAGAAACAACACATATTGTTTCATTCCCATGAAGTGCTTATGGTAGGACGGAGCAGGACAGCGAGGAAAGATGTCTGAACACTTGAATGTTGAAATCTGTGAACAGTTTCACATGAAAATATACTTCACTGGTGAAAAGCTGCGATAAAATGAAGTGAAGCGGCAACTAATACCTTCAGCTGTCAGCCTAATAACGCATTGCTCCGAAGTCGGTGCTACTTTAATGACCTGAAGCGTGGACAGATTATATGCAAAAAAAGAGTTCGCTGTCAAAACTGTGCCCGAGCGAGCGTATCAGCAGCACCTCATCTGTTTTCCACTAACACGCCGAAAGAGAAATCACAAGTCCATGTGTCTATTGGAGCAGATTGAACTTGGCGGATGTGTGTTAAACGGCCGGGCCCCTGGAGTACTAAATAATGATTCCCAGTCGCCTCTTGCTCGGTGTGGGAGTGCAGCGCAGGAGAAGACTGAATGGAAAAATCTTCTGTCCAAACAACGGCCTGCTGCTGTCTCCGCCGCGCGCCCTGAGCGTCTGTCATCAGCCGTCCACATTGTTTTTGAACAATTGGCACTAATTTGCCATCTGGTTGAGGGAGCCTTTGTTGCACGGGAAGGGAAGCATTGTGCAATTATCAATAGCGAGTCCACTTAGGGAGCCACCGGTGGACAGAGACAAATGAGGAGACAATGGTCTTTATCTCGGCTCTGCTCTGGTTCACTTTATTGGCTTTGAATGTTTATCTGACAATATTACAAAAGTAGGGTATGTAAATTTCATATTCATACTAGACTGACATGATTATTAGTCGGTTTTACAACATGTCATATACCAAACATTACATCAGCTTCAATTAGTTATACATGATGAACGTGAGAGCTCAACGTCCTGCAGCTGAAGAAAACACATGCAAGTAGACCTAATCAACTTCACTCTACACATAAGCAGCAAAATGAAACACACTGAAAATACAGAACACAAAACCAAATATAGAAATGCATTGCAAAAACAGATATTACAATCAAATACAGAAATGCACTGCAAAAACAGATATTACAACCAAATGCAGAAATGCATTGCAAATACAGACAACACAACCGAATACAGAAATGCAGTGCAAAAACAGAAAATATGATCAAATACAGAAATACACTGCAGAAACAGAAAATATGACCAAATACAGAAATACACAGCAAAAACAGAAAATATGACCAAACACAGAAATGCATTGCAAGTACACTGCAAAGCCAAATAAAGAAACATGCTGCAAATAGACAACGCAAACAAGTTGAGAAAACACAAGTTTACTTATTCCATGATGTTGTGCAGCCTGTTAACCTGCACATTGTGAAGAGACAAAACATGCACATGCTATATAGTAAATATTAATATAATCTCTAAATCATGCAATCAGAATATTAAACTGAGATCAACTTAAATCTTTAGCCCATTTTCCAACACACCTCTCTTAATGCTGTGCATGTTTTGCTGTCATTCATCATTATTATATATTTGCTTGAATTTGCAAATGATTTCTTATGATGTAACGTTATGCATTAAACTGTCGGTCACTGCAGGTTGAAGATGTGTTGAATAAGTTAATAGTCTCTTTGGTAAAAGTAAAAATCATGTTACACTTGGGTGTGAAAAGCTCTGAGATTAACTGATACAATATTACAGGATATGATGGGTTAAAACTCTCTCTGTTGCAGTATGCCCATGAGGTTAAGAAGACCGAGAAAATAGCTTCTTAGAGTAACAGCCACTTCTCTCCTCTCCTCACCTCCAACTTTTCTATTTTTCTTTCCTCCTCCTCCTCCTCCTTTTCATTCTGCCCTCCTCTCTGCTCCATCCTCGGGGGGAGAAATGCACAGTGATGTCACTGTGGCTGAAAGAGTAACAAAGCACCGGTGCCTCTCTTATTTTTCCAGTTTGTTTCTCTCTCTGTCTCATTCGACCCCCACCACACCAACACCCATACACCCCCTTCTCTGCCCTCTCCATCTCCCTCAAGTTTTTGTTGTGTATTACCCCTACTCCCACCCCCTGCACCACCACCACCACCCTCTTCACTCCAATACATTTTGCAGCTGGGCCCAGAGAAGATGAGAAGTGGTGCTTTCTGTCCACAAATCAATAGGCCTTACTCACCTTTGAGTCAGGCTGCAGAGGCAACATCATCACTGTATTCGGCTGTACAGTACGTACAAGGGAGTGGGGTAGGGGTGGTGGAGGGAGCGAGGGGACCCAGGGGTGCTAGCCTGCCTGTCTAATGCATTATTGAGGAGTGCATCTCAGCCATCAGTTGCAGGTAGAGGGCTGAAATAGTCTTATTAGCTGCTGCAGACAGAAGTGTGGTGGAAAACACAGCTGAAATCCAGCGTCTGTGAGGTAGAAGCCTATATTACTGTTTTCGGGGGCTGCTCGGGGATTTGTCTGACGGGAATCTGGAAAACTTGACTTGCATTGAAATATTCTGACAAATGATCAGATTCCCTCATCAAGTTGTAAATATTATTAAAGGCCACGAGGCAATATATCTTTGTTTTACTGTCTTTGTCTGAGAGGAAATTTTTGGCCTTTCTTGACATTTAAGAAAAGTTTCCAAATCCTCGAAGATAGCAGAGCATTCTTTGGTCAAAATAATAACTTCATTGTTTTCTGTATATGTATCTATGTTTGATAAAACCCCTTCTGAGTATAGATTAGATTCATATCAGTATCTAATTAATTCGTAATGTGTTGGAGGCTGTTTTGACTCCATAAGCCAGGGTCCTTTTCATTGAATTTTCAATAAACATCTTGCCCTGAGGTTGCACTCTCGGAAAAATAATCTCTTCAGCCCCTGTCAGCATTGGAGATCCAACAGCATAGTTAAATATTCTCAACCAAAAAACCCAGAAAGCAAGTTTAATTTGGAAAGTTAATTCACACCCCAGTGGGTCTGTAAATGATATGAAAAACCAATGAGCATTGACGAGCTATTAAAAATGCATGTCCCCAATAGGAGCATTTGATTCAGTCATCTATGAACAAAATATGTTTGATTAACTTATTCATATCATTTTTTTGAAATGTATTTAAATTGCATCATGCTGATACGATTGAAAACATTGCTAGGCTGGTATTTAAAGTGAAATAAATGACAGCTACATTCGATATACTGTAAGATTTGAAAATTAAAATTCAGAAATATTACTATGGTCTGCCTTCTCTCTTCTGTGTTTTACAGAGAGTGAACAAACCGCAGCAAAGCTTTGACAAACACAGGCTTCTCCTGCCATAGTTAATATTAATGGCTTACACTCATAAAACAAATACACACACTTTGTGAATAATCCAAACAATGACAGTATTGCTTGTAAAATAATCCCATGCAGAGCGTGGAGAGGGGAAGAGAGGAGCGACAAATCAGACTGGTTTGAACAATCCTGTCAGGTTCGTTTAATTGGTTTGTGGTGTGTGCTGGAGCGGGTGACAGCATTCAGCAAATGGCATTTCACAGATCTAAATCCTGACATCCCTCCATAGATAATGAACAGAGCTGCATCTGTTGATATGCATAGGTCTCTTTTGTCAAAGAAGGATACAGTCCCTCCTTGTTAAAATATGAATATGCAACTTTGATCAGTAATAAAGATGACGGTGTTGCACCATCTTCCAAAGCTACGTTGAGTATACAGTGAATGATCCCCGTGTGCACGCTCTGTCCGATGAGAGCCTCGGTGGAACCTCAGTAATGTTAGACTGATAAGACTTACAGGATGGAGCTGTTTTTGTCTAATTAGGCAGAGCAGCGAGGGAACTTTAACTAGGGCAAAGAGAAACCAGGCCAAACCCTATTATATTTAAAATACCTGATGCTGTGAGACAGCACTGTAATTGCACCAGCTAGCTAGCTAGCCTCGGGACTTGCTGCGCAGACCCACCTATCAAATAATCACCCAACTGGGTCTGGGAAGAGCAGCTAAATAATGTTGCTTAATTACGTCTAGGAGACTAACTTAATTAAATCTTCTCTGCCTCTCATGGTGGATGGTTAGGCCTAAAAGCTGATGATCCAGAGCCAGAGTAAAGTGTGAGAAATGTTGCTATTGTTGCTAAATGCTGCTAACAACCATCCATTCAACCATGATTAGATGGTACAATAGTCATATTTTAATCACTATTACTGTCGTGTTCAAATCTTGAGAAAGGCGATACTTTATTAACAAAGCAAAGAACTTCGACAAAACAAAGAACTGCCAAAACGAGGAAACACTGCAGCGGACTTGGTCTACTTCACCCTAGAGTTCCATAGAAGAAGCCCTGAATGTACATTTACTACTCCTTATATTCAACTGTAGTTTGGGTGTTGTTCTGATTCTGAAATTTTATTGGTTAGTCCTTGTTGCTATGGTTATTTTAGTGGTTCAACTAATCAGCCATGGGCTGATTGTAAATTTCGGCGATTTTCCAAGTAGAAGTTCAGAATTCTTGTCATCCTATCTTTTTGTTTTTTGCCTTCAAAAATAGCTATATATTCTGGAGCCACTTCCTGCAGGGGCGCTTGAGTTTCCTGTTGCGTAGTCTCTTCGCACCTGCAGCTCCGTGCTTGCTCCAGTCAAGACGGTATTTTGTCCTCTTGCACTTTCGATTGCTTGATATTTACACTTTTGACCTCCTGCCAATACGTCTTCTTGGCCTAAGTATGAACTTTCATATCTGCATTACCATGTCAACACCTGCACTGACAGTGATTAACCATGTCGTGTCTATGCTCAGCATCAGTTTAATACAGCACTTGATATTAAGGTTTACAAAACTTCACATTACATACTAAAAAAGGGAGTTATCACTTGAACACCAGGCTTTGTGTTGTAAATGTGAGTATGTAAACGTTAGCTAGTAAGCAAACAGAAACGGTTCCCTAAAATAAATGGAGAAATGATTGAAACAGATTCTTAAAAGTAACAAATTAAGTATGTAAACGTTAGCTAGTAAGCAAACAGAAACAGTTACCTAAAATAAATGGTTGAAACAGATTCCTAAAAGTAACAAATTAAGTATGTAAACGTTAGCTAGTAAGCAAACAGAAACGGTTCCCTAAAATAAATGGTTGAAACAGATTCCTAAAAGTAACAAATTAAGTATGTAAACGTTAGCTAGTAAGCAAACAGAAACAGTTACCTAAAATAAATGGTTGAAGCAGATTCCTAAAAGTTATAAATTAAGTATGTAAACATTAGCTGGTAAGCAAACAGATACAGTTACCTAAAATAAATGGATATATGGTTGAAACAGATTCAAATGAATTATTTGAGCTAGAGCTAAAAGTAATGGTTAAAAAGGTGAAGTTGTTAGCTAAACATAGCTGATAAGCGGTGTGCTAGCTAAGTATTAATGCTAAATGGTTAAAATAGGTAGCCAAAACCAATGTTTAGATAGTAATTACCCTAAATTTAAATGACAAATGTTTCAGATATAGAGCTTCTGCCACTGAAACCTGAATTTATAGTGTTCAATAGTATGAAAAAAAAATGATTGTAACAATAACCACTTTTATAAAATGAATAATGGTGAATAACAGCCAGTTCAGGCCTATCAACTCATGTGAACGTGTTTAAAACATGACAGGTGGTGTGTATAAAGAGGTAGTTGAGTTTATCTGGGATCCACACAAAAAAGGTTGGGACCCACTCATGTTCTGTAGTTCACGGAGAACATTCACAGACTGCGACTTCAACCCATGCTGACAAGTCAGACTGCATTGCTGCTCACATTATTTTGGTCGTCACTACCCTCACAGACATGTCGCATCCAATTACCTGAAAAGTGAACTTAAGTGATATGCATCTGGAGCAACTGCCATCTTAGAACTACACTACATCATACTGTGTGAATTGATTCATTGGCCCGTAACACAATCTCTTATTCATGTGTTCAGATGCAGGTCGGTGCATCTTTCTCTCACTCACTCTTTCTCTCTCTCTCTTACACACACACACACACACACACACACACACACACACACACACACACACACACACACACACACACACACACACACACACACACACACACAGCATTGCTGCTGTTCTGCTGAACTGTGCATCCCATAACAGATCCTCAATGGAAGTGAGGACTCCTCCAAAACACTCCCATGTTTTGAGCAGCAGCTCATAGTGACATAACTGGACACAAAGGAGCTATTGTTGACATCCAGTGATACTGAAACTGCCTTTGTCATTGCTTCTATACATGCTAGACTCACCATGATACTGAGGGAGATTACTGTCAGTAACTTCAGTGTATTATACGTTCAGCAAGTGGCCTCACATGAAACGTTAGAGGCTGGATAACCTGCAAAAGCCTGGGCTAGAGACCAAAAGATAACACCAGTAAGATCTGTCCTTGCTGAGCAGTTCAAGCCAGCCAGTAGTAGTTTTTTTCCTCCTCTCCTAACAACTCAACGCTGAATCGTCTCACATTCCTCTAATACTGTAGGTAACATACAGACAGACGGCGGGCCACGCCTTGAGGCTGAACCTAGAGTGACCTGATAACTGCCAGCCCGGTCAGGGGAGGGTGTTTTCCAGGAAATGGATAGTTGTCCCCTGCCCTGCTGACCCGCAGTACTGTTTGCATACCCCTATTTACGCAACAGTTACATGTCCTTTTAAAATGAAGAAATGCAGAAAATGCCAGGAATCTGGAGCAATTCACAAAGAATCTTGATAGGAATTAAATGTAGGTGTACATCTGCTCTTGAGGAACATTAAAATGACCATATGTATGGAAGATACATTCAAAATCTCAAAAGATAACATGTCCACAGATTTATTTTAAATAGACACATGATTTTTGTCATCCCAGAATTGTTGGAAAAGCTTGCCCACAAGTTCTCCTGAATTAGGTATAGGTTGGAAATGTACATTTACAGCATTTATATGAAAATTCAACCGAATCTCACCACAAGCCAAAAGAGCAGTGCAACAGTCACACTCATGAGATCCTGCGCACAAGCCCAGAGTCATAACTTGTGTCAGTGTTGATGATAACACTGATATAAGTAAAAGCTTAAGGGCCAATATCCTCACTCTGTGCAAAAGACAGAATTAGATGGCAATGTGATTTAAGGAACAGAATGTGTGAACCTTTCCCTATCTGCACGGTGGTCTTCTGGTTGAACACTAAGCAGGCCTGTGGAGGTACTATCCCAAAAAGGGCCCCATTCAATCAATCTAAGACGTCTAAATGTAAATAAACCTGTGTGATGGCAGCGGTGGGTGGCTGGGTAGCGGTCTCGGCGTGGGGAACTGTGAGCCTAAGGGAAATAGAGCAAGAAAAAGCAAGCAAACCGTGACCCGAAGTGATTTGTACCTCTGGAGTAACTTCATTGGGACCCTCGGGGTGCCATACAATGCAGCGTATATTGGATTTGTTTACACCTCACTTGGCCTCAAAGGCCACCACGACGGGTGGTGGTAGAGGGAGGGTCAAAGACGGGCTCATGGCTCCATTTGCAGATTGAGGGCACAGAGGGAGAGCTGCGTCTCGCTTTTGAACGCAGACACGAGGTCAGCTGACTCAGATCTCGATTCTATATACTCCCGATGGGAGGACAGGCTAATAACTGTTTTGGGATCAGAGGGAGATGAACGCCCGTCTCCAGCCAGACAGGACACACGCAGAGGCTGTGGACAGGACTTGACTTGCGGATCACATTAATCCCATCGGTGCAGCTTAACTCCTAAATTGCTGTCAATCTTGCTAACCACAATCTTTATGTAAATGGAGGAGACTCAAACAGACCAGGAGGTGGTGGTTAGGAAAATGATAGAATGTGTTGTGATATACTGCATAATATGAGACTAAAAGATTAGGCAGTAACAGGGACAGGCTTACCAAGGGGTATGGGTATGCTTGAGTAACAACAGCACTGCCAATTGCCTGTTCAAGTTTATACTGTAAGGAAAACTTTGGCTTACAAATTCTCGAGGATGTGAAAAACTGGAAACCTTCCTATGAATTCATAAATTTCAGCCCTTGTTAGGAGTTCACCAGATGACCACCAGTCTACAGAGTAATGACTGAATTGTCTGACAATGTGTGTACTGTACAGCTTTGGACCCGAGGCTGATGCCGTTGTGTTGTTAAGGGGATCTCTGGGTGAGTGTACGGGGCCAGGGAAGCAGGGAGCTGCCTGCCAGCAGAAATGCAGCTGCAGGGCTTAAGGAGCCAGAGGCCCGGCTGTATGAATGCATCAAGTAGATGTTAATTGGCGGCCCCCGCTTTCTGCCACTAGTTGAACTCCTCCCCCTTCCCTCCCTTCCTCCCCCTCTCCCTCTTTTTAAGAACAAATGCCACATTCCTGCCATCAGTTATCTGCTCTGCTGACAGCCCCAGTGGCCCGTGGAGGACTCCCCCCTGCAACCTGTCCACTCCAGGAGGAGGCCTGTTTACACAGCGCTGATTGGGAGCGCCCTGCACTGCCCTTCTGACCTCTCCCCCTTCTTACGCCCCCACTCTTTCTCTCCCTTCTCCCTCTTTCTTTTCTACACTCCTATTCTTTCCTGGCCCCTCTCCCTCGCTACTCCCCCTTCACTGTTCCCTGTGCCCTCGGTTCTCTGAAGCACCCACAGTGGGACGAGGGGCGGCGCTGCTCTGCGGAAGCCCAGGCAGTGGGGATGTAAATCAGTCATGGTTTTTACAGGCCTTCCTTAAGTGAGCCCAAGGGCCACAGTGGGTCTCAGTGGTGGTTGGCCCAGATTTGCAGCTTATTCATAGGGAAGAAGTGACTTTTGTTCTGCTCATAGATGCTCAGTTTCAACACTCCAAAATACCCTGATTAAATGGGATTCAGGCCCTGACTAACGACATGCTCCCATTTCACATGACACATTTGGTTAAATAAAAATAATACAGATGCTATAAGAACCTTTCAGATATTGAATGTGGGGGAAAAGAATTAACACTCGGTCAGTGTTTTTGAAGTCAGAGTTAATTTGAGATACTGCATTTCATACTTTTGCACAGTCACCTGAGAGCCTCATCAGCTCTGGTAGTGAACAGTTACTCTAATCAACACCTGTCAACAGCAATAACAGCATGGACTAAATAACAGGATCACCTTACGTCATCTAATGCTAATGTTTTTGAGTCTTTGAGACTGTCATATTGTAATCTCTATATTATGTCTTTTGTTGCACTGTCGTCCTATTTTTTTTTACAGGAAGCTTTGCTATGATCATTGCTAATTTACCAAGAACAAGAGTCAAATGCTTACAGTTCTGTAAGGCTGTACTTAAGGGGTGCTTTGAGCTAAGTGTTATCAACAGCATGCTAGTATTCTGATGTTTAGCAGGTTGAATGTTTACCATTCACCACCTTTGTTAGCATGTTAGAATGCCCCCATTGAGTGTCAGTTTTGCAGGTACTTGATGGTATATCAAAGTTGCGCCAAATGAATATTTTACAATACAATACAAACAACTGTATTAATCCCACTAGGAGCAATCTGTTTGAAGCAGTGTGTTGTGCACACAAACAAACAAATAATTTATCATCCAATAGATTTTTAAGTTTGGACTGACTGACAGATGATATAGTTATCCCTGGAACCATATTGCTAGCATGACTAAAAATGATGTACAAACCCTGTGAATCAAAATAAGAAAATTAAGACACGAACAAGGTTAGTCACATGTTTCTGAATCTTTCAGATATCTTTCATTTACAGATCAGATGATCATGTGTTGATGTTACATATCCACACTACAACACGCTGTTACGTACAAAGAGTGTGTTGCACAAAGCGAATTTCTGCTTTATTTTCGATTCCATAAATGAACTGTTTGCCCTGCTGTGAAAACAGACTTCAAATGAACTGCTAAAGACTTTGAGAGAGAGAGGGCGTGTCAAAGTAGAGGAGGGGAAGAAAAAAAACAGAGGCAGAGCGAGGCAGGAGGGGAGAGGCAGATAGGGAGGGGAAGAGGGAGGGATTGGGAGGGAGAGGAGCAAAGAGACAAAACTGTACATCGGCGTGGTTTCTGTCGAGGGGCCGGGCGCACGCCTCTGAAGTCTGGGGCCCCTGAGCTTCCAGCTGTGTGAAGGGTTTTGCTGGAGCTTGTCATCACATTGGGAGGAGGCTGCAAGGAGGCGGCTAATATCCTCCAGCAGCAACCGCCCCATAATCAGTACTACACTGCACTGCACTGCACTAAAGACAGAGAGGAGAGGAGAGAGGGTAGTTTGAGCTTCGTTCTGTTTCCAATGTGGACACAATAAATACAATAAATCCCAAATTCTTGGTGCTTTATTTAAAAAAACACCAGACATCAAATCAGGTGCTAACAGAATACACATACACTGTATTATTTAATAGCAGGCTTCTAAAATTAACTCAATTCTGATAAAACAAGGACTCTCTCAAGTTATTTAATCATAAATGGCATGTGGCTAAGTCTCACAGTTTTCTAATGGCAGTTGATTAAGTTCACTCAAATGTTTTACCGCTGCTGTAAAATGGTTTATCTTTCAGGGAGAGCTGGCACATAACTCCTTTGTTGAAAATGAAAATAATTACCATAATATAAATGGCAAAATAAGAGAAAAAAAACCCACATAATTCCACACAAAATTCCACTAAATGGTGATCTGTTAAAAGGGGGCAAAGTTCCTGCAAAGATTTATGTCATTTATTTTTTGTCATTATTTCTGCAGGTTGGGGGTGTTTCAGGTCATGTGCTCGTTAAGCGATTTGAAACACAGGTGTGCCTCATTGAATCCTGAAGGCAGAGAGAGGGCACTGTGAAGCTGTTAAAAGGAAAGCAACCACTGTTCTGCAGTCGGTGATATGGCATTAAAGTGTGAGCTTGTGCGCACACGCTGAACCTCGGATGCCAACGATGCCAATAAATGTCTATTTTGTTTGTTACTTTGTAGTCTTTGAATGCTTGCCATCTTAAATTCACACCCGCGCTTACCTGAGCAGATGATACATAGTGGCAGTGAGAATGGCGTTTGTTGATTTTACTTCAACTTTAAATACCTTTCTTTAAACTTCACTGGGGTTTGTTGTTTTTGCTTCTGTCCCATCATTTTTGTGCAAAGTTTTTTTTTTTGATGATGAAACATCTACCGCTCTTTTCATAGGGCGTTGACACTCCCTCATTGTTGCTTTTTCAATCTGTGAATATGAAGATCAGATGATTTTAAAGAAAGAAACACTTGTGGCCGATGATCACTCAACACAGTGTGCAAGAGTCAACATGAGGCGCCAGTAACTAATAAAAAAGCCAAACTATAAATCATTTTAGTTCTTATTACTAACTGATCAGCTGGCCAAACAACATTTTATAAGACATTTTGCATTAAAAGTCATCTGGTCATCAACTCCAGGTGGCCTGAAACATATTAAAGTATTCCATGGATTCTGTAGATTTAAATGTGTATCAGGAAAGACCACAGCATGCGAGAATTGTTTAGAAATCAACAACTGCAAGCAATAAAAAGAGGCTACCTCCCTCATGAATTAGTATAACATTTTAAGATATTATATTTAATATTATTTTAAAAGGTTTCACAATCAGCTGATGAATCATTCCATTTCACATCAGTGACAGCTAATTCCATTAAAACATTTTAAAACAAGATCTGCATCAGAAACAAATGAAATTATCTCCCTCCCTTTGGTGATTTTTGTTTACTTCTTCTTCTTCCTTTCAGAGAAATGAGATTACACTGCTCAATTCCAGATTGAAAGCCTTATTTGGCAAGACGGGTGGATTCACTTGTGGTGTTGAGAAATATTGTTACTCATGGCATATTGCAGGTTGAATGGGGACACAAAGGGGAGGAGGGGGGTGACCTCAGAAGCAGTGACCCAGAGTGAGTCCCATGTCCCTCGGTGGCCCTGGCCCGCTCAGCCCCAAATTCCTGAGCGTCTCCAGCCTTCGGACAGCCTCCTCTGCAGACAAACAGCAGGGTCCAGGTTCCACTTAGTGAGCTTCTTGGAAAACTCTTTTATCTTGTTTAGCACACGCTGCCCCATGTTGGCACGGCACCAACACATTTCATGCAATCCCAATGCGCGCGCACGGGGAAAACGTGCACCAATGCAAACACACAGATTGCGGTTTAGGTTACTGATTCACAAAGTGTTTTCAAAAGCTGTCATTTACCCTATTGGTCTGTCATTAAACGGATTTGAATGAGATCAGAGCAATTATAATTGATAGGGCTTGATGGTAAAAGGGGAAAAAGAAGTGTAAAGAAAGCAGTCGGTAGAATAAAGCAGACAGTGCCTTCATGTGGTTGTGCTTTTGAAAATCCCCCGTGAACCGGAGGGGTGTGTGTCTTGTTGAATCGGCGATACCTCCAGGGCTTCAACATTTATCTTTTTTTGTGCACTTTTCCCGTTGGTCATAGAATTTCTGTAATATTATGGAATTTAGGGAGGTATATTCCAGGCAAGAGGTGTCAGAGGATTTGATTAAATTTGAAAAATTGTGTGGGTGAGTTAGGAAGTCTTATATGTTATCTATATTTTAGATGCCCAGCCTGTTCAGCCGGTTACAAAGAGAGCATTGATAAACCAAGAAAGGAAGAAGTTCATGGACATGGAAGTGCTACAACTTCAGTGGGAGAAATCATGTCTGTAAAAATGTATGCATGTATCACAAAAGTTGCACAGTGATTCACCATTAAAGCATCAAAGAGGCAGGAGAGTAACAAGCAAAACCTTTTTTCTCATTTGATTTGGATAATCTTATAGTAAGTGGCAAAGATAGCAAATTCCCAGTCTCCCTTCATTTTAAATTGACCTCTAGGAACATTCAGTAGACACTGGTCATCTTACTCAAAAGACTTTAAGTTACTATACAGACAAAACAATTCAGAAATGTACTCAGGGTCTTCACCAGATATAGCCTGATAGCTAATAAATACATATTTATGTTGAATTCTAAACTCCATTTCGGCTCACCTAGCTTCTCAGAGTTCAGGCAGTCCCTGAGGGTGTCTATCTGTGTCATAAAATGACGTAAAGTTTATTATACATACAAGTGAAAGAAGCCCTCTAGTGGCTGTACTAATTGGGACGGAGCAAAGAAGGACATTAGGGTACATTTTTATAGACCAACACACAAAACATCGGACTTTAAATGCACAATGTGTAATTTCTGCCATAGGGGTCCACCAATCAAAATGATAGATGGAGTTTGATAAAGCTGTGTGGGATCATGGGAGTTGTTGTCTTTATTGTTCCAATCAGCCTCTGCTGGTAAGGATTCCTTTAAGTGTTCATCATTCAGGAGGTTTTTACCGGTAACTAATTATATATCTCCAAAACAAACAGACCAGGTGATTACGGTTAAGAACAGTGACTAAAGCAGTTTCACATTAAAATGACATGTTGTGTTCCGTGGAAACAGGCTGTGAGCTGAGCTGCTAATGTTTGCTCAGCTTGTTTCTCTGAAAATTTACCAGTAGTGGAATTATCTACAGAGGTCTCCTCCTCTCCAAAACAAATGTACACATGGATTCAGAACAGTAAAAACACTGAGTAAAGCAGTTTTATGTATATTAAAAGAAAAAGAAAAAGAAAAAGTGTTTGGCAGACAGGAGACATCCGGGAGCTGCTAGCCAAGCTGCAGCTAATGTTTGCTCAGCTTGTTTAACTTAAGTCCAGACGTTCAATGACTAAAATTCATCATCCTGTTTAGAAAATATCCTTAACAACAGCCAAAATCTAAAAACGTTTATCATAAAAATGTGGCTTAAACTAAATACGAGTTGATTTCATGATAGAGTTTATGGAAGATAACTACAATGCCAAGGTATTATCTTGTACATGTGTACTGTTTGGTAGATGACATTGTGGCAGACAGCCACAACACTGACACATGTGCACAAGATGTTTATCGTCTTGTTTCCCATTTCCAGAATGAAGCCAACATTGTTTCCTTTTGTTGTTTTGTTTGTTTTAAAATCATGACCACACTCATTCCCTTAACCACATGCTTGTTGTCAACATGATGAGGAAGGCAGTAATTGTTACCTAAAGCACAATATAATCCTAAAGTACTTATTTTAACCCAAACCATGATCTTTTCCTAAACCTAACCAAGTCACGTTTGTAAAGATCTCTTCCAGAAATGTTATAAGACATGATGAAAAGGGTCCAATATGTTTTTTTCTCTCCAATTACCTGATTGAAATCCTGAAAATGACATTGCTGTCTTCTCCCTCATTGAAAAATCTGTGAATATATCAAATATTGAATATTAATTCATTTAAAAAATGTAATGACTTCTCTTTATCATTCTCAAGTAAATGGGCTGATATGGAGTTTGTTTTAATTTGAAGGAACTGTTTGTTTACGGAGATTATCTGTGTGACAAGTACACCGGTGTATCGTCCGCATAGAAAATATATACACGAATGACAAATTTAAAGGCCTAAACATAGCATGGAAATGAAAATAAAAGGAGGTCAAGAACAGGTCCTTGGGGCATGCCATTGTTCAAAACCTGTCAAGCCTTAGCCTGTCAACAAGGATCCTCTGATCAACTGTATATTGAGAGCTTTTAAATTGAGTAATGTAAAAGTAATAGAACCACAGTGTGAATCCTGATCTATAGTTCAAACTGCATCTTTAATTTGTATTTTTTGACAAAATCAAACTGGTACACACCACTGTCGACAACACCACGAGTGATGCCAAAGCTGAGTGGAAGCGCTTTATCCTGGATTAGAGAGCACACACTGATGTCATGGTGTGAAACTTTGGAAAGAAGGGAATAAAAAGGCGTGTGATTGGGGATGAGGGCTCTGGCTTTGCCCCGTTGTTGTCTGGGTAATGTTTAGAGGTCAGCGAGAGATAAAGGCCTGACTGACAGTAAGGACGGGTCTGGTGTTGGAGGGGTCAAGGGTCAGGCCTCTGCTGAAACACCCCGATTTATGGCTCCTCACACTGCTGGGTCAGGAACTCTGCATTGTTTGGGGATGTGATCATTTCCATAACAGTGTCTATGTGTGTGTGTGTGTGTGTGTGCTTCTGTGTCCATGTGAGGGAGAAAGAAGCTCTCTCTGAACAACTTTGGAGTTTGTGTAATCCTTAGGAGATCTGGATGGTTGTGTGTGTGTGTGTGCGTGTGTGTGTGTGTGTGTGTGTGTGTGTGTGTGTGTGTGTGTGTGTGTGTGTGTGTGTGTGTGTGTGTGTGTGTGAGAGAAAGAGCCTGGTGTGTGTGTGTGTGCTTGAGACAGAGACGTGGTGTCTGGAAATAGCAGCGAGGAGGCTTGCTCTGCTGTTTGTATTCCCAAGTTTGATTTGACATCCTAATTGCCACATGGAGGAACAAAATACTCTGAGGTTCCACAAATTGAAGTCGATGTTGAACCAAGCAGGCTATGTTTAGCGGCCTGGGCTATCTGTGGAGGGCCTACATTTACTGTCGCTCACTCTTCCTCCTTTTCTGCCTCTGTTTCTGTATTTTTTTTTTCCCCCTCTCCCTCGCTCTGTCTCTTCCTGAAGGAGAAAATATGGAGACAGAAACAGAAAGAGAAGATTGACTGGAGGGTGCTGGAAAAAGTAGGTAGAAAGAGAGTTAAAGATAGAGGGAGAGAGAAAGGACGAGTAGCAGAGACAAATTGGAAGATCACTGCTTTTTATGCACCCCTCCAGTGAAACTCCCCAGCCCGGCTGAGCGCACACACGCTCGCACGCACACGCACACAGACACACTTTTTTTTCTTCCTCTCCACCCCCCTGTCTACCCCTCCCTTGCGTTCTGTCTCTATACACCCTCTAGCAGCAGCAGCAGGCAGCCCAGGCAGGTAGCTGACAGGCAAACTGAAGCCTGGCAGACTGGAATAATTACATGTGGCTGTCTGCGTGGAACATGACAGCTCTACCTTCAATTAAGCCCGGAGAATGCGTTTTCATCACCCGCTGAGAGCTCCCGGCCTCGCCCGCCCACCCGCCAGACTGCCAGCCAACCAGCCAGCCTGCCTGCCCGCAGTCCACCACGGTGGGGCACGCAGCTGCGGGATGAAGGGGAGTGAGGGAGCAGCGGCGATACACACACACACACACACCGGTGTCGATACAGCTTCACCACTCAGCCTACCTCCCATTATGAGTCTATTAATGAGCGCCAAATGTGATCGGCGCGGAGCCTTCCACGCCAGTCAAAAGGTGAATGAGGGGAATCAAAGTGGATGGAAGCTACACGTGGAGTAACAAACCAAAATACTGACAATTAACCTCTGAACCCAGCTTGACGCTGCCTGTACCCGACTCCCTCATACCACCACCCCCCCCCTAAACTCAAGCCATCAAAGGGTGTCATGGCTCTGATGCTGATGAGCGCTAACAACAGAAGCAAAACGCCGGGACAGGAGTCATATCTGTGCTCGCTAATAGTTACCGGATACACATTTTTGATTGAATAGCCAAGTTAAAAATACATTGTTTCTTTATCCCGATGAAAGGGAAAAAAATTGGATTATGATGAGAAGGATAAATGGCAGTTTGTGAGGATTTTGACTTTGGATGCAGTTCCAATCATTTTTCCTAAAAAGTTAAGTAATAAGAAATAGGGTAATAAGAAAAATAGCCTGCCTGCAGTAAAGTATATTAGTAGTTGTACGTCCCCTCTCTGCCCGTCACTTTCCTTTAAAAAAAGTGTAAGGGGTTAATTATGAAACTGACCTCTCCATCTAGGCATGGCTATGGATGGACACGCAGATCCTGAGGAGGTTTTACCTCACAAAGGACACAGAGCTGAGCATCGCTTACATTTAGCAAATCTTAATTTACATTTAGAGTGATTACTTTCCCCTCCTCAAAGCATTTTTAAAAAAGTCTCCTTCACTCGCCTCTGCGGGAAATGCTACTTCCAAATTTAAATGGCACAAAATGAAAATCACAGCTGGAAAACTGCCACTTTTTAGTACGTTGCGCACAACCATGTCACTGGATGTAAATGATACATATCGAAAAGATTCTGGCGCCTGAGTCAACAAGTCCAACAGAATAAAATATGAGTAGGATTTTTTTTAAAAGAAAAAAAATATCAGTCACATCAGAGCATCGGTTCTTTGGCCTGTGTCAGCCGTGGATTAGGATGCATGAGCCTGCACTCCTCTACTGTGCCACTTGAGACGAGTGCTGGAGTATAGATTGAGCAGCAAGGTCAAGGAGGTGTGAAATAATGGTACAGATAATCAGTGGGTTTACAGAGCCAACCCTTCACAAGCTTCCTCCCCTGCTGTGTAACCCCAGCAGCCCCTGGCGTACTCCGGGCTCCCATGGCAGCAGGGGTAAACATGTGTGTAAATACTCTTTGCTTTGCACTCACACACACACACACACACACACACACACACACACACACACACACACACACACACACACACACACACACACACACACACACACATACGCATGAACGCACCTGTGCACAAACACACTAAGGACAAAAGAAAATTTACAGACATACTGTAGGTATGTGCACACAGCCCGCATACACACACACACACACACACACAACAAAACACACACACATAATGGTAGAATCTGAGAGGGGGACTGACAAAAGTGCCTCAGGTAAAATGAATTGAATCCTATGAGATGTATTGGGGGGATAGATATGTAAAGGACTGCTGCTGACAGCTGCTATTGCTCCCTCGGTGGCTGGTGCCAAATGACAGGCCTGCGGAGAAAGGTGCGTTTGATAATACAACCACTACAATCCACCAGATCCTCGTTCCCTTCAGTCTATTTATATCCCCCTTTTTTTTTTCTTTTTTTTTTTTGCATCGTTGTCGGCACTAACCTCGAGTCAAAGCTTCTTGCGCTGTTTTACAAGCTCACATGTGAAATGCACTTTGTTTTTTTTTGCGGGCTATACGTTGTTTTCTTTAAAAATAGCATATCATCAAGTTTTGGCACGTTCGAATAAAAACGCACTGATACAAACCTCACTAACCTTCTCCCCCTCGTGCGCTTCAGATAAATATTCAGGCAGGAGTGGGTGGAGGGGCTTTTGCAGATTGCTGAGGCTAACATGTTGCATTGGGCTTCTTGAGTAGAGAGGACAATGACTAGGTCCACAGTGCCCCTATTAAAGCAGCAGCCTCCAGGCTAGCGGATTAGCCTGAATAGGCTGTGCTCCCCAGGTACAGGATTTGGTTTACATTAGCCAGCTTTGCCCTTGGCTGCCACTGCTAACTCCTGTTCAGGTCACTTAGCTCTGGCTCACCACGCAGGACATTTGTTTTCCTAGAATAATTAAAAAGAAGGGCTTAATTGACATTACTTTGTGACACAAATATGTTTGCTGTTGTTTGTGGGGGTGTTGAACTGTGTGGAAGGAATGGCTGTGCAGTTGTTACAGCGGATGCTTAGAGAGAGAGAGAGAAGAAAACGTATCACTTTCCAGCAATCTTCTGTGCATGACAGTGAGAGGGCATGTAGCTCGGGGCAATGGGACCACTTTAAATTTTAAACACAATTTCAGCTTTGCCTCATTTCAATGCAGTACGGCTGGAGGTGGAATCAGAATGCATAAAATTGACTGCATGAAAAGATAATGTATAATAAATGTATTCCGCGTTGGGCGCCAGTGGATCGAATCATTGATTAGCAGCGCCGGGCCCAGTGCTAAACATCCTTGTTTCATACATATTTCATTACGGCTCTGACAGTGGCTGGGTCTGCTGTCGTGGGACTGTGACAGATGTCCATTAGTTGGACCAAGGATCAGTGGAAGGGAGGTCCTGGTAACCTGTGCCACCCCAGATCTTGTGTCCCCATCTGGCTGACTGCATGGTGACCGGGTGGCCCAGTGCATGTGGCTGTCACCTCTCTTCTGCATTATGCTTCCTGTTCTGGACGTCATGTCGGACCGAAACACCAACTGTTTTTGTTACTTCTGCCTGCATGGTCCCAATATGTCTCGATGTACTTTTACTCTGTGTTTTACCCATCCTTCTCTTCTAGTGCCCCCTGAATAGACAGATCAGAGGTCAGTGTCAGCTGGCAGAGTTTCAGTATCTTACTCTTGACTCTAAAATTAGTAGTAGACTGTTGTATGCCATCTTGTACAGTCTGGCTAAGAAAGACACAAACCTATCATCAAATTGAGGAAAAACTAAATATCTGCATCTCTCTTCTTCTACCTGAACTCATGAACTTAACAGTGGAGACCCTCATTATGGTATTCCCAGTAGGACTTCCCATGGTGGTCCTGACACTGAGGGCAATATGCAGATAACAACACTGCCTGCAAACACAAATATCCTGAAATCATAGACCCCTGAGGGACCTTATAATGTCTGCACGAGGACCCCACTACTTATCTACCACACTGTGTTTACCATCTGCCAAACACAGGAACCGTCAAATATGCACATTTAAAATGTCTCTTCCTTCCTTTTCCTCAGCTCTGTCTCAGTTACAGTACAGAAGGACAGTAGAGTCTGTCTGATTTCTTAGATCTTTATGCATTCACATGTACTTCAGAGATGTTTGCACAGCTTGTTTTACACTTGGACATAGTTTCTTTTTCTATGTGGAATCCGCTTCACGACTGGAAGTTGGATCAACCAATCAACCTTTTTGGCACATAAGGTTGCATGATGCATTTCTGAGATCTGGCAGGTGTGCAGATGGACTCCTCTTGGGATAGAACATTTGGTATTCACCAGTACAGCATATCAACCTACAATGTGTGACTTACAGCTACCCAAACATCTTCCTCCGTGTGGATCCAGACGTTAATGTGTATGTTTGCAGAATAGTAATTTCAACCTTAGTTGAAATACTGTCATTCAAAATGCAGAGATTGTAGGGTTTACCCACTTCTGTGAACACAAGCAGCCATCACTTTAGCAACTGATATGCATATGTCTATCGCACAGGCGTACATGTGGGGGGAAAAGTGTGTGAATAAAGGTCACTGTGCCCCCTAAAAACAACAAAAACAGCAAGCCACATTTTAATTCAACCAGACACACACAATCTGAAACTTTGTAAGCTTTACATCTGCTTATATCATCATCAGCATCATCATTATCATCATCATCTTCATCATCTTCATCATATTTGCAGGTTATTTGCAGCCTTTTCCATGGATCATGTTTCATGTCAGAAAACACAATGTTGTAATGATCTCCTTTAGCATTTCCAGTTCAAAGAGATGCTTTAGACACATGTATTCCCTCTTCAGTGTCTGCTCTTTTTGCAGCGTGAATGCAATTTGTCAGGTGAAGACGAGGAAAAAATGAGGCCAGCATATGGGCCCCCTGAGTGTGTGTGTGTGTGCGTGTGTGCTGTATATGAGAGAGAGTGAATTTTTCCTCTCTTTATTTTAGGGAACTAGAGCGTCGTCTCAGCGCTTCGCTATTCCCTACTAATCAGGTGCTGCCAACCTGCCAGCCAAGACGGGACGCGAGGCCTTTCAAAACACTCTGCTAATTAACAAGCCCCCAATGCATCCCTTCCGCTTTTACAGCGCTAGCACATCTGCCATAGAAGCTGTGGAGAAGAAAAACTACATTATCGTCAGCCTGAGTGGATCCCATCACTTTGCACACAGCCTGAATAGATGTGTGTGTTGTGTTGTGTGTGTATGTATGTATGCATGTCAATCGCGAAGGTGCGCGCAAAGTTCTTCACACGAGCTCCCCATTTTTTCTTTCTTGAAAGTGTTGACGGCTCTGCATTGGTGCGCTGCTTGTGTAGACATTGGCAAGGCGTCCCGCATCTACGAGGCAGCTGAAAAGCATGAATAGCGTTCCCACCGTCTTAATGACTGTTTACATGTCCCCAGTGCAGATTAAAAGATGTTTCTGGTGTCGCCTGGGGTCTTGCTGCAACACATCTTTGACAACCCTCTTGCATGATTAACTTCAAAAGTGTTTTTTATTTTTTCACATTCTTAGTTTCTGATTCCTTTATGTCTCACAGCACCTCAAATTAAAATTAAAACGGCGTACTGATTTCATGGAGGAAAGAAAAGTGTGTGTTATGGTATTGAATCTAGTATTAGCTGCAGCTATTTAATGAAATGTTGCTGATTTACTTGGTTTGAGGAGGGGGAGCTGATACTGAAATGGTCAGAAAGTAATCTCAAAAAACTATTTTCAATCCAAATATTTTCTTAAATGAAAACTTGGTGAAATGGCCTAATGCTCACACAGGTAGAGGGAAGTTTCAGGTAAAATCAACATGTCTCATGTTAACTGTGGGTTGAAAAAAAGCCCTTTTAACATGAAGTGTAATTTACACAGGTTGGTCTTTGAAAGCCCCCGGAAAATTGGAGAAAGCGGCCAAAGTGATCTTGTTTACTTTGGAAAGGTCTGCCGGGGTTCTGAAGGATCCATACATTCACAGTCGTTATGGAGTTATGACTTTTTCCAGGCCTGGAATTTCATCTCCTTTTACGTTTGCCAACCAAAGGCCGGCCGCGGCCCAGGAGATCCTCTCAGCTCATTTCCTCTCTGTCAAAAAGCCATACCATGCACTCTCTCTCTGCCTCTGATGGAGCCTCATGTTAATTTACTGCTACTCAACATCTGCCCCCCCTGCGACACTTCATGAAATTGTCAATGAATTGCTCCAAAGTCCTGGAAATGAGCAAAAAGTACACGTTTTTAGAGGTCAAATGTCTGTCTAAATCTAAAAGTTAAGTGGATGAAGATTACCATTTTTTGCAATGTTGAAATATGATGATCTGCTTTTTTATAGTGTTATTTAGAACTAAACATTTTGTTTAAATGAAAATCAACTGTCAGTCAGACTTTACTGAGAATCAAAGTCCCAAAGACTCTCAAAAGGAAGCCAGCTGTTGAAGGAATGAATGACTATACCTGGTTCTTTCCTTGAAAAACAATAATGAGGTATACATTCCTGAAGGTCATATGATATCTGGATTTGAAAATGTAAGGATTTAAAGTGAAATATTGTGGGTGCCTACTGGTTGTAGCCTACAGGTTGGGACACTTGCCACATTACTGCAACATTTCCTCACAGCACAGCACTTTCTACAATCAAATAAACGCTATAAAAAAGGATTGGATTTTTTTAATACACACATCAATAACAATGGTGAAGAAGAGAAGTTTTCTGTTGAGAAATAAAGTTTACAGAAAATGAATAAAGTAGCTACAATCACTGTTTTTTAGGAATGGAACACATGCCTACTTGTATTTGAAAGGGTTCATTTGGTGTGATAAACTCAGAAAAACGTTAACCCCAGAGAGCTTTACAGTGTCTTTCAGTTCATTGTTTTGGTTCAATCTATCTATTTCCAGCAAAAAAGTTCTAAAAACCCCTATACAGTACCTACACTTGACCAAACAAAAAAGTTAGCAAGTGTACATAGTGTAGCGTTTAGCACTTAGCAGCTAAAAAGCCAGCTGTTTCCTGTGGGAGCTGGTGGAGGCCAAAACAAAGCTAAAAGTAGAGTGAATATTCTACAGGTAGACAGAAATAAAACTCCAACCAAATGCTAATGTTGTTCTGTGTCTGCTATATGTGTAAATAAGCATGTGTTTGCTAAGAAGTTAGCTATATATATATATAAACTTAAAAGGTTGTATACTATGTCAGTGTTGTGTTCAGTTCAGTTTTGGTTTCTGGTCAAAATGTTTCTGGGGTGCTTTCAGGGGGCTTAGACTCATGATTTTGGTATTTCTAGCATCATCATGGCTACAGCCCAGCTCATCAGCCACCCATGCCGCTCTTAATCCTGACTGTTTCCATCTACAATCATCTTACAAATCCCCATATTTAGCATGACGTACATCTTGATTAATAATGTATCATATACCAAGCAACATCCGCTGGAGTAGTTACTTTTCATAGAGCTTGCCCGCCTTTTGTATTTTCTGAACCGAGGCCTAAAACTTACATCACTCTCTCATTAGACTTGCTGTAGTTGCATAACACTTTAATAACAACCGTTCCATAATATTTTGGTAAATGATGCCAGAACACTGCTTGCTTAATGATTTTTCCCCAGGAAAAAAAAGTAGAAGATGTGTATAAATGCATCTAAAAGATTCATACAGCAATTGCAACCACAGCAGGAACAGCAGCAGAGATTGTGGCAAGTATGTTTTAGTTGAATCCCGGGACTAAGGATTGTAGACAGAAATGTATTTTTTGGGGGGGAAAGACTTTGTTATTCTCCCCATCTACAATGTGGAGGCCCTGGCAGAAGAAATGCCAATCAGGAGGTAAGTCGGAATCCCATCATCCCTTCCCTGCCTAGAACACCTTCACTTTCCATTTGCTTCAATATGCAAACCAAGCTGTTTAGGGATGAGGAGAGAGGCGGCTAATGAGCTGCCTGCATCAACCCTGCAGAAAGAGAAGGACCCTTCTTCGTAGATGCTCAAGAGAACACCTCCTCTGGGCATGCTCAGAAACAGCAAAACAACAACAACAACTACTATACAGCCACAGCAACACAAATTGATGTGATTAACCAGCGGAAATGACAGTTATTGTGTGAGGGCTGGATGCAGAGCAAGCACATTTGGAGTGCTTGAGGTTTGCACACAGGCGGAGGGTGTGCAGCTGCAGATGACTTGCAATGTGGAAAAAGTTTATTCGGTTAGACGTCAGCTGTTGATGAGATGTGCTTGACCTCTGAACAGAGTAAAGTTTCTTCTTCCTCTCCTTGTTAGTGTCTAATTTTTCCACTTCTGTGTTTCATAAAGCTGTAGAATAAATGACATTAGGTCTGGTTGTGCTCTAGTACCCAGGAGACCGGCTTGCATCCTGAATTGTAAATCAATCTCTGTGAGAATAATGATCCATTACAGCCTCGGTTGACTGTTCATGTGCCAGAAAACTCTATATAGATTATACAGTATAGTATCCTAAAGACATTGTACAAGATGGGAAATGGCTTCCTTCTGTCATCACAAGAAGTAAATGTTCTTTATGTGTTGCAATTACAGAGGTAAAAGCCAACTACTGTAAACTCCATTTATTCCACCCAGGAGAAGAATCTCTGCGTTTACTTATGTCATCCCTCTGATCCCTGCATTCAACTTATTACACAGGCTGGTAACACTTAAGTGCCTTAATTTAGTATCTATAAGCAGTATATAAACAGTCTATACATTATTATATAGTAATAAGCAGATATAAGGAGAATTTTAAGTGTAATTGTGCGGTATTTGTCAGAAATCGTAACTTCTAGGAAAGACTTACACTAAAGTGTTAGCATGAAACACACAAGAAGGTCAACGACAGACAAGACAGTATAAAATAGTAAGATTGGTCCCTGTTGTGTAACACGAGCACTGTCATTACCGCGATGGATTTTTACATTTAGTGTTTTGAGAATGTCTGTGTCACGAGGTCCAGGTCAATCCACCGTCCAAACGCTCTGAACTTTTGCACTTTCCTCGGGCCGTCCAGTGTTTTTGCTCCGCCACAAACCATCACAAACAAAACACGAGGCCAGTCTCGTTTCACATAATTGCTCAGCCAGAAAATGTCCATTACGCTCTTGTTTTCCTTGGCGCACGGAGAAGAACTTTAAACCATGAAAGAAAAGCAGTGTGGGAAGTTCAAATGGTATTGTCATTAACGCCTCAACACAGTGATCATTCACAAGGGGCTTGCACGTACAGACAATGCAGGCCTTTCTTGCTGTGGCGCAGATGGCATCGTAAAAAAAAAAAGAGGCCTTCTCTGCAAACACCAAAAGCAAACACACAAACAGTGGTGACCCTCCGAGTCCCCAATCCATCTTTTCTCCTGTTGAGCGCTTGTTGTCCCAGTAAGATCAAGGAGTTTTCACTGAACTGATGTTTTCATGCTGTTATGCACGCTCATTTTGGGCAACTCTTGAAATGTAAATGGAAACTTTTCAAAATGTTATATTTCATCCAGCTTTTGTTTTGACTTCATACTTGTGCAGATTTTTGGCATTTTTTACCATCGGGGTTTCCGAAAGCTTTAATGTACATTTATTCATGTCTTTTATTGCTGCTCATCCATCTTAGTCTGTGCTTCAATACCCTATTAGAAAAAATTCTGGCTAATTTACATGCATTTTCTGTCCTCTTTGTACCTTTTCTACTCTATTCTATTTCAGTCAGTGGAATTTGTTTGCACAACCAATCACCACAGTGTTTGTTGAATACACAGAGCGGCATGAGGCTGTCAGCTCCATTTGGTTTAAGGCAAATTGGCTAACCTTTTGAAATGGCTAGCGCTGGACCTCATGTCTCCTCCAAGACCGGTGGGTATCTCGTGGATTGCCCTTCAGAAACACAGATGTTCCATCTCCTGAGTAATGCACCCTTCCTTAGGCCTAATCCCTGGATGCTGGCACGGCCACGGCAGAAATATTTCCAAACAGAGCTGCAGCACTTCTGTGTGCAGCTGTGCCTCAACATTTGTCAAATCTTGTCATCAAGTGGCGGAAACAAGGCTGAAGAATTTGCTCATGATTACATCGTGCACAAGCAGGACTCGCATATATATACACATCCGCGCATGCTTCTGCACGTCCACACATACACACACACCATAATACATTACTGCAACGAGAACACAAACGGATTTATCAGTCCATCGCATTTTATAACGTGCTCGTGTTAAGCATGTTTGGAGAAGCTCTTTAGTTTATTAGTTGCTTTACATGAGTTGGATTTGTTTGGGCAGGTAAGTCAAGTTGCTATTTTAACTCCAACCATAGCCAAGTAAAACAAGACACACACACACACACAACTGACACGGCTCACTGAACATCTGGTTGTTGCTGAATGGTTTTTAATGATTTTCTCATTAAGCTCAAATCAAATAATTGAAATGAATGAGTCAGAAATGAATCCTCTTCTGAAAGATGTAGGGTGCAGTTTGTTCACTTAATGCCAACTACAGTAAACAACCCTAAAATGCACTTTCACACCTGTGTCAAAACACGTATTATATTTTTTTTAACCATGCCAGCTAGCCAGATGAGTTTTAGTTGGTTGGTCCATCTACCGCTACAGCAAGTATCGAAATATCTCAACAACCTCTAAATGGATTGTGGCAAACTTTTGATTTTCCTGTGGATGTCAGCTTTAAAATTGCATAAAAATAGCTACAAGACCAGAAGTTTTGTCCAGAATTTGCTCACCACAAAAATTCCTATCTAATAAACATGTTACTCATGAGTGAGGTTACTTTTCTTCCCTTATATTTATATATTTAGGCACTGAGAACCTAAGTCAACCAAATAAAGTAAGCTTCTCCATGACGATTCAGACTGTGGAAAGATGTAGGTATGATTCCACGCTCCATCTCCAAAACCCTGACATGAGCTGTCAGTAGCTGATTTATACAGTGTTTGCTAGTGTCTTAATAGAAGCTAATTGTGTGGGTTTATGGGTTTATGATCCCCACACTGTTCAAACTGACCCAGGAGAGCTTAACTGACCCCACCTTATATACAGACACACACACTCTCTCACTCACTCACAAATCCACACAGTCCTTAAACCCCCCACCCCACCCTCAACCTCAAACCTCTATTTGCCAAAAAAAGGTTTCCATAAGTGACCTGCTCTGTCTTCTCCTCTTTCGCAAGAAAATTTCCAAACGTGGTTCCAGACGCTCGCATTGAGGTCAAGCATATTAGTTTATAAAAAGACCACATTATTTCCTGTTAACCGAGTTATTATTTTCTCTCCCTTGCACTTTTAATATTGGACTGCTTTGGGCCCAGTGGTAAATATGTCAACAATTTTAATTTGAACTTTTCAACTCCTTGATTTACAACGGCGATTTTGCCAGTCTGAGTACTGCCGCTGACCTCTAAGGAACATTTCAATTTATTCGCCCCCCCACCCTAATTTATTTTCACTTCTTAATGAGAATGGAGTTTGGGAAGTGCATTGTTATGTGGCCGGGCGGCAGGCAATTGCACAATCCCAGCTCTGTAAATAACGGGTTGTGTTATTTGATGGGTTATCTCAAAGGCGAAATAGCACCGTTATTCAGGTCAAGCTGTTATACACTGAATGCATTAATAATTGGTGGTTCAATTATCAGACCTAGGAGATTATATGGGCACGCCAATCATTAGCAATCCTCATTTGTTTTTGTGAGTTCAGTAATAAATCCGAACAAAACAAGACACAATGACACAGCTCAGTATGAATCCCTCAGTGTCGCTTATAGATTTTCTTCCTATTCCTCCCATCTATTTTTATTTTATAATCTCAGAGAAAATTGGTTATTTTTTTGTATCTCCCCCACCAATGGTTGGAATAAGGATCCAGCATGGTGTTGACTTTTTTTCGCAGCCCGTCGAAGTTTCATGAATGATTAAAAACGCTGGGCCTAGACCTGCTCATAAATAAACAGCAGGCAACAGGACTGAACAGGCTTCTGATGGACAGGGAGAACTGACAGATTGGCTTCCAAATCATACCATTCAGTGGTAGCTAATCCACTGTATAGCATTTTTATGCAGGAGCAGCCTGGTCAGAAATCATGCATATGCACTATGGGGTGGAGAGGATGTGTAAAAGTAGATGAAAAGGCACTTGTGATGAGTGGAGCATGCCCTTATAATACACACAACCAACTTCCTGCTCTCTTATTTTTTCCAAACTGTGAACATGGAAGGAATACAAATGAGCCTGAGTGCTTAAAACAGTGCCATGCAACCTTTTCCAGTAAATAAAATGTCATCCACATGTGCAGTTGACAGAACACCAGAAACACAACAACAAAACGCTCCCAATTCTCTCATTACCTTGGGGCGATATTATGATTTTAAGACTTCAGTTAGTCCCTGAGCGGGTTGAGGGGTCAGTGCATCCATATGTGGTCCTTTTCAGCTGTTCTCCTCCAAATGAGAGCCGGGGTGCCACAGGACGACCCTCCATCTCAGTCTTGCAGCATAATTGAATAGTCTGAGGCCAACCACCCCGCACATGCTGAACTTTTGGCTTCAGAATCACATCTCGGCCAATTTACTCCCCCGCTGGCATTCCCCCCCCCCCACCCCCACCCCCCCTTCCTCTGGGGTCAAGGGCTTGGAAGCGCTTTAGCTGCTTCAAACCAAATCACTAATGGCTAGAAATAGCTGGGATGCTTTCCATTAAGAGTTGCAGGTTTGCTAATTGTATGCATTTGCGTCTGTTTGGCCGGAGCAGCTGAGAGTGTGTTGGCCCTGACACAGTGTGTGCTGTATTTCATGTGGGCTTCTTAGCACCTGGATGCATTAGGGAATAAGCAGGGCTCATTATCTCTTTTAGTTTTTCTGGGGAAGTCAAAGCGATAAAATATCACATCTTCTAAATGAAATGAAATTTTAAAAAGAAAAAAAAGACATACTCTACCCCAGCTTATCATGCTTGAATGATATGTAATCAACTCTGCAAATTGAAATGTATCATACCATAGGATTAATGAGTGCAACACTCAAACGAATATTTCTGAGGTGTTCCATCAAAAGTGAAACATCTTTGTGATGTTATCGCTAGTTTGAGATGAAAGAGAGTGGGGATGCTCTGATTTGCTAATTGGTGTGCTTATTTAACAGGTTGATGAAGATGTTAGTTCATTGCAAGTTTCATGCAAAACTAATGAGGCGCTTTTTTTTTTTTTTCGTCCACCGTCGCTCAGGTATGATGAATGTTGAGGCTGAGATTTCAAATAGCCTCTTCTATTCTTTGTCACTGAGCAGTGTCACCTGACACTCTCCCTTTCTTTCGATGATTTACCGTATCACTCTAACCAGATTTGTGACACAAATTGGGATATTATGACAATGACCACAAGGGTTAAATGTTGTGCTCGCCAAACACTGACTGGTTTCCCTATTTTTCCACCCTCCCCCTTCTCCCTCTTTTCTCTTTTCAGCCCATTATGTTGTGGCCCCAAACCTGCTAAACACATTTCTAAATGACAGTTACTGCGTCTCTCTTCAAAGAAACCTTGAGTTGTGGATTTTCCTCGCCTAATGTGGCATCTTTGGCTGTGCAATAGAGTGAAGAGAGAAAGGTGGGGCTCCCGAGGGACAATGGTGGTTTGTCTAGGGGATGGCAGGGAAGGGGTCAAGAATCAGAATGTGGAGGACATTAGCAGTCAGCAGATTGATACAGGACCATTGATTCCCGGCTTCTTTTTTCCTTCCTCCTGGACATGATCTGCATTGCAAATGGCAGTTCTGTCGCATTGGCCTTTTCTGGAGTCAGAAAAGATGGGGGGGTTGGAGGGGGTGGAAGGGTTGAGCGGGGAGATTGGGGTTCCCACAACACACAGGCCCTCTAGACTCCGTAACCTCACACCCCTCCCCAAAAAACCCTCCCCTCTGCTGCACTCCTCCTTCCCGAGTCCTAGCCCTTGTCCCAGGATCCCACCACAGCTGCCTCTGCAGTCTCCCAGGACTTCTCCTCACTAGTCAGGAAAGCACAACAGGCTCATTGTTCTACGGGGAGGAGGTTGGACAACTCCGCTGGTCCTAGGTGTATTGTCTCTCCTAACAAGCCTCATAAGGTCTGAAAGGGGACCGCTCAAACATAGTGGAGAAAGTCAGTCCCTCGGCCTTTTACAACCCAAGTAATGAGGCTGCTCCTTTTGGCCTCCGTAGCGCAACGTGTTATCGGTGTTAAAGTGGTAATCCACGAATTCTTGCTTTCTTCATAACTTGTTTGGAACCACAAAAGTACTTAAGATTTGGATCAGATCAACAGAGGTTATAGGAAAAAGTTTGAGGCAAAGCATCCAAGCATCATTACGATAATCATTTCGCTTTATGTGTTTATTTTCCTGCACTGCTTGTGGAAGGACATAACTAAGTGACAGTTGTGTGTGTTTCCTTGATCAATGCAAGTTTTAGAGAGAAATAAATACAAAGAGTTGTTTGACAGAGTGAACTGGACAAGGCAGACGAGACAGACACAGAAAAATGTACGGCAAAAAATAAATAAATGCAGGAAGTGGCGAGCGTGGACACCGAGAGTGTTCCAGCTAATAATGTTCCATCACCTCACAGAGACAGTGGAAGTGATATGCAAATGGTTCTTCACACACACTGAGCGTGTCCTCCAATTATAGGCTCTCATGTTGCTACTGGCCACCTCTGCGCAATTAGCCCCCTCCATATCCGACTGTTGAGCCATGTTAGTGTGGTCTGGAGGCAAGTTAGCATTGCAAATGAAACGAGAAGCAGCGTTTCCAGGGGTGTCATTATAAATTAGTGTTGCATGATGGGCACAAATTGCCATCCCTGCTCAAACTTGCATCTCCAATAAGAAGCTTTTTTCCCCAGGAAATGCTATTCATCCCAGTGTAAATGTGTATTGAATCTACTCGCAACAGGGACAGACCTGTGCATGACAAGTAAGTCTGCTAGAGTTACAGAGAGGAATCTGAGAGTGGAAGAAAAGGTCAGTTGTCCCCAAAAGAGACATGTATGCAGTTATGATTCATCACCTTTAGTTGTCTTTATAAACTGATACATTTTAAAAGCCTTTCTCTCAGCCAGGACACTGTCTAATATCTCCGTCTGTGCTCCCAGCTGTGAAATGCGAGCTGTCAGCGATGGGTTTTACCCCTCAGATGACTTGCACACTGCAATGTGTTTCAAATAAGTGGCTGAGTGCACGGTATCCAGACGTCACTCATTATCTTGCTCATATCTTGCATCAATACCCTAGTATGCCTTATGAGTGTGTGAGAAAGTGAACTCGAATTTTGTCCAATTGCTATAGCCCTGGGAGAAACCCTGTCCAGTCTATTTGAACCTTTCAGGGGGGATAATCTAAGGGATAATCTTCACATTAACTGTGCATTTCTGTGAAGTAAATGGACTTTTAAAGTAGTTTGTATCCATGTTCAGTTCATCACGAAAATACCAAGTGGATCTGAGTAAATATGCGTCTCCAGGTGCATATTTAGATTTATCCATTCTTAAGTCTTGCCAGTGAAATCTGGCCCATCAAGACAAGAGAATTTGCCAAAGCTTATTTTCAACATATTTTTCATACTTCTACTACATTCCGATGAAAATGACCTTGTAGTTTTGATATGAGACACTGATTTGCTTTGTATAAAACTTTTAGTGCAGCACTAACGTTGAATCTAGGTAATTCAATTGCAAAGTAAACCAGATGGGTTCCAATGTGCCTTCAAGTCTTTATTTGTGTTTCTTTGTTTTACCAATATCTTATGGCTTTGTTATTGTGGACCATGGCTTAGCATTTGGCCAGTCTCTGGCTGCAAGACACTGTTCCACAGTCTCCGGTGTTTGCCATCCTAATCAGCTGCATTGTCTCGGAGACGACCCGACTCTAACCTTGGGCCCGCCGACTTCAAGGCCACTGCGGTGGATGGCGAGGCTGTGTTTGCGGCAAACACTGATCTAAATTCATTAACCCTCCCACAAACACTTTCCCAAGGTTTGTTTCCAAGGCCGGGCGCAGCATCTGAAGCGGCGTTAGACAAATGGTCTCGGAGCAGTTCATGGAAATCCTTGTGGTTGTACATAATGGGAGTGCTGGAGAAAGGAGAGCACGAAAATTAATAGCTCTGAGAATTACAGCTGTGAGATTTTTGTTGGCTCACCTTGAGTAAGTAATAACTAAAAACTGTCAAGACCTCAAGGCGAGAGGTTGACCTTTAATTTGTTGCTATTACTGTCCCAGTTTAACATCAGGTGTCCTAGATAGCGTACAGCAAATGAAGCGTACTTGTTAATTAGTTCGTCAGTGGGTATGTGTATCCTTGGTGTTTGTGTTGACTTTTATTGTTAATTAGACAATATTTTAACTACCAAAAACAAAAAAGAAATGGTTTGTAATATCACTTCATTTCCATGGGCCATACAAACATTTAACCAGCTCTGGGACCAACATATTTAACTGTGGCTTGTTCCATTTGTGATATGAGGACTCTAAGGTGTTAAATTGCTATGACTTTTAAAATTATAACATTTGCCATCATCTCAACTGGGCTCATTAAAGAGAGACAGCAAACGCTACTTAGACTTCTTTCTTTGTATAATGTTGGATGAAAGCAGCACTGAGTGTGTGTGTGTGTGTGTGTGTGGGTGTGTGTGTGTGGGAGCTGCTGATGACTCTGCTTGTGTTGAATTAACATGAACAAAAAGTAATGTTGGAATCAGTGCTAATCAATCTTAGCGAGGCAGTACTCATAACAGCACAATGGGTCCTCCCAAATGTTGAATGTTATGACTCATTAAGAAAAATCAGCTTGCATCAAAGGTTGGAGTTCATGAATGGTTATCCTTTTGAAAAATATGCACAGTAGCTGTTGTATCAAAGGTCATAATTCCTTACACAAAGTGGAAGGAAATGCAGTTTTCACAAATAATGGCACAAAAAGACAGATTCAAAGTGCCTCTGCTGTTATGAACTTTGATTCTCCTGTATATCAGGGCCTGGACTGGTGATCTGTTATATAGGGTATTTTCCTAGTGGGCTAACACACCGATTGGTGCCGATACATGTTATATAAGTACATAAATAAAAACCATTGCTAACAACCCACTGGCTCAATTTCTATAAAGACACTAGGTTGGCCCAATCACATCTCTTACTAGGCTGGTCCCACCCCTCCCCCTCTGACCTCTGTTACTTGTCAGATGCTGTGGCTCAGAGCCAAACACCTGTGAATAAAAGAGGGTGTCTTTGTCAGTTGTCAAGATGGATAAACAAGAAAGAAGAGGGATGCAAAGAGGGCCAAAAACATTTAAACCTAGATGCAGATGCCAAAAAGCTTATTCTACACTATTTGGCACTGTTTTTGTAGCCTAGCATAATTCTCTAATGCTGTCACGACTTGTGCTGAGTGGTGGCTAAGCATTAAGTGACCATGTTGTATCATGATTTTAATAAAATTGTTAGGCTGAGTGTTTGCTTGATAAAGATATGCAATAATGCTGTATAATAGATAACATCTGTAGCTCTACTGTGCAGAATATATGCTTACTTATATGTAGCCTAGTAAAAGGGAAAATACATTAATTTCCAACAATAGACAGAAAAGTTGTCATATGTTTATTTCAGGTATGTGGTAACTATTTTGATATTTGTGGTATGGATTGCTGTTACTACTATATGTGGGGTAATGTAGTCCTACATCTAGCCTACTGCAGACCTTTCTCCACCTACAGTATGTTCAAAGGTGTGTGCAGTATGTGTTACGTGCAATGTGCATTGTGTTTCACGAGTGCAATATTTTGTCATGTGCAATTTATTGTTGTGATTGAAACAGCTGGTGGCCTTTTGTTCATTTATAGTATGTTTACTGTAACTGTGGAGGCATTTATTTGCACAGCCTTTGAGTCCATGACAAATTTCCCTACAGGGACAATAAAGTGTATTGCATGGTATAAACTGTGTGATGCTGCTGTACTGTATGCATGTCGGCTCCATGCATGCAAGTAAATAAACTACCATACTAGTAATGACCAAATAGTTATTTAAAAAAGTTTACTGCTTTTTCAGGGACTTCCAACAATTCTGGATCTGAATTTATAATCATGTTAATACACCAACCAATTAACTGTTATCATTGCTCTCTCTTTCCTTATGTTATCGTCTAGTCAAGCCAGGTTGTTGAGGTAGCAATGGAGGGGATAGATGAGGGAGGAAGAAGAAGCTTTAGACTACTTTCCCATCCGGAGCCTGCTATGATGCAGGTGTTTTTAGGTCAGTCAGTCAAGTGCAAGTGAGTACACTGGTCCACTTGCCCTGTTACACTTGCTGATGGCACCTGCTACTCAGTTTTGTAGTGTTTTGGGGGAATAACACAGTATGCATATCTATGGGGACTACAGGTGGGTGGTATTCGACTGATTACGTGGGCTGGTGATAGTGCGAAAACTGTGGCAATGATGAGTCAGATCAGGAGTTCAGCTTAATGCATGATTTAATACGAGCTCGGTTCTCGCCGTCATGCATCAGACAAAGACAAAGACTGTCTAAAGAATCCTAATATTTATACCTTCGACACAGTTGCTCAAATATAGTACAATGCCCATCTTGGGTAGAATAGGATATTCTTGGTAAGGTCATAAAAGTTATTCTGGTCATTCTTTAACAGGTTTGTCAGACAGCCTCCAGACGTGAAGGAGCCGCTGGACTATAGTCAGCAGAAAATACATACTAACAATTCCCCCTTTTTCTATTTGATGTCTTTTTCTTTTCTTTTCTTATCTATTTCTTATTCTTTTTCTTTATGCATTTTATACTTTTTTTGTTATTTTGTATGCGTACACTTCAAACAATTGAAAATACTTAACATTATCAATTAAAACTAACATAAACATGTAACTGGGGAGTAAATATTATCACAAATAATGTAAACCTCTTTCTAGGCATCTTCAAACTTTATATCATGGACACATTCCATAAATATAAGGCTTGAAGAATATCTAATCACTTATATTGAAAAGATTATCCTATCACAAAGTAGATCATAGACACGGCTTCTTCAGGACACGTCCGGTTCTTCCTCTCCTCCTCTTCTAAGAGCGGCAAGCATATCCTTCTTGCTGGGTTCCGGGGACGAGGGACCTATTGTTACCCGACCCCCCCGTTCACCCAGTCTTCACACCACCGCCGTCGAGAAGGTTGGGATCCATCCCAAACGTGTTCCATGGTAGGCCGCTCCTGAGGGTGGACTGTCCATCACTAATCATCGCCGTGGGATTCCTCGGAAGAAGTGGATGTAATAGAAGTGGAATCACTGCTGTCGGCTTCGGATGGAGCATAAATGGTCACGTTCTTAACCGGATTCTGTATTAAAGTCATATTAGTAACAGAATGAAGAGATTTCAAGATTAGTGCTCGAAAAATAGGAAAGCAACAACCCATTAACACGATTACAATGAGAACAATCCCTATGATAGGTGCAAATATGCTCAAAATCCATGCAATAGTAGGAAGTCCTCCAAAAAATCTGGAAATGTTATCCCATGGTTGTTGATCCAAATAGCCTCCTGTGACTCGTGCATCTTTGTTAGTACGTACGATTCCTTCTTGGATCCCTCTAAGGTTCCTAATTGCAATGGTCAAATTGCCAAGACCTTCGGATTCGGATGGAAGATATGTGCAGCATCCTTCTCCAACAATAGCACATACTCCTCCTTGGGTAGCTGTCACTGCATCTAATGCTACACGATTATCAATAACAAATTGTCGAATTAAAGCAAGTTCATTACTGATAGACTGGAGACCATGAAATGTAGCATTAGCCACCAATGCTAAGTCGTGTCGCGTTAGTGCAATTAGATAATGATTAGCATACTGTAATTCTGTATTCCAAAATATAGTCTTAAAAACCAGTTGGGAGTGGGTATAAATCTGATGATCAAAAGGTAAAGCGTAATATTGCTTTGCCAAATCTACAGGATTGTTGTTCTTGAGATGTATGTATTCCGCGAGTTCAGATGCATCTCTTTTATATCTCTGAGAGCCTGTATGATTCGGAAAGAATTCAACCGGTTCTGCTATGTATATTACGTCATTTAATGTACACAATGCACATCTTCCTTTAAATAAAGGTGGTAGACTATTCCACACGTTGGTTCCACAACACCAGTGAAAACCTGGGGTTATGGCTATACCCATTATGGACAACATTGAGTAGTCACTAACATGATCAAGCATCATGCGGCATTGTTCGGGTTTCAAGAAACCCATATTTTGTCCTATCCGCGACTCGGGTGGTTTTCCATTTACACAAACATCATAGATTGCGGTATGATTAACTGTGGCTGAGGATTCAATAGGTGTGATAGATAAATCAGCAGGTACTTGGAAAATATATTTCTTATAGAAATTTGGACATCCCATTAGTGAAGGATAATGTGCTAAGACATGGAATTTTGTAACATGTACTACAGAAAGATCATTTCCCTTTTGCTGACTAATAGTTAGGTTTGAATAAACAACATACTGAGCCATTTTATGAAAGAAATTGTTTAGTTTCTGAACTAGATTGGTAGTTTTACCAAAATGCATGTTATTAGGCCGTATTATGGGTCTCATGGAAGACGTAGTCAACTCATGAGTTCCTGTTTTAGGATGATTTTGAATCACATATTGATATGCTAATATGCATAAAGATGGTAGCCCTTCGGGTCCTTCAAGGGGCTTAGCTACTAGCATAAACATATCCTGGGTTGATTGAGGGAGTAAAGAACATGCGTAACAAGATCTCTTGGTCATTCTTCTAACCTTGCTTTTAAGTGATTGATACCACAAATTGGTTGAGAAAGGATGACTTGATTCTAAGGATAAATCAAATTCCTTGTACGCCGTATCCTGATTTACTTCTATATTCATTTGTGAATTATCATCATTAGAGATTTGAGATGGCCATTCAATTTTCTTGGGAGGCCATTCTTTTGAAACTTGATCATTTTCTTGGTCTGTTTTAGCTTGAAACTTCTCTGTCTTTGCAATCCAATAAGGTGCACAAGATCCTTGCCAATTGGGTGGTATGAAAGTATACATATTTTCTCCGCAAAGCCAAATCCAGTGTTCTGTTGCTGGCATCGGATAGCTGGAGAGAATTAAAATATTATGAGGACAATTACGAGTGACTCCCATACTATGTTGTATGATTCCTGTTATGGCATTCACACATACTTGGGGCGATTTAATTTGTGTGGCTTTGAGTACAATCGGTTGAAAATATACAAAAGCGTCTTGATCTAAGTGTACGAAAAAATTTGGAAGAAGATCCTTCCATACTGCATTACAGAATTCAACAGTTGGTCTTTCAGTTATGACGCTGAGCACTATAGTTCGGGTGACAATTACTTCATTTGTTACTGACTGATACTCAACTCGCACATCTACAGTGTATTCATCTAATGTCACATAAGTGACATTTTGGATGTAGTAGGATTGAGTTGCGTTAGGAGTTAATGGATAATACAAACACTGCATTTCCAAGTCAGTAATGGGAACATGTTGTAGCATGCCAACTTCTAAATATGGCTTAGGCTTTGTAATTCTTGCTGGAATTGCTCTTCTCATGCGTTTATAAGTGTCATTACTCAATAATTCCTCCTGACGTGTTAGTGTGTTATTATCTGATTCTGGCTTCCAATTATCTTTACTTGTATTGTTATTTTCACATGTAACAATGGTGTCAGTATTGGTATTACAAGCGATGAGTACATAAGGGATAGTTACACAACAGGCAAGTATACAACAAGCGATCACGAGATTTATGTATAGGTATGCCTGAGGTAAGTTGTACTTCACACTTGTGTCATGCGTCTTATTAATCTTGCAATTTTGCCGAATTTCTATTAGTTCGTCGTTGCTGTTGATACTACACTCGGAAGGGGCGCAGCCTTGACTCTGGTGGCATGGATCCATTGTGGTTGGCCTTTGACCTTGACCGCCGTCCGTGTCACCAATAGAACTTGTGTTGGTGGGCCGTAACGTGGTTCTCCTTCTGTCGGTTTCAGACTGCGGACCAGGACATAGTCTCCTGGTTGGAAAGCATGTGTGGGTGTTTCAGCTGGGGAAGGAAGAGAATCTATCACCTGCTGAGAATATTTAGAAACAAAAGAAAATAAACGTTTAACATAATTTTGTTGCATTTCCTGTAATTGTGTTAAATCTTCTGCCGGTCTCACATTTAACTGAACACCTAAAGGAAAAGGACGGGCCATTAGTACTTCATGTGGTGACAAACCAGTAGTTTTGTTAGGCATTGCTCTGATTGACAAGAGTGTAAGAGGTAAAGCCTCAATCCAATTCATTTGTCTCGATTGATGGATCTTTACCAATTTGTCCTTTATAGTTCTGTTTGTACGTTCCACTTGTCCTGAACTTTGCGGGTGGTATGGAATATGGAAAGTCCATTTGATTCCTAGCGCTAGTGCTAATTGTTTAGTCACACGTGATGTAAAGGGCGTGCCATTATCTGAATCAATGCCCGCAGGTATCCCGTATCGTGGAATGATATGTTCCATTAAGCACTTAACAACTGTTTGTGCATTTTCTTTTCTAGTAGGAAATGCTTCTGGCCATTTGGAAAATCTATCCACGATTACCAAGAGATACGGATAACCTCTACATTTTGGCATATGTGTAAAATCAATCTGCAATGATTGAAAAGGTCCTTCTGGTTTAGGCAAGTGGTCGTGTTTTGGTCGCTTTACATGTGGATTACAGCGCGCACAGATCAAGCATCTTTGAATAAATCTTCTAACATGTTCTTCCAATCCTATTGTAAAAAACAATTTAGAGATGTAGTCTGTTACCGCTTTGTAATTAACGTGCGTTACACCATGTACATAGGAAATAAGAGAATCATATGCTAGTTTGGGTAAAACTATGCGGTTGTCTCTAAATTTCCATAGATCGTCAACATCTTGGTGGCATTCTTTTTTCTGCCACAGTCTTATTTCAGCGTCCGGGGCTTGTTTCTGGAAGGTAAGCAGATCATTAATGGTAAACGGTGGATCCGAAATCTGTGCAGCAATCACAACAGTATTTAGCCAAGGTGGGAAGGAAGCATTCACAGCTGCATCCTTAGCATATTTATCAGCTAAATTGTTACCTTTTGCTACATCTGAATCTGCTCTTGAATGTCCTGCGCATTTTACTATAGCAATTTGGGCTGGTAACATCAAAGCTGTCAATAATTCCTTGACCAACTCGGCATGTTGAATTGGTTTTCCTGCAGTTGTGACAAAACCACGATTTTCCCATATTTTACTGAAGTCATGTGCCACCGAAAAAGCATATTTTGAGTCCGTATAGATAGTGACAACTTTATTTTCTGCGATCAAGCATGCTCTTGTCAAGGCTATCAGTTCTGCAGCTTGTGCTGATGATACCGGTAACCTATATGCCTCTACACATTGATCATGGTCATTTACGATTGCGTAACCTGATAATGTAGTCTTATCGTCGGGGCGCATGGAGGATCCGTCACAATATAAGATAAAGTCGCAATTTTCTAAGGGTGTTTGTTGTAGATCAGTTCTTACGCTTGATGTAGAATTAATTAATTCCATACAATCATGAGTATAATTTTCATCTTCTTGCTTTGTACCATGCAGCAATGTTTTTAAATGTATAGCTGGATTTGTGTGGGTAGTAGTGGAAATAGTGAGGTTTTGGGTTCCTGTTAAAATGTGTTCGTAATTACTACGTCGTTGGCTAGTCATATGCTGTGTGGTTATATTAAGAAGAATGATGTTAACTGCATGTGTTGTATGAAGCGTTAATGGATGTCCTAAAACTATAGTTTGTGATTTTTCTACCATTATAGCAGCGGCAGCGACAGCTCTTAAACATGGGACCATGCCTTGAACGATTAAAGGTAAAGTTTTAGAGTAATATGCCACTGGTCTTAACCTGTCACCATGTGTCTGAGCCAAAACAGCAGAAGCAACAAGTCCATTTTCTGCGACGTACAGGTGGAAAGGCAGTTTGTAGTCTGGTAGGCCCAGAGCTGGAGCGGTACAGAGGAGGTATTTGATGTGACGGAAGGCTTGCTTCATTTCATCGGACCACTGAATATTGTCCAAAGTGCCTTTAATTGTTGCCTTTCGCAAGATGGAGTCATACATTGCATATTCTGCGAGCCACGCTCGACAATAATTCACAAGACCCAGAAAAGATAAAAGTTCTGTTTTTGTTTGAGGTCTTTTAATGTCCTGGATCGCTTTCACTCTTTCCGGGGAGAGGTACCGGCATCCGTCCTTTAATACGTATCCCAAGTAGTTGACAGCTGGTTGACAAAATTGGAGTTTGGCAAGGGATGCTCTATGTCCGCCCACAGCCAGGTGTGTGAGGAGAGCAAGAGAGTCTTGAACACAACTAGACTCTGTCGGTGAAGCTACAAGGATGTCGTCCACATACTGTAAAAGCGTAGACGGGCCGGGTAAGGTTAATTGAGCCAGGTGCATATTAACTGCAGCAGAATACACAGCGGCAGAATCAACAAAGCCCATTGGTAGTCTGCGCCAAACATATTGTTCGTTCTTAAAGGTAAAGGCAAATAGATCCTGTGTATTCTCATGTACTGGAATTGAAAAATATGCCGAACATAGGTCCACTACTGTATAGTATTTTGAGTCTGCCGGCAACGCTGCTAGAATGGAATTTGTATCCGGTACAATTGGAGCTATGGGATATACTGCTTCGTTAACTTTTCTTAAATCTTGTGTGAATCGATATTTATTCGTTCCATGCTTCAAGATTGGATTTATAGGCGTGTTGTTTTGTGACTGTCTTTTGACAATTACACCTTGTTGTAATAGACTCTCGATGACTGGTCTAATTCCCTCTTCTTTTTCTTTTGACAATGGGTATTGTTTCACATATACTGGGTACTTATTAGGATCAATCTTGGCCTGATAAGGAGTAACGTTCAATAAACCCACATGATTAGCATGTAGTGCCCATAAGTCTGCGGGAACTGAAGCTAATATTGAAGGTGGTTTTAATGAAATCTCTGTGACTTCTTTGACGTGGAGATGTGGTTTGCATTCATTATGTAAGATCTTAATAAAGAAATGTGATGGTTCAAATCCATACGACCAGACAATGTAGTTTTTGTTTTGATCTGTATTATCAGGAATTCTGTTAAGATGCAATCTACATGATTCCATTAAAAGATCAATGTCATTAAAATCTGTGCGTACTGCGCAGACAAACGATTCAATATCCTTAGAAGTGTTTTTCCATAATAGCAAGAGTCCATGTGGTGATACATAAAGACATTGTGGGATTTCTTGCATTTCAGTTTGTTCAATTTGTTTATTGGAAAATGGCGGATCTACTGGCTTCATATTTAGAATTTTAGCAGCAACAGCAGCCTGACATGAGGCTAGTTTCTTAAGTCCTCCCATTGTAAATAGTTTGGATAGAAAATCAACATTTGTTAGAGTGGAGGCAGTCTTATAAGACATACCTATCTTGTGAGAAAATAGCTGGTACATTTTATTTGCAGGAATAAGAACTTCAATACCATCAGGTGAGCATGAAATGGTTGCATTTAGTTTACTTAACAAATCCCTTCCTAATAAGGACATGGGTGTTGTTGCACTCACCACAAATGAATGTTGTAGTTTTATTTCATCCAAATCCACTTGTAATGGCTTGGATAAAAATTCAGTTTGAGGGACGCCACTGATTCCGACAGATTGAATGGATTCTTTACTCATAGGACATTTTAAATCCTTTTGTCTTAGGCAAGAAATAGTTGCTCCTGTGTCCACTAAAAAAGGAATTCTTTTTCCTGATATCTGTAAACTTAATTGTGGTATTTCTGATGGGTTATTAGAAATATGGAATTGCGGAGCACTAATTATGAGTTTAAAATTACCATTCGTGTCCCCCTGTCGGTTGTCCTATGTATTCCACAATAAATGTACAGGTCTATTTTCAGAGGATACCTGAGATTGCTGATGGCTATTTAATGTAGTCTGTTGTTGTGGCTGAAAATTGGTGTTAGTCTGTGGGGCAAACAAAGGTCTAGGCTGGCGGGGAGTATAAGGTTGTGTTTGAGGTCCTCCCATCATTTGGTATTCATCCTGCCTCTTTTTTATACAATCTCTGGCCCAATGTCCTATTTTCAAGCAATAGTGGCATGCGTCAGTGTTTCTTAAGGGTCTCCAATTTCGCCTTCCTCTGTTAAACCCTCTACCTCTTTGTGGGAGGTAGCCAAAACCTATTTTGGGTGTTGGGGGCCCCATTTGACCTGGGCCTCCATATATCGTATTTCCATCCCTGTCTCTTGGTGGAATCTGTTGAAAAAGCATAGTGTTATTTTCATCGGACTCAAAAAGCACTTGTGATCCCTGTATCTTAGGTTTGACTGTTGTAAATAATCCTACAGCATCTAATTCTCTTATCTTCTTTAGCAACGCACCTGGGTTGAATGAATAAATGTCTGGAGCGGATAATTTTAGAGTGTAGGCAGCAGTTGGGTCTAACCCGTTCAAGAACATTGATATGAAAAATGGGTCTTCTTCTGTTTTCATTTCTAGTTTAGCTTGCTCCTTCCAACATTTCTGGAATCGAGAAGCATATTCATACATGGGTTCATTCGGCTTTCGTTTACAGTTTAGGACTTGAGATACATCTCTATCATGTCCTGCGTTTTTCTTTAGAAATGCAGTCAGTTCTATTAGATGGTCTTCTCTATGTTTTCTCTTTAACCACGGATATTTGTTTTCTAACTGTATTTCTCCTTCTATCGGTCCGTCATTATCAAAATCAAGAGTGTAGCATTCTTTCATTAATGTATCAACTGTAACATTAGGCATCAGAGTGGTTAAAATGTAGCGTACATCTTTACCGGACAATGAGCTATGCATTAAAGCAGTTCTCCACCAGTTTATAAATCCATGTGGATTGTTTAATGGTGAAGGAGCATCTTGTGTGATACGTGAGATTTCGGCAAGAGATAATGGTTTATCAAGTACCCGATCGTCAAAAGTCATTAATGGTGTCATAACTTTGATATCATGTCCCTGTGGATGGTCGCTTTGATCTGACTGTGTCACAAAGTAGTTAATCATATCACATACTTGTTTTGCATCAGTTTCAGATATTCTTGAAATTATAGCTTGAATTTGTTTAGTGTCTAATGGGACATTCAAATTCAATCTCACATCCGTTTCCCTTTGATAACGTTTTACTGTTGATTTAAAGCTATCAATCAAGCTTTTGGATATCTCATTTACTTCAATATCATGTCCTGTCTTGATCACAGTCAACATTCTTCGAAATTCTTTTGCCATGCACTCTGTTGCATATTTCATTTGTTCGTCACAAAGTTGATCTGATTTGTACTTTCTTTTCATGGACTCAAAAGCTTTCTGGCAATTTTGCAGCCATTCATCAATGCACTGTTTCCTCCAAATCTTGGTTTGTGTAGAAATGTTATCAACATCAGGAAAAATGATTGTGGGAATAACCTTAGCAATGTCTTTACTAGATTTTGTCTTTGTATGTGATATGCCAGAACAAGCAACCATCAGGTCATAATCATCATCTGATTCATATGCAGGAGGATGCACAAAGTTATGCAAATTTGGATATATTGAGACCGTGTGATTGACAGCTGAGTGTGTTGGGTCAGGTTTCTCTGAGTCCTGAGTCATGAAAGTCAGTGTCTTGGGTTTTCGCTTTTTAGGCTTTTGAATGTTCTCCGGCCATTGTTCACTCATCAAATTCCAAGCTTTAAATACATCATTCATGTAGCCAAGATCCCAATTTGGACTCGGGACTGCAGTATTGTCGAGTAAATACCCCTTTATTATGTCCAACTTAGATTTGCTAAAACTGCCATCTCTAGGATATCTATTATCTGTCCATTCAGAGATATCTGTTAGAAATGGTTCAACATAATAAAATCCTAGCTTAGTCTGCATCCACTCTCTCGGTGTCATCAGCTCAGCTGTTTTGAATGGAACATTTTTCAAATGCGGGTTAGTCTTCAGCAACTTTTTCATAGCCTTTCGCTCTTTCTTGGGTAAGTCATGCTCTGATCTGTTTTTAATATGTATTGATTTACATTGTGAGGTTTTACTGAGTGTCTTCCCCATTGTTAAATGTTATATACTGACAACATAAATACACATGCATACATGCATTAAGCAAGAATTGGTATATAAAGTTTTATCTTTATTTTTTTGAATATAATTTAAGAATTTGTGCCGTTTGATTTTATGGATTGAATTTCACTCTGCTGCGTCTCAAATGTTGCTCGATCGATCGAGACTTACACCTGCCACTGTTCATGTAATTACTAATAATTATTCTATTAATTACCACAAGACAACCAATCTATCTTCCTCTCCACATCTCAACAGCTGTCTCCAAAAACCAACCTGCCGTTAAAAAGGTCTTTTACAAATAACACATAAATAATATTGACACCTGTCACCATGAACCGTGACTGTCCCTGCAGTCTACCTGCCATTCAAAAGTACAGTGTATTTTACACAAATAATTGCAACGCCTGTCACCTAGAACCGGGCCGTTCCAGCAGCTCCTGCCATCCAAAGGTACAGCGTATTTTGCACAAATAATTTCAACGCCTGTCACCTAGAACCGGGCCGTTCCCGCAGCTCCTGCCATTCAAAGGTACAGCGTATACGCCCCACCATCAAAAGTGGTCGTTTTCAATACACTTCAGCGCGCGTCCTTCCGACGCCGCTTTCAAATAGCGCGTGTTCTACCCCACCGCTTTAATACACAATCAGGCCTATTTTTTCTTTCCAACATATATTACTCACAACTTTAGACAACTATATCAATCTCCTCAGTACACAAAATACCACTATCTGCCTATCAAATGAGCATGCTCATATAGTGTGCGGCAACTTTTTGGGACACAGCATTACAGTATCAATCCATATAGGCAAAAGTCAATTAAAAAATGAATTCACAGTTTACACTTTCAGGTTCTTTCTTGTGTTCTGTAAAAGGTAAGCAGAAAAGCTATGCATCAGAATGTATAGTTATTTTGCTTACCTTAACACATCGTGTTCGTGACGCCAATTTGATAGTGCGAAAACTGTGGCAATGATGAGTCAGATCAGGAGTTCAGCTTAATGCATGATTTAATACGAGCTCGGTTCTCGCCGTCATGCATCAGACAAAGACAAAGACTGTCTAAAGAATCCTAATATTTATACCTTCGACACAGTTGCTCAAATATAGTACAATGCCCATCTTGGGTAGAATAGGATATTCTTGGTAAGGTCATAAAAGTTATTCTGGTCATTCTTTAACAGGTTTGTCAGACAGCCTCCAGACGTGAAGGAGCCGCTGGACTATAGTCAGCAGAAAATACATACTAACAGCTGGTCTGGGCCGAATGCCAGAGATGATTTTTTTGGGTCCCATTCCAGCACTGTGTATGTGCTCGAAGTTCACTATGCAAATCACATGACTTATACATTTTCTCCTTATGAAGCAGATGTATAATGTGCTGAGTCAAAACATTGTGCCATGCATAAGATAACTGAGATTAAAACTGCATATCTGTGGTGAATCCTGAATTTATAACCGGGGGAGGAACTTTGTAGCTAGGTATGACCTTGGGATGTCTGTAACTTTTGAGACTGAAGTGTGAGGTGGAATGAGATACAGATATAAGGGAGACGGGGACTGATGGGAATAGACAAATCAAGCCAAGTAAACAAGACGGCGGCAGCATGCACGGATGACACGGCTGGGGGAGAAAGAAAAGGCGAGACGGAGAGAGACGTAGCGAGTAGTGGCATGCGTGGCGTCTAAGCCGAGAGTCACATTATGCCATCTCACTGGGGCACCTCTAGCTCCACGGCTGCCAGTAGAAAAGGTCTCATCTCCCAGTCCTGTATATCAGGGGGAGCCGGAGAAGCGCTGCGCTCTCCCTTTAAGGCCTGTCAGAGGCTTTGACGGCAGCCGTAAATTTAATCCTCGGACCTGCTGGGATGCAGAGGAGCCGAGCAGCGGGAAAGCCTTTCCTACTTCAAGGACCTTGACTGGCTCCGGGATAGCCTGCCAAAAAAGCTTTAAACCTGATGACAAATTCATTTTGCTCAGCTGCACCCCCCCAGTCCACCGCGAAAATGGGGGTAAATGATACCTCTGCAAACAAATTTTTAGAAATAATTATGCAGTCATTTCAAGTCGGGGAGTATCTGAAGAGGTATGTTATTTACTTAAACTTCAGCAGTCGAGAAAGACCTGGAGAAAACATCCCTGAGTGCTTTGCCCTTTCCCCCTCCTCATTAGATAAAGTGTAAATATATTCTTCTATTTTTCTGACTGCTATTATTTTGCCAGAAGGCTTTTTTTTTTTGGTACCATGTCATAAAACTGTTGCTTGAGTGTGTGGCCTGTGGCACTGTGAGAGTCCGTCTAGTTGGAAAGGCATTTTTGATAGGAGTTGATTATGTGGAGAGACAGTTGCTGAGATGGCACAGAGGCAGAGGAAACCGATTTTTACAGCCATGCGAGGAGCGGATTGCAATAGCAGCAGCAGGGTGGCCGGAGGCCTGCAGGGAGAGCGGTTTATGAATATGTTTGTATCCGAGTTTTCCCCTCCTCTTAATGTTGGGGCCATGCTAATCGCTTGGTGCTCTGACATCTGGAAGCCTCCCAGTGGAGGGCAAATCGCACAAGTTTTCTACGCCAAGATTTCCAGAATATTTGAAGTGGTCACACCTAATCTATAGAGATGAAAACCATTTAAAACGGAGGAGGGCAGATTTTTCTCTCTCTCCGTCTCTCCTGCCGTAACATGGTGAGCTTGTCAGAAGTATGTCATGCCATCTTTGGTCAAAGAGAGAAGCCGGGCCTTTGCCAGATCAGTCCCTCTGATTTTCATCTCCCCTGAAGTTAATGAATTTAACACATGATATAATACAAGGATTCTTTTTTTTTTTTCTCCTCTTGACTTCCTCAACATTACCTGTGAAATCCTCAAATAACAACTTATTTCTGGATCATATTTGCGTCGACAGACCAGCGGTATTAGAATGTAATCTGAATAATATATGCAGCTATGTCACGCCTCAGCACCTGTCTTTAGGAGATAAAGGCCTGGATGAACACAAATTCCCTCCAGTTAAAAAGCAACAAAACTGAAGCTTTCTTTATTGGTGCTACACATCAGATTCAGTTATCCCTCCTACCTTATCTAACCTTTGACAGTCAGGACATCGCCCTTTCCGCCTCAGTCACTAATATGGGTATTAAGTTTGACCCTCGACTGACTTTTGATGACTATGTAAGATATCTATGCAAAACCTCTCTCTACAATCTCAAAAACATCTCTTAACTCCACCCCTCTCTCACCCTTTCAGATGCATCCAGAAGCGCCAGTACATTCACAACAGCGCTGCCAGGATCCCGATGAGAGTGCAAATACTCAAACATATGACACCTACTCTGTTTCCATTGCACTGGCTCCCTGCCTCCTTCAGGGTTGACCACAGCGTCCTGTTACTCACATGCAAATCCATTAACAAAAATGTGCCTCCCTACCTACAGGAAGTGATCGTACTACAAAACCTCCACCTGCACCTTCAGATCTGCCAGAAGTTTGCTCCTGCGGGGCCCCAGTACAACACTCTGCACCGCGGGGGGTCAAGCCTTCAGCTCTGTTGCAACACACTTGTGGAACAGCCTTCCTTTTCATCTTAACTCTTATTACCATTTTCTTGATGTTGTGTGTTCTATGTTATTGATAATGTAATTTAACTATGACTAAAAAGTGTGGTATTACTTAAATGTATTATTATTATTATTATTATTATTTATGTATTCCCTGTTGCATTCTTTATAAGATTTTGGCACTCGGTCCATCCCTCTGAGCTTTCAATCACTGGGCCCCGGGGGGCTGCGGATACCTGCTCTTTGAAGCACTCAGAAAGAAGGGGGGGGGGGGGGGGGGGCATAGGAGAGTAAGGATGTGGGAAATATTTCCAAATATGATGTGTACCACAGAAAACAGGTGACCATGATTGAAAGAAGGCATGTATTGTGGTGTGTGACACAGTATAGTTAAATGCCCAACTTATGACACTGTAGGCAAACAGTGAAAAGCACCTTGTATAACATGTCTGGAGAGGCACATATAGTTAGCAGATAATCCTACAATTGAATAAGATTTCTCAGAGGGAAACAATGGAATGTCTTATATAAGGAAGAGGAATGTGCTCAGAGGTGATATTCTTGACTTCTGGAGCCGGCCTTCCTCTTGGTGGGATCAGGAAGCCTCAGGACAGGAGATAAGCAGCCGCCACGGTCTGACAGGGCCGGAGACAGGGCCGGAGTCTCCCTCCATCCACAGATCACATTTCACCACCGGGAAAAATAACATATCCCCACAGCAGCTTAATAATGTATGGAGCCTCAAAGTGATCAGCATGACATGAATTCATAATTAGAATAACCACAGGGATACATTGTGTAAAATATAGACAACTCAAATTTCATCATTCTTACCTTCATTATAACAGTTTTAATGGACTTCATTTCATGTCCCATTTTAGTATATAATATCACTTTCCTGATGTGTAACACCACTTTTAATAACAGTGGAGTTGTCACCAGTCCCTGCGGTCTCACCTTATAACCAGTCACATGCCTCCACCCGCTTAGGCAAGCAAGCTCAACTCTGGAACAGCTCTGGGATGTCAGCATGGATGTATTAAGAGAGCTACTGCATACAGTGCCGCTACTCTGTCTTGCTTCTAAATCGCCCTAGTGGCCAGTCACAGCACTCCACAAAAAAGCATTTTATTCATAGAACCTCAACATAAAAGAAATGTTAGTAAAACTTTTGTCCTGTGTCCAGTTCTTATAATTCTTGGCTACACAGTATTAGTAGAAGTAGTATCATGTGACATACGCAAAGGAAAACAATGTGAAACAATGACTACATTTTCCTCAGGATCACTATCCCGAAATGACTCTATGCACAATCAGAATTTGATCTGTTTGGTTCCAATAGAATGTATTAAGTCTGGAGGAACTGTAACATTAAATTATGTTATGCCAAATTGTATGAGCAGTAGATCAGCCAAACAGTCTCTCATGTGAATGATCTCAAATAGCTTGGCCAGGGAAGGACTTTTGATGTGCCTGCTCTATGGACCCCAAAATGCTGAGGCCACTGTAAATCCACTATGACATTTTTACATATGCAACCAGTGAGCTTCAAGTTTCGTATAAATGAATGAGAAGCCATCCTGGAACATGGTCTCCAGTTTTTTTAGTACAACCATGAGCTTGACCATTACTACCAAATTTAGCCAGTTAGCAACTTTAGTGTTTCTGATTTAACCAACTGGTGGCCTACTATAGGTACAGTATGTTGCATAAGCCAACTACTTATTGCGAGCCACTGGTTAGACTGGGTTTTGAAGTTAGTTTGGTTTTTACTTTGAGTGATTATGTTAACAGCAGTAGCTAGTCGAGCTACCTTAACTGTGTTTGGATTCTAAAGATGTTCCTCAGAAAGAAACACACAACTCTGCTTTTTTACTAATGTAGTAATGACATCGATTTAATAATGCAACAGTTAAATTTACAGATATTGCAGACAGTACGTGCACCTTCACACAAGCTCACATATGCTCAGATGTTGCTGCTCCCTGCAAGCCCCCTTGAAGAAGAGCGTCGTCCCTGTATCTGTTACAGTATACACATGTACAGCGTTTCAAGTGGAGGAATGTAGCAAAGTAAACAGCAGCGAGCTACGTAAATTCTTCTAATTATGTCTCTGTTCAGTCATATTTTCCCCCCGTGTGTATGTGTGGTCTTTCCTCTTTTCCGGTTTCCATGGTGATGGATGTTGCGCGGTTCAGGTCCTCATCTGTTTTCGGTGGCACCTGGAAGTTGCTCGATAGATTCTCCAGTTCCTCCTATACAGATACTTCTTATATGTTATCAATTCATCAGATTTTGTCATCCTGTTTTTCCATGCTTTTTGATTTGTCGGTCTGTTCTGTACAAACATCTATTCACTGGGAAAGAGATCCCTGCTCTGTTGCTCTTAGGAAATCTTTTCTTATGAGAATGATTGTATCGCTGTACAGATTTTAAAGCCCCTTGAGGCAAATTTGTGATATGGGACGAAACAAATAAAACTGACTTGACTATTAAGTGCGTTCGTGGAAAACCCCCATTGACTGTTTTATGATAATTAAACCTGCAATAACATGCCTGCTTGATGTTTTGTCATTTGGTGAGAAGGACAATTTGAGTATTTATATTTCACTAGATAATCTGTTCAGAAAATGATTTAATTTATAATTGGTACTATCATCAGTGGTGATCATCTATTGATTTTCAGACTTAATTATGTTTATATATTCACATTTTAAGTTATGAGGTGATGTGTTCCTTTTATTACATCAAGCCATTTTCTAAAACACAACAATACCTGCTTCTAGTAAGCATGTTAGCATTGTCATTGACTGCATGCTTACTTGATCATGATGAAATGATCAGGTACTGTTCCCTGCTTACTTATAGTGGAACACAGAAAGCCAGCACATCCTGTGGGAAGTTGAGCAGAGTAACACATCATGCTCAACATGCTGAGACAAAGCCACGTATGTAATCTTGAAGCCACTTTATCTGTGCCTCACTTAATTCATGACATCTGTTGATCTCACACGCTCGATGGAAAAGATGGTCAATTCCACTCGAGACTTTGCACTTTAGGTATGAACACACGTCTGTGTGATGCTAACTGTTTACTTTCAGACAGAGTCACAAGTTGATTATATCTGCTTCCTTTTGCTGTAGCGTGCCATGGTAAAAGAAGGCAAAAGGTTAGGTGTTGTATGAGTTTCACACATAGAAAGTGACTTTTATCTACATTGAAGCACACCAGATATTCATATTAAAAACAGCTTTGGAAACTGTTTTTTAAGTATATAAATATTAAAAAGACACATATAAATAATACACAGATGTTTAGGTCCCAGTGTAACAATAAAAAGTAGTTAACTACTATTATTGACTATAAATAAATATTTTATTGACAGTTTAATGTTGGCAGAGGCGATGTTTAGTGTTACTTTAATGCCAAAAAAATATTTTGCAACTCACATTTTTATTCCATACGTCATTTCCAGTTAAAGTTTTAAATTGTTATGAATTTGTTATCACAGTGCTTTGGAATCGCACATTTTTTCTTCCCCCTGAAAAGTCAATAGCAATTGATCAGAACATACCTGGGCTTCCCTGCGCTGCCCCTCATACTTCAAACAGCAGCACCCCAGTTTGAAAAGCTAAGGTGTTACTTTTTATTCTTCCTGCATCAAACGCATCCTCGATCAAACGTCAAACTCTTCAAACAAGGTGTCATCTGCAGCTGTCCGGTCAGGTTTGATGTGAGGAGGTGTAATGATACAAAGGATGTGTTGAAGCTAAACAAGATTGAACCCGCTTGCCCGCCACCTTGTCTGATATCGTGGTACAATATTTAGTAGCAAACCAAATGAAAGCTGACAGTGTACACTACCCTGATCTGTCTTTTCATTCATGACTAATTAATACGTATCTGCTACAAAAACTTCTCTCATTCCCTGCCAGCGGTATAGTTAGGAATCAATACTTTAGATTGTTATTTTAGTATTCACAGATGTACACACACTTGCTGTTTGGCTGCCATGCCTTCTGGGCCCGAGTGAAGGAAACCACTAATACAGCTCTAGCATGGTCTCAAATCAAAACCAAGTCTCTAAAGGCCTACCTGTTTACACAGGAAATCAATCCATTTGAACTATGTACAATTTGCTACACCACTTACTTGTGGGTTGCTGCTATTTTTTTTTAAAAACAAAAATGGACACAGGCGGCTCTGGTTTCACTGCAGGGCCCAGCAGTGGAAGCCGGCTGCCTCACGCAGGTCCGAGAAACAGAAACCAAGCTTGAGTCCAATTTGCTGCAGGTCTCCCCGAGGAGAGGAGCGATGTTGATTTTGGCACTCGCTTCCAGTCCCTACCAACAAATCCTGCCTTTTTTTCCAGACATGTTGGCTCAGAAACTCACTGGAGAACTGGGGAAGAAGAAGAAAAAGAAGAGGAAAGGAGAAAAAAAAAGAGAGAGGGGGGGAAAAACAGCCCCAGGGCTGGAGTGAGATATTGTATGCATGTGCACTCAAGCACAAGGTTTGTGGCCAGCTGCTTAAGGATTTTTCTGGGGAGTCAAGATTATCCACAGAGTCAATAGAGTGAGGGAGGGAGAGAAGGAGAGTCTTGTCTGCTTATGCCAGTGCAACTCAATTCTGCTGGGGTAACAGAGAGACACTGTCAGCTCTGTTTTTCTCTCTTTTTATTCCAGAACTTGCTGGTATAAAAACGTGGCTCCATGTTATTCAACATGCACACAACCATTATCTGCGAGTGTAGTGTTTCACACAGGTTTCCAATGAGTTGTACAAGTGTATTTTAAATCCAGCACACCTTAATAAAACCCTGCAGGAGATTTGACAGTCCTCATCCACAGAAATATATGACACACTTCATATTTTTGGTAAAGAACACTGTCAAAACTGACTCCTCAGCTCAAGATCATTCTCATCCCTCCTTTTCTTTTATTTCACTCAAAGAACAATGATGTCTTACGGGACGTTGTTATCCGTATGCCTCGTAGAATTTGTGAAACATTTTTTGAGCTTTCATTTGAGATATTAAAGTGCGAGCGACGCACACACGCAGTTAACGAGAGCGTTGATCGGGAACAACATCCCCTCCTCCTGTGGTTGGAAACGGAGCGGGATAAAGGCTGTTGCCAAGGTCACAGCTCTGCATTTGCACAGCCATGGTTGTCAAAGGCTGAAAGGGCTCAAGCCCTTGAAACACCTTCTGGCTAGCTCCTCCATTCTGCATGTGGTGAAAGTGCTGAAGGCGAAAGAGAGACAGAGGGGGAGAGAGAAAGAGAAAGAGAGAGAGAGAGAGAGAGGCTGTGAGGATGTGAGAGGGACAAGGGCAACGAGAAGGGAGTCTGCATTTCACTGATACCAAACCCTACCACACCGTCACACTTTGAATAATTGTGAGGGACAGGCTGTGGGCACCTCTGAGCCAGAATGTAGGCCGGAATAATACCCCTCCTCGGGGCTTTCTCTGGCAGCCCTGCGCTGGGGCCTTGACGGCACTGCCATGCAAAGCCAGTTAGCAAAGCCAGTTAGCTACCTACAGTAGTTATAGAGCGCAGTTACATTTAAAAAACTTGAACCTAGAGCTCCACCTTTCTACGAAAGGAACGACACATTCCAAATGTCTCAATTGAGGCCCTCGCTCGCTGAATAGTCTTTTCTGGGCGCTGCATTGTGGATGGACAGCCTATTCAGACAGCTTTTTAAGGGTTTTGTCACACAGGAATTTAGATTGGAGTCTTACATGACCTTTCCCAGGGGTCACTGGTTGGATCTGTAGGAGCTTTTGTTGGCACACCTGGGTGATGAGGACTTGACAGAGGTACAAGCTCTTGTTTCAGGTTTTGTCTCGAGCTATGACGGAAGTAACATCTCCCTCCCCCCCCGTTGCAAGGCACGGAACGGAAGAGAATAACATGTCTAAGGGTCAGAAGGTGACTGTATCAGACACATGCAGTATTTTAAGGAAGCTGATATAAAAGACTCATAATTCATTAACAAAATCAGACTTAATTAATTAAAGGATAATGAATCTTTTTTGATTTGTGTAAATTCAACATGATTGCATGAGGTCATATCATCTGTCTTTGTCTCTTAGAGAACTGCTTGCACATTGCTTTTTTTTCTTTCTTTTTGCAGTCAGTGATATACAGTATACAGGATCGCATATTCACAACGTAATAACCACTTTCTGACAAGGCCGGGCTTCTTTCATTTCTGACTTTGTCCTACCGCGGCAGCACAATATGAGGCCACAACACAGTGGTTTTGGCTTTGGCTGAGGTTGCTGCCAACATGACAGAAAACCTCCAAGTGACATCTGAATCACAAGAAGAGCCGACAAACTCTCTCAGTACTAAATTGAAGATTCTATCGCGGTTGCACGAAAAGGATCAGATTATGATCATAAGCTAGTGAGGTTGGCTAAAAGCATGTTGAAGTCTTGCAAAGTCTTGAGACTTTTTTATATATTCTGACACATAAATAACAGATCAACACACAGCACTGCTTTTCCACTGGACTCAGAGTGGATTACTGTTTGATTTCAGTTTTGAATTCTTCAACTCGCTTAAGGTCATGTTTCAAAATATGCTATCTGTTAATTTAGAGGAAACTTCAGCATGGATACTCGATTCCAATTTCATAAAAAAAACAAATATGAAGAAGAAAAGTAACAAAAAAACAGGAAAAAGGGAGAAACAGCTAGTCTGACTCTGTCCAAAGATAAAGAACAAAAGCATTAAGCAACAATGTGTCTGTGTTTTGCTCTTAAGTTCAGTAATGAAGCAATTTGAATTCATTACTGCTCTGTATCATGCCTCTGGCTTGCTTCTCCATAGCAACGGCTGCTGAGGCTTATGGGTATTGTAGTATTTAGACTGTCCACCATACCTAACTGACAGGGAAAACATAAATTCTCAGAAACAAAGTTGAAACAATTAAAACATCTGGCCATAAAATAATAATGGAGTACAAAAGGAAGAAAAACACTCACACACTCACACACACTTAATATTTCTCTAGAGCCACAGAAGACATTATATGGCTGTTTTCACAGGCAGTCTAACTGTCTGTGACTTTGACATGAAAAATCCATGGAGGGCCCCTTTAATAACTACTGTGTTATAATTGTTATGTACTGACAGATTATTATATGGCTGTGGATTGGATTGCACAAACAGTAACATCTGTAAAATCACAGCAATTATTGCAAATTGTTGGATGTCCAAGCAATGTCCAATAAAGTTCCTGCTTATACGTCTGTAAATACACCAGAGCTGTTGGATTTATAGACCGTATTACATTTCAACATACAAATGTAATGCAAATCCACAGCAGTGAGCATAAGATACAATAATAAAGAGCCACAAGTTAAAGTATTTAAAGTTGCATGTCTTTCGCTCGCATGTCAGCAGTCACTCATCAGCTGCTTCTAGTTTGTTTCTTTTGTGCATAAACAGAAGTCTTCAGTGGGTAAAAACTACAAATTTAGCGAATGTTCCATATCTAATCTTAGCGATCAGACACCAAAAACCGGTGCAGATGTTACCTGCACAAACAAACACAGCTGAGTGAGAAAGACTGTTCTCAACCACTAAGTGTTGCGTATCCCGGCAAGGAAATCTGGGAAATCTGAAAATAGCCCCGAGGCTCCCAGTGTTATTGTAGGGATCGAGGTGGATGATGCAGAAACCATTGGGAAGCCACAGTGGGATGGTATTGGACCGGGCTTTGTTTGGATAAATACGTTCCGAGATTACGTGGTTTGCCAAAGTACAGCCACTTGTTTTCTCTTGTTCAAACGCTGGGGCTGTTTTTCTTTGAAACTGTACAGGAATGAAAAAAAGAGAGAGAGAGAAAGTACCAAACTCGGCTTCCACATGTTGAAAACGTCCACCTTGATGAGTGATATAATGTCATGAGTCGTGGCATTTTGCATGTGTGAAAAAAAGAGTAAAGAATTTAGAGAAATAACCAACAGAGGAATAAAACAATAAACTCGCTCAAAACTAACAGAAACCAGAAGTTACACAACACTCCATGATGCTTTAGGGTGTACCATTTGAGACTGATTAAGCATATGCAAAAGAAAAAGAAAAAAGAAAAGAAAAAGTTGCCACAAGTTTAGTGCATACCTCAGCTAAACAATTTGTGGTGACAACCTCTCAATATGGCCTGCTTTTTGAATTAGGATATTATTATTAGAGTGTACCTGCAGGCTTCCGACCGCAGCAGACTGACAGGGCCTTCAAAGAACTAACCCCCATCGCCCCCCTCTGAGCACAGTGATCATACAGAGAGACTTTCTGGGGGTTTTCATAAAGAGAGAGTTCAGTGGGGTCATCTCTGCAGCGTCACGTCCATATCGCTATGGCTTCATGAACACCTGGCACCTGCTTTTACTTCTTGGAGCGGAAGCCACGGTCTGAAAAGGAGATAAAGTGCTGATTGTCCTTTTCCTGCCTTCTTCTTTTTAGACGGAAGTCGGAGGCATTGAAGTGAAACCACTCGCCTTTCAAGATGCCTGCCTGGTTACTCTTTACTGCCGCTGAGTCTCCTCACTAGTCTCTGCTGATTAATCAAAGTGCTCCATCATCAAACATTGATGCTCACACGATTCGCCGGCGCCTCAGCGGAGCGTGTAATGTCTAGATATCATCATGCCCTCACAATGGTAATTGAAGGGCAATTGCGCATGCCATGTAAAGATACGGGATCTACCGCGACCAATATGCAAGACATAAAGCAACTTGCTGCCTATGCTCCAGACCTTAATGTACGGCAGCCAGCCACACATGCACACAAAAAGAAAGAGTTCAAAGCCTTCTAGACCCACATCTGACAAAGCTCGGCTCAGATGTGATGAAATGCATAATGAATAAGCTTGTATGTACCTGCATGGGACGCTCCTGCTTGTTCAGTACAGGACTTTGATTAATAAGAATACTGGATAAGGAAGTTGTTGGAGAACCTCAACAATACATGCAGCTGCCAGAACCTCAGTTCAGATATTCCCCTTCCCTTTCTGTATAGTGAATGCAGCACAGCGGTTAGCAGGGTTGCCTCAAGCCTAGATTGGAATCCACCCGCCGCCTGAGGCCTTGATGGGGTCGTTTAAATGTTGTATTTCTATATATAAATACATATATGCCCTGTGATAGACCTGCAACCTGTGCAGTGTGTGCTCCACCTCTCACTGGATGGGCCCCTGTGATCCTGCACAGGATGAGTGGGTGTGGGGAATGGATGGATGGAAGGATTAACTAGATAAGAGAAGGAGCACCATATTTGATATTTTAATGTGCTTTATACTTATGCAGGCATGATTGTAATAAAATCTGCATGACTGCAGTCTGAAATATTTAAGATGAAATGTCATATTGTTACAATGTCACAATGAACTGAGAAAAAACTCATCATAGCATGGTGCAAGGTGGTATTGTTCAGTAGTACATCACCAAATTTAACTAGAGGTTGGAGTGATATGGCCTCATAATTTTAAGCATTTAAAAACATATATAATTCCATATAATTATGACCTGCCAGTACCAGATGCCTCAAATAAAGCATTAACATCCATTATTTTGTTTTTGAAAATATTTTTTCGGGCATTTAATGTTTTTAGTAGATAAATAAATACAGTCTTAACCAGTAGACAGCTGAGACATATTGGCAACCGTTTTAATAATTGTTGTGTATATTTCTTGAAATTTGCCTGATATCTGCAGACAGATGGCTAACTAGCATTAGCTATTTTTTCAGTCTTTCACTGTCATAAATGTGACTTGTGAGTCAGAAATCTAAGTCTGTTAAAACCTTTTTGTTCATGTTGACCAGTGTCCAAACTGAGTCCACATAATATATTACATATTCAGAAGCATAACACTGCTCCTGTGCACAATAACTGTCTGCCAACTGATATTGGCAGTGTAAAAAGAGACAGAGAAACACTGGCTTTAACAGAAAGTAGGTACTGAGCGCTGAGGCCTGCAGCATGTTCACTCTAAGTCATCTTGTTTTAACAGACAGCTCCCTGTAGGCAGAGATTTCCAGCTTGTTCCAGAGCCCTCGCTGGTGGCTGTTTGGTGTTATGGTTGAGTACAATGACATTAGAACATTGGTTTTGGGCCTTAAAAATAACTTGTCTGTGGTAGGTACTTGGAGACATTCTCCTGTAATTTAGCTGGGAGCTCTCCATGTAATATGCTCTGTAGTGCATGGAGAGAAGCAGAGATAGCCGCTGTTTAGAGAGCGAAGTGTGTGGCCGTGCTGTTGTGTCTCACCTAACCGGCAGTACCCTGATGAAAACCAAGCCGTAAGACCAACATAGAGAAGAAAAAAAAACCTCTTCATCCTCTTAACTCTGAGACAAAAAAAAAAAACAGGTAAGAAAAAGAAATGAGAAAAAAAAAAGTTGGCCTCCAGTTAAAACTCCTCAATTTCAGTTGATATTTATCCAAATGCTGACACCTCTAAACCGCTGACATAATGTTCCGCTCCATTTCCTGTTTTGCACTGCATCTTGAAAATGCTGACGCTCCACAGTATGAACCACCTGAGAAAGTGTCTGCTTTTGCACTTGTGAAAATCTACACATTGTCTTGTGCTGATCCTCACAGACTTTGGATTTGAATTTGAATCGCTGTAGCTTACAAAAGCCAGCGTCGCTCTTTTTTAGTTGGAATGCCTCTCTGCGTGTTTAACACCAGGGCACCCACATCAACACTTGATGAATCATCACGGGGTCCGCTGACAGGTTTAAATTGGGAAATCCGATGAAGGACATGCTGTTTCTGGAACGCCCCCTCATCTTTTAGAAATTAGTGGCAACGCAGGGAGGACTGGACAAATTGAGGACAGCTGAATGAACATAGTTTTCCATCTGTCCTTCACTTTCCCCCCCTCTCCTTTTCTGCAAGGCAGAGAGATAATTGAATTGTGGCGTGTGTGGGTGCGTCAACATGTGCCGCTCTGCTTTCTAAAAAAGGTTAGAGTTGGGTGGTCAAAATGTCAGGTGCAAGCCTTGGCTGCGGAATTAAAGAGTAAATGCAACAGTGAGGAGGAAAGCAGCCACAAAAATACAAAAAAAAGGGAAAAAAGAAAACACTGGCCCCTATGAATTGTATGAGCTCCCCTGTAGTTGAATTATAGATCTGCTTCGGTGTGTTTGCCTGGATGATTGACAGAAAGGGTAGGCACATCTTCAGACCCCATGCCCCTGCCATGAAAGTGAAATGAAATCTCAACATGTACCGCAAGAGCTCTGCAACTCTCAGCATCTCCGTTTCTGACTCAATGCCAGCGATAGGCAATGAAATCTCCTTATTTGACCATAGTGGCTTCATGAAGTAATAATTGTATTCCCTTATGAACTGTTGCACTCGTGGGAAAAGGTCCTGTCTGTACTACTTGCCTATGCATAGCTGTCATTCAGCGCATTTGTGCATGTTTTTCTGCGCTGTGCTTAAATCTTCCTGAGGGCAAAGTAAATTCATTCACAGACGCTTCACTGTCAACAACACCTCAAGTAAGGAATGCATTATGAAGACTGAATTTTCTTGGGTCTATTTTCAAGCATGATCTGATTTCAGAACCCTCTTTTTTTTTGCAAAGATTATGGTTTTGGTCTACATACCAAAATGACAAAATCTTCTAAAACTCACGCAAGCTGCTCTGAATTGGTGCCAGGACCTCGTCAGGATGCAGTGAAATCATGCTGGGATGGCAGATGGATCTAAATATTACAATAACCACGATCCTCAGCACTTCATCATTGAATTAGTGAACAAACTGTGCCAGAGTTGGAAAATGTATCCAAATTGGACCAAGAATTCAAAAGTGAATTAGTCTAAAATGGAAATTATACTGTCAGTTTTTCTCAACACTGTAATCTTTAGCTTTCATCGGCTATTAGCAGCACATATATAACATTGTAAGTCTGTCTGTTCCTTGCTGAATTGCATCATGGGAGTTGTAGTTAACCTCTACCTTGAAGTTTTTATGTGCATAGATTTATACCATCTTTTTTATCAAAGAATCAGATATTTGTTTATCCTTTGTATTGGTGATTAAACTGGAATAATTTCATGTTGATTCACGTTATGCAAGTGTTCCAGTCTTGCAGTATTATTCTGGAACCATGTGTACCTGAAATAGCTCCTCCCACCTCGAAACTCCGTAAAACAAACATTCATTGCAGGTTTGTGCCATGAAGCTAACGTCAGTCCTCTCTATGAAAGTCCTCCACCTTCCTAAGACACTGCTTCCTGCATTGGCACTGAACGCTGGCACTTGATGTAATTGAGAGGGATTGAAATTGTCAATATGAATAAAATGTACGACATATACAGAGTTAATTTGTCAGAACCTTTTAAAAAGCGTATGACCACTTCGAAAAGCATTTCATGTCAATTTATCATCTGCCACCTCTGCTTAGGGTTTGGTTTGGTTTAGGCGACTAAAACCACTTGGTTGAAGTTATGGAAAGATTGTGGTCATGGTTAAAAGAAACAAACATTGACAGTTGGTAGAACAGAATGTGAAAAGCAGTCTCAGTTGTCAAAATCAGTCTTATTTTATACCCAAATATCCACCCCAACCTCCTCATCCAGGGTTTGTTGCACTATAACAGCATCACACTACCTCATCCTTTGCATCTGAGACAACAGAGAGATCTTTTGTAAGGAAAACATATCTATTGTGTGTTAAATGATGCTGCTATGAACCGCAGACAGAACGTGTAACATGCACATTCTCAGTTGTCTTCTTAAATAATTAAATTGTTTGTTTGTAGGATTAATCTCTGTGTTTTGGCTTCATGCTCTACAGTATGTTTTCTTCCACTTAATATTCTGACTACAACAGCTGTGTGGATCCTTCTAAAGAGTATTCATCATTAGAGTTCAGTCAATCCAAGTGCCTGGCTTCCTCCCTCACTCAGCGCATCACACTTCCACAGGGCGTACAGTATTAATTTAGTCCAATCTTTATAAATCAGCAAAACCATTCTTCTTCTTAATGGAGAGGAAATGTGCATGGCATGTCAACTAGTGGTTAACCTTGCGAGAAGTTTCCCAGTGTTAATCTTGGAGGAACATCTGAGCTTTTAAATAGGAAAAGCCAATTAAAAATCAGTTAACATCTCTCTGAATCCTACGGTATACCTTATCCCTTTTTCAAAAAAAATAAAAAAGACACCTGAATACCTGCAGTGTTCCCAGCAGAGACCCATGACTGCACCTAATCCGCAAATTATATAACACACGGGCCATTTCCCTATGTAATTCTGTGGGAAACAAAAGGACAGTTATTTCAGGGGAGCAGTTATTCTGCACGGCGCTGGCAGGGGCACGGTGACTGCCGGAGAGCTGCCTCCCCTCTCTCTCAGCACCATGAAATGAAAATTTACATTCGCTTAGTGGAGCCGTGGTGCTCGGTGGTAGACAGCTGTATTTTTAATGAGAGCGGGGAGATTTAATTACCTCTGTTTTAGCGGGCAAGACTTCTGCGGTGCAATGACAAGGGATATACAGTGCAGGGAAGAGGTGGCAGATGACTTCTCAGCTCGCTTCCCAGCAGTCGCCGAGCTGAGCGGAGCTAGCTGGCACTGGGGCTGCAATTAATCCAAATTTATTCCACTACTGTATAAGGCTGATCTGAAGGAGTCAGTGAAAATAGTCAAGGTGGTGAATCTCTAAAAGAGAAAGAGGAAAACAAATAAAATACACCTTTAAAAACAGCTGCAATCTCCAGATACTTTGCTGACATGTACCACTCATATATTAATGTGATTTTTAATGTTGCGAATTTCCCCCCAAGGCCTTGTTTTCAAGGCCACATCTGACATCTTCATGCTTTTTTTTTTTTTTTTTGAGCTGGAGAATTCAAGCTTCTACAGAGGTGGGATGACAACAGGGTATCTGATGCAGTTATCAGCCCAACAACACTTCAACGCTCGCCAGATAAACCCCCTTCTTCTGCAAATTCATCACTCTTTGAACTCGTATGTAGCATCAGTTCAGACTTAATGTGCTCTCTGTATTCCAATCAATGAGCGGCAGTCTTGTATTTCTGCGCTCAGTCGCACACCATCAAAAAAGCTCAATTGGTGAGACTGAGAGATTATCACCGTCTTCATTTCAGCATGAGATGAATCAATTGGCAGTAGAATCAATTTGAGCGGTATCTGGTATCTCCACCCACACATACACACACACACACACACACACACACACACACACACACACACACACACACACACACACACACACACACACACACACACACACACACACACACACACACACAAACTCTGGTATGAAGTTTTATTTTATCATCATGGGGAATAATGAGAAACAGTGGAGTTTCTGAGAGCTGGTTTGGAGACTTAATTCTATCTGAAGGGAGATAAAGTGGGTTGTTTTGACCATCATGCCAAATTGAATATTCACAAAGATATAATTGAAATGCTGATAGCCATCAGAGCTGTTGTATGAAAATGATAATGAGTCCAGGTCAAGGCAGTAACATACATTTTCCCTCGCACGAGGCAGCAATAGAAGGACATATTTAAAATGCAAAACAATCTTGCTGTAATGGTGCATATCCTGATTAGCTGTTGCCTATTTACATATCTACTGTAGCAGACATGGGCCAGCATTAGCATTCATATGGAGTTATGTTTTTTGCCACTTGGCGAATGGAACTCCAATATTCAATCTCTTTTTATATGTTTTTTTTCCTCCACCAACTCTTGAAGAATATATCTGGCTCTTTAGCTGCTAGTAGTAGTCTACAGCCGGTCTGTGGCTTGAAATGATTGATGAGAGCCTTGAGAGTGAACCAAAACAGTAAACTACGGGCCAAAACAATCAGCTGAAAGACGCTAAAACGTTGCTTACAGCTAAGGGAGTCTGCATTTGGGTGATCATTCTCTGTGGCTTTATCACTATGAACAATCCCTTTCACATAACATGTAGTAATTTGATCCACAGTTAATATTACAGTATTGATTAGATATAGAATAGTTTAGAATTTGAGCCCCACTCAAGCAGTGAAGCAGATATTTTGTCGTATACCTGTACAATGACAATAAACTATTCTATTATTTCAATAGCTATATCTTCTATATATCTATATCTTCTATATCTATTCTATATCTATATATATTGATTGGTGCAGCTTTAAAACATAACTAATGCTTTTCCTTTAATAAAGGTTATTTATCATTAATTTACATTTATGTGCTTATTTAAAGTAACATTTTTAAATTGAATAAAAAAATAATTATATTCAAGAAAAATAATGCAATGTTATTGCAATTAGCATTTCTATGGTTAGAATTGTTATTACCCTGTAGAACCTGATAATGTAATAACTTCCTGATAATGTAATAACTCCCAATAATGTAATAATAAAAAATAAAAACATAACTAAAAAACGTAATAAAACCTTATAATGTAATAGCTGCCTGATAATGTTATAAAGTGCATTACCCAATAATGTTATTACAATATTGGGAAATTATTACATTATTAGGTTCTAAAAAATAAAAAATAAAGTTAACCCAATAATGTAATAACCTCCCATTAATGTAATACTTTATTACATCATCTGTACAGAGATGACTACATTATTGGGAAATGCACTTTATTACATTATCAGGAAGTTATTACATTATCAGGTTTTATCACATTTTTTTATTGAGTTATGAGGGGGTTTTATTACATTATTGGGAATAATTACATTATCGGGAAATGATTACATTATCAGGTTCAACATACCCTAAACCTGGCAACATGTTGGACACAGGGCTCAAATTCTAGTCTTGTGGCAAAGAGTATTCTACACCAACCCATTCACCCCAACCACCTTCCAATGAGTTCTGCATAGGGATGGCTGATATCTGTGAATAGAAAAAAAAAACATATTTGGCAAGCAAATTAACAGCGTCTATAAAGGTATTTTTCGAAGACAGGGTCGGTAGTACATTATGCAGCAGACTCAGTACTCTACAAAATAATAGAGACAATGCCCAACTCTTCACAGTTCCAGTGAAAATCGTGTCTGCTCATACACGATTACACTGAGTGAGATCCATGATTTAATCAGCAAAGTGATGGAAGTTAACAACAATACCACGGCTGCCTGGGGAGACTGCCTGTATAGAATTCTTGACACTCAATTATTGTAATCCAGAGGTTCATTATTTATTAATTTGCTGGGCCTGGTAGTTCATAATTTAGGTCCCAGAAAGTAAAAATTCAGCTATGTAGCAATTAAGGGGATGTTCAGCAACGGAGCCCAAATTCACCTCCAGCTAATGTTTATAATATTCAAATACCGCCATGGATTCCATTCCTCGGTATCATTATGAGTCCTCACTGCACGGCAACTTTGAGTCAAACATGAGAATAGTTGGAGGCAATGTGTTCCTTGGGGTTTAGTGGAAATTAAAGTTTTAGAAATTGGTTCATGCCAATCAATGTGGTGAGTATGGGGAGGGAGTAGAGGAAGGGAGGCAAAATAAGGGAGAGATGCAGGAAGAGAAAATAATGAGGCCAAGAGTGCAGGAAGGATAAACCACCATGATGATTGGAGTGACAGTGACTGAGAGAAAGAGGAGGGGCGGACAGGGAGAAGGAAACCCAAACTCATTGAGTTCATCTGACGCCCGATGTACCCGAACTCCTCTGCAGCACTTGTCTCCTTACAAACTGCCAATCCACCCGAATGTCTCCTCGCTCCATCATCCCTCATCACTCTATCCTACCCTCCCTCACACACTCACCACCACCATATTTTCCTTTCTTCCCGCCTTCCTCTGTTCCATTCCCCCCCCCCCCCCCCCCCTTCCAGTCTTCACTGTTTGGATTTGGGCAGACTTGAACTTCCCCCCTCTGTCCCCCAGCCAGCTATGAATCACATGGAGGCCAGGGACCCAGAGGCTGCCAGGGCCTCCTGATGACTCCCAGCCCGGCCATAACAAGTGGCTGACAGCTCTATTTACATATACAGCAGGCAGCGCGGAGAACCAGTCCTGTCTAAGTTACACACACACACATATGCACAGTGCAAAAGGCAGGTATGTCATAATAACACTTGGTGGGGGCATGAATGAAGGTTTCACTCCAAATAAATATGGGACATGCACAGTCAATAGGTTTTACAGCCTGGGCGCAAAGATCCAAGCGCTTTTTGGAGTTTTTCCACATAAGTGCAGTGGGTGGTGGGACCCAGGGGACGGGGGGCCTCTAGACCTCTATATCCGCCCCAGTCATACGTCTCTCATCACCAGATACCAAGCAGAGCAGAGTGAAGTATAGCGCTGTTGATTGATGTTTAGCTGTTATATTAGGGCTAATGTGCCCCCCTGACCTTTCATGTGGACATGAGTGCTGACCTCTTCGGCTGTAATAATACATCATTTTCTGCATTTCAAATACACACGATCAGGATTTAAAAGCTACAAAATAGCCTAACTTTAAATTTGGGAGCAAATCTGGTATCTGCATTTAATATCAAATTCTAACTGCAGCTCCAACTTGAAGGAACTGTTTATTATTAGGCAGAGTTTCCTCATATCATGCGAGGACACCAGTTTTGCAGGTGTGTTGCTGCTTATTTACCCCGGTGGGTAGCTGAGGGGGGAAGATGGAGAGCGCATACTATCTCTCCCAGACTGACAGCTGGGGAGAATGTTTATGAAATAAACATGGGCCTGATGCAATGCTCAGAATCCTGCTCTGCAGTGGCCTTGGAAGCCTCCTGTATCATCCCCCACCTCCCCCTCTCTCTCTTTCTTTCATTCTTTCTGTCTCTCTGCAATACATAAACACACACACACACACACACACACACACACACACACACACACACACACACACACACACACACACACACACACACACACACACACACACACACACACACACACACATTCCCCTGAGCTGTGGATACAGAGATGCTCATGGGCCTAATGGGGTCAAACAGACTGTAAATCAATTGTAAAACCCTTCTCTCCAGAGCTTACTCCAGAAGACAGGCTCTGCCACTGAAGTCCTTCACTGTGCTTCACACAAGCAACTATATTATAACACATGTATCAAGTTACACTATGACTGAAATCACAGTGGAAGCATTTTAAAGCACAAATGTTACAAACACGATGATGATAAATGTCGCTGAGGGTGCTCCAGACTGCTTATCAGCGCTGACGACAAGTATGATGGATTGAGTTCATGGCTTGGAACTCTTTGTAAACTCACTGTACTTTTCTTGAACTCTTCCGACATGCACACATGCTCAGCTCCTCCTCTTTATGTACAAACTGCAACGCGCCAAAGCTGAGCTGCTGACATGTGAGCCAGTTATTTCTCTATTATGAGACAGATATTTATATTGGTGATGTTCACTACAACATCTAAAAGTATTCATCATTTTTGAAAGATGGACCAGAAAATGAAATACTGACTTACTATGTGCTGTTATTCTAGCTCCACTTAAGGGGGAGGTCACGGTGGATGAATGGGTCAAGTGTTTAGTTTAATTTAAGTCTTTAAAGCTGGAAGACACTGCTTCCTAAAAATCAATGTTGATTTCTTTTAAATGAATAGTTTGGCATTATGGAAAATACACTTATTAGCTTGGTGATGAAAGCTAGATGAGAGAATTGATGCCAGGCAGTTAACTTAGCTTAGATAAGCATTGAAAAAAGACTGTGTCCAGGGAGGGGACAGCCAACAACTAAAAAGAAATCTGCCAAGTAGCACCTCTAAAGCGCGCTAGTTAACACTCTTGCTCTCTTTTTAGTTTATTTCTTTCATAAAATGAAATGTAAAAATGATACGTTGTGGTTTCTCAGGGAGTTACATGCTGGACTATTTTTTTGGCCAGATGCTGTGACTTCCTGGAGTCTTGCTGTCATTGTTAGGTTGTCAGGCAACCAGCAGAGACTCCAGGACATAATTCCAAAATGTCAAACTACTCCAATAACCATGACCAAGATCTTTCTTTAAACTTGAGCAAGCAGATTTATGCCTCTCTTTGGAATCAGGCAAAAAAAAAATTGTATCAGAAAACTGTATTGGAAGTTTTTTTCAAAATCTGAAAACACTTTTATGAAAACCTTTTGTAATGGTCAAAGTCAACTGTTTTGGAGGGCACAAATGTGATCCTGTCAATGTGGTTGTCAGGACAGGAAACACTCAAGTGGGTCTTTTAGTTTGGAGGACTTTCTGCACAATACACATTCAAAAAACATGCACACACACTCAAGTGCTTCACATCAGCTTGTGTCTGCGTAGCCTATGAGTGTTGCACAACCAACATGAAAAAATGATCTTGCTGGGTTAATCTGGCTACTGTTAAAAACATCAAAAAGACATTTCCTCAGAAGGAAATTTAAAGAATTGTCTTTTACTATGTATATAATTTATTTACTAAGCACAGTTTTTAACCTCTAGTTTCTCAAAGTCTTACAATTCCCTCTTATCTAATATACATGATAGAATATGATGATGTATTGACATAGGTGTAGATGCACTCTAAATCAAGTCCTTCCTCCTTACAACCTCATATAGAACCCCATCACTAACTTGCATGCACAAGTATACAGTATTGTAAATGCATTCCAACAGACACAAGCCTACAGTATAAATCTTAATAATTGAAAATCATTTTTAGTTTCTCTTTGCGCTTAATATTTTAAAACCACAAAACCAGTAACTGACAGGTCGAATCTCACCTTTGTCCCAACAGTCTCAAAAAGATGGTGAATACCAAAAGATGTATAGAGTTGGATCAGTAAACACCTTTGACACATTCCCTAAAATACCTTCAACAACCATACAAGACCACACAAGAGACGGTGTTTTTTAAAATTTTAACAAGGCTTATTCTTATTGTCAGTACTTGCTCTCAGAGACAACATGTGTTAATAAATGATAATGATACACTTGGCATGCTGCTTGTCGGCTGACTTGAAGTGCTGTTGAAAGGCTAATGTGGGTGCTTCATGTTTTATTAGCAGCCCTCAAATTACTGTATTTCTTGGAAGTCAATACTATGCCCAAATAGAAGGTGTGCTGAAAGAAATATGTTTTTAGGTGTAATGAAATTGCTACTGTAGATCTGATAAAACTTGATTACTCTGTTTCTACATTATACATAAGGACTTATTGACAGCGAGCATCATTCACAATAGTGAAGAACAGACATTCCAGCAGCTAATCAATAGGACAAAGTTTGTTTTAATCATGGCCTTGAGACGTTGCTCATTACAAATCAAGTGGTATTGAGCAAATAAATCACTTTAATATGCATCTAATTCCAAAAAGCAAAGACTGAAGAAAATCCCCCCCCAGATGAACTCAGGGGCTCAATGCTTCACAAGCATCCAAAACTCTGACTAATGTCCTGAGCAGCTCAGGCGGTTGCTAGGAATAACAGGCCCCGGTCACTGTGGAGTATTGGCCTCTGTGTGCCATTATTCCCACAAACGGCCGGAAAGAAAAGTCACTTGCTGGAGTAACAGCTCCCTGGACAGGAGGCTGTCGTGCAGACTGTGAAAAAGACACAGGTTAGTTGTTTGCCCATGCTGCGAGGAAGAAAGAGCACTAACATCCTGCTTGAGTGCTTGCCGTATGCGTGTGTTTGTATGTGATTGGTAGCGAGGGGTTTCTTTAACGATGGATTAGCGATGGAAGGTAGCCCTTTGCTTGGCCAAAACATTCAGCCAGCATTCAGCAAAAGTTCAGCTGGTTAAAAAAAGAAGTTTTCACATCTATTCAGATTCAATCCTGTGGTTTGAACACTACACAGAGGCAGTTAACAAGACTAATGGTGCTTTTTGACTTTAGTCCCTTTAGTCGAAATTTACAATTATTCCTTTTTATTATGTTAGAGTGAGAATGAGCTGGCATGTATACACAGTTACAGATGTGACCTCAGTTTGTATTATATTCACTTATTTGAGGCCTTAAAGTGACAGAATAAGTGACCTCACTAACTGACTCACATCCTTAAACCTCATCTGCGAGTGTTATTTTCTCCGTTACGTCTATCGTTTTTACTTAAAGTCCAACTAAAATCCCATGTAGTCATCCCTCTGTGCAGTTTAAAACAATGTTGACATGTTTTTTTCAAATGTAATGTTAATGTCGGTATTATTAAAATGAAGAAAAAGGTCTTAAGGAAATATTGGAACTTTTTTTTTGTCTCAGTCGTGTGGGGCAGCCTTGGTTTAATGACATTAGCTGACAGGCTATCAGTGTAATGTATGGAATGGACACAATGTAAACAAAACAAAGCTAGGAGGCATGAACTGACCTGTTACTAACAGAAATTGTACTGGTAGTCAACTGGTTAAGATGCATGCCACATATAGTAACTGCAATGCCCAATGTTTGATTTTAACTTTCGACCTTTGTTGCATGCCATTTATTTTCTCTTCCTCCCCTTGCTTCCTGTAATCTGCAAAACAATAGCGATCCAATAAAGGCATGCAATTCCCAAAGACAGTGTATAAAAAACTGCTATTTTGAAGAGCAACGTCCAAATCAGCATCTAATGGGACCAAAGGTTTGTTTTCATGCTGTTTAATGTGATGCAGCTGAGCAGCTATCTAGCCTGCTATTGACATTAGCGGCGCACTTTTCCCAGGCGAATATTTGTTTGTGACGCGTTCAACAAGCTACGGTACAGGACAAGACATTCGGACATGTTTGTAATTTAGATAAGAAGACTAAGGAGACTTTGGCAGGAAAGTGAATTTGAATTGTTGTTCAGAGTGTGTTGTGTTGCGTAGCAGGATGCTATCAGGCTCAGTGTGACCATCTGCTCTTGTCGTTACCACATTAATGCTTTGTGCAAGATTTTATTTGATATATCGAAAAAAGAACTCCAGCTACATAAGCAGATCATGGAACAGTATTTCATCAAAATTTCTCCATCTTAGTTTCTGTACTTATGCTGTTGTTTCTTTTTGCTTTAAAGGGCCCCAATTTAACTTTTTTTGGTTTAGTATCACCCCTTTCATTGGCGTTACTTCAAGACACAGCAGGCTGGATAAGCTCTGATAAACTTTGTGAATGTAGCTAAAGAACTCAATATTTTTCTTAGTTTGGTTCCCCAAAGCAAAGCCAAATAAGTGACTCGTTCTGCTTTGTGTCTGTTAGATGTGCATACGATGTTGAATGTACATAGGACTAGGTCATTTCAAAACCAATTAGCCATATCAAGATAAGGTGATAATATGTCCATGTTTTGTTTGCAGCTACTTTGTATGCCCTCTAGTGGCCAAAAAATGAATTTATATGGCTTTAATAATTGTTTCAGTCAATTTAGTTGTTTCTTCTAAAGCTTTTGCCAATGTTTAATATATGCTTTTATTTGTTTGATCCTATTCATTTTATTGGCTTTTTTCCCTTTTTATCTGCCTTGTCTGGTTTTAGCACTTTGTAAAATTGTTGAAAAAAGTGCTATATAAATAAAATTGATTATTGTTATAATCTCACTGGATGAATGCTACCTATAAAGTGTGATGGGAATATATAATAGATTATTTCTAATCCACGTTGAAGCCAGAAGACTGGTGTTTCAGTTTTGCATGGCAGTCATCTATAGTTGTAGTGTTGTATGTTCTTACACCCTGAAATTAGCTTGTTTCTATGTATTCTGTCTATGCTACACAGAAAACATTCATTTATTGTCAAGTGTAAGTCTAAATGGAGTTTGTATATTGTACATACTCACATGTATAGACACACATAAACCACTTATGAGTTAACTTTAGATTAGATAGCCTACACAGTATTTATTCCAGCGTTCTACACACTCTTGCACTACTTACAACACAATATCAACCAGACCACAACCATATATATACAGTTCAAAGTAAATATATGAGCTGTAAATAGATACTGTATTTTTTCATATCCACTTGCCAGAACACAGCAACCATGTGTTTATGTCTGCTTATCTTTGTTCAGTTTTTGTCTTTGTTCTACTGTATGCTGGTTAGTATTTTGCTGTACACTTGTTCCTGGCACTCTGTAAGTATATTGAAAGCTACTGAAAACCCACAGTGTGACCACCCTTAGGCTTCCAGTCCTCAGTGCTGATATGTGTCTGCTCCTATCTGATGAGAAACAAGTGATAACTCTGTCCTGTAACATAGCAATTCCCAGCGATACCATCACAACTTGACTTCTGTTGGAGCAATTACCTGGGAAATATTCCCCTTTTCACCCTGCTCAGCTCTGCCTATACCTGACTGACACTCTCTGATCGCTCTGATCTGAAGTTCCCATTCCCTTGGCCAAAATCTCTTACACCACTGTCAGTCATCATACTGGAAAGTCATTCTTAATGTTATCTTAACGTGCATGACTCAATTCTTTGACAACCATCAACATTCTTCCCATTTTTACTCTAGCTAATTGATTTGGCAAGCTTATTCTGCGATTTAGTTGTCTCCGGTTGAAAAGCTGCAGAGTGTACCTGTAGTGCTCAATGCTTTCACCGTCAGACTGGAGAACTAGTCAGTGGATGTCATCGCATCAGGATCTGTAGATCTTAACTCACATGGACAGAATCCTGCAGGCCATGCGCTATCAGAGCTAGCTTCATTTTGCAGGGTATTGCATCATGATCAATGATAGCACGAATCATGACAGGCAGCCAGAGGGGCACTTAGTTCCTGCATTCTCAGTGTCAAGTCATTTTTTTCCCTTTATCACGATAAGGCTCAAGCTTAGATGGATAAATGGTGGCTGTCATGACCTCAAAGCAAATTCATATCTAGTTTTGTCACATCGCCATGAGTGAAAACGGGTCTTCAATTTAAGTATACTTCCTAAAAATACAGTTTTGATTTTCTCTGTTATTTCTCTGCGTAGTGTTATGCTTTTTTTCCACAGGTCAGACTTCGTCCGCTTAAACCATGTAGAGTCATGCTGAGCCTTACACATGCTCAAAGAGACAGCATTGATTTTAGACTGTTTTAGCACTCAGAAATTTTGCAGCGTCTAAGTGAATCTCTGTGGTTTGGAGTTTAGTTTGGCAACTACTATCCTGTTCATATTTTCAGAGGTCAACCTTAATTTACAGTTTACTGAGCCATATGGGAGTTGCTACTCATTGAGTTACTACTCCCCAAAAAATTCCACTGGCAAATCAGTAGAAGGATTTATTGTGAAGAAGATATAAGAAATACAGTGTGTTTGTCACCAAATTAGTAGAACCTGGTTATCATGTCTGCATAGTGAAATATTGACATATTTAGTGCTGTTTTGGTCACTGGATCATTTTAAATATCGTAGGGAGAAAATGTAACAACAAATATGTTAATTAAAGTAACACAAATTGCTGAAATAGTTTCATTAAAATAACATACTGTAGATACCACTACAGTTAAAGCTTACAACTTTTTTGCAACCACTGAAAATGTAAAAAAAATACAGTAGACAGAATGATTTACATTTAGAGTTGCACAAAAATATACAATTATACATATTTACTCACACGTGCTGCTTGAATTTTTTTGACTTTTCGACTAAAGCCTGGTCCAATTAACAAAGTTTGTATGTGAGGCATGCAGATTCGATTGTGGCTCGGGGGCCTCTAATGCTTCAGGACACGCGGGAGGTGGGGGCGTCTCACCCTGGCCCAACTCCAATTACACTGCCTCTAAACTTCTGACTGTAAAATTTCCATATTCCTCCCACAGGCCCAATGAAGAGTGCAAAGCAATATTTTTGGCAGGAGTAAAAGAACAAACACAAGGGAATCTCCCTTCAAGAAAACCTGAGGGGGCAAAGCAGTAAATTTCAGCTACTTTTACGGTGGTGTTTTCAAGATCTGAGGAAATTGAATACGGCGCTGATATAGCCTGGACGCTTATTAAGCCCAGCCTTTTGTAATAAGAGAGAGACTTGTTCTACAGCAGGTAGACTTGCCAAGAAAGGGTAATTTCACTGAAGCGGTAACACCAGACAGAGAAGTGGTGAGACAAGAAGATTACTCATTACCTGAAACACGATGTGGACAGGAGTGTGGCCTTGTTCCACAGCTTCCCAACCAGGTTTTTTTTCACCGTGGCTGCAAATGTTTATGAATACTCTAATTTGACAATTCTTTGTGTAATTCACGGTTGATTTCTGCTCAAAGCTAACAATGACGTTACTGCTGTCATGAACTGGAAATGTTTACATTTGAAAACATTAACTGGGAACGCTCAAGTGAATATAACAGAGCGTTCTTGTCTTTTATAACCGTTAAAAGTTTTACTGTTCAATAAAGAGTAATTGGGGTGAGGCAAAGCTGGCGTTGTTTACCTGTCAAAGTGACATGACTAATATAAAAAACACCTTTCTGTGTATTTTGCTATTCTGCCAAAGTAAACAGTTCCAATCATTAGCGATTACTTCAAGATTTTACAGCCTTCCAAAGATTCAGGCGGGACACTGATGTCATTCCTGGACTTTCACTGTTGTGAAAACACATTTGGATATTTGAGGAACTAAATTTGCTTCCTGCAATGATTGCAAATGACATTACTCGACTGTACCAGCTATTCCGATATTTGGAAATTTGTGTTTTAGAGTTAAAAGTATTCATGCAGATTAGAATGAGAAGGAAATGATTACTCAACCTAACTGCAGGTTAACAGCACAATCATTTGTATATTATGTTATTTATCTGAAAGCTATTTGTCTAGCTATTTGTCAAGTCACATATGTTGACTATATATCATAGTACTTTTTCAATCATCAGTCTGAATAGGTCATATCAGGAAGGTAATGTTAGTTTTGTCATTTAGCCAAGTTAGCTATACAGCCGTTACTAATAACAACTAATGTCTGCTTACGTTTGTGTGCTGCAACCTGTTTTAATTTAATGATATGTTAAACCCACTTTGTTATAATTAGGTTTGAAATTATCAACAGTAGGTATACAGGTTCCTGATCATGAACATTCTCTGGAATGGATTTTGAGTTAATACCAACACTTTGCAGTTCTTTGCGTATTTCAGTAAAAGTGAATCGATGCCGTGGGACTGCACCTGAGTAAATACACTTTCCCATGTGTAGGTTTTTACCAGACACTAACATGGTTTTAGCCATGTTCCCACTCTTTGCTTAGGTGTACTTTGTGGTGACGTGATGACAATGAGCTCAGGAGACGGGGGTTGAAGGCGTGGAAGATTATGGTTGGCACCACCCGTCTTGGGCCTGGAGGCTTTCTGGGAGGCAGCTGGGAGCACGGCTCAGGTGGAATGAGGTCATAGCAGTCATGTGAGACGGGGAGTAGGTGGGGACAGAGACACAGAGCAGCTCCATTGTCCCATGGCTGCTTTGTGGATATGCATGCTTGTGCACATGGTGGCATGTCTGCTACAGACATTAAGCATCTGATTTTACAGAAAGATTCACCTATTTACAAGTCAGAATCACAGTTATACTCAGTTTGGTTAGGTTGGTTGATTATATTTAGGACAAATGAGCCTTTTATCAATCATTCTCTGTCTTTTTACACATTTTGAATGTGAAAGGCAGAACATAGTACTCCCCAAACTGTTTAAACATCAACTCTACAGGGCTGTCAGGTGGAATAAGCGCACCATATGTCATCAATTTCTGGTAGCTCTTACTTAACTCCTTCACCCTTAGTTATAAATGATTTAGCATTTCTACACCTTTAATCTCCTGACCTTTACTGTCCTCCTGCCTCAGAGCTTCAGAGTTGTAGGAGCCCATCAGGCCATTTTTACTTACAGATCAGCAGCGTAGGTTGTTAGTCAAAAATGTAACAGGTGAAACAAATCAAATGCTGGTGTCCTGAGGTCCTACGGAAGTAACAGATTTGAAGCAACATCAATTACACAACATCACACAAACATATATTATACTTTAATGCAACTGGAAAGTAACTTTAAATTGAATCGTTGAAGTTGAATGCTCACGGTAGACTATCGATCCCTCACCGCACCAATTTTACCCCCTTACTTTTTATCCCTTTATGTTTTATGGATTCAAACCTGCAGTATTAACTGTGTCCAAGAGTAAATTAGGGTTTGTCCGGAAATCATTAAAATCAGTGTCAAAACAATCTACTTTACCACTCATCAATTCATGTTATCAATGATTATCAATCACATTTTTTTTAAACTCGATTTTGTCGGCGGAGCACAGTTCAAAGGTAATGAGAATATTATTCCTTACTTCCGCCAGATGTTGTGCCTCCAGCCGTATTGAATTCCTGTTCAGGATGCCAGCTGATGTAGAACAAATCAAGTCTATGTTGTCTTACGAGTGTATTTATTTATACATTATTTATATTTATGCATTTATTCCGAAGTGTACACTTGAATGGAACATACAGAATGCTTAGAGTTCACACTGAACGATCACACTTGACACCAAAACAACCAACCCATCATACAACCAGACAATGATTTCCCCTGTGATCTCTCTCGGAGACGGTCTGACCGTATACACTAATGAAGAGAACCTTCTGCTGGGATGCTTCTTATCTTTACGGCTGGAACGTTGGAGTCTAGCAGATGGCCCCCAGCTGCAACCCTTACGACCCTGAACCAATAGATACGATGTTGATTAGTAAGTTCACAATTCTCAATACATTTCCTTAAGTAAACTTCTCCTACATTTGGTAAATTTGTTAAATTTAAGGATAGCTATGTGGGAAGTACAAAAAATCCACTGAAAAAACTACATTACTTGGTGGTAATGTTTAGTATGTATGCGTAAGTATGTATTACAGTAAGTGTAAAATATACAGTATTTTATCTATTTTATTTTTAAGGGATCATGTACAATACTAAACAAACAGCGTTCATTTGTATGTATTTGAGTTAACTCATTTTCACTTGAGCATGTCACAATTAAAACATACACAGTGACATAACAGTAGTAAACCAACAGTAAACAAAGCAAAAGCAATGACTATGTGGAGTCAGTATAAACAGTAGATTGCTGTATCCCTATGCATCCTCCTTTTAATAAACCTATTTTATCCTGCAGTGTCCAGCAGAGCAGTTCTTATATTAATGCATCATAATGAATTTTCCACACTGCTATGTCAGTTTTGCAGATTTCAGATGGATGAAATAAAACAAACTTCAACCCATATGGCATAAGACACTCTCTGGCAAAAGACATAACGTGCTAGGATCATTGAAATAGGTTCATTTTCATGGGAAATAAATCAAAAGAGTGCTCATTGTTTTCAGTTTTTATTAAAAGAAGGATTAGCGACTCTGAACTAAATGACTTGTCAAGATGAGATATTTTAGTGTAGCTTTTCATGCTATAAAAAATGAGTTCCTGAGCCTCTATTTTACAAACTATATATCAGGTTTAAGTTACAGTATGGTTATACCGTACTGGAAGACTCGTCTTGGGAGTATGGGGAGGGAAGTGAGCTGTGCACATCGTCCTGACGGCTCCATAATGCATCCTACAGGCCCAAACGTAAACCATCCAGCTCACGTTGCACGACCCCAAAGGAAATGTACAGCTTGAGATAAGAGTTTGAACAAACATTTCAGCTTTTCTCTGCTCTTGCAGGTTTATTTTAAGACATTCGTATGTACTGTAGGGTCAGAGACAGACACCCGAGGGCAGAGGATGTTGTGTCTCTGGCTCCCTTCCAGGCTTGTTTCTGCTTATATAAAGTGTCACAACAGGCAGGATATGATGACAAAGTGATGGGATGTTACCAGAGAACTTCCTCACTACAGGACACTGACTTTACAGCAGGAGAACTTATTGTCTTTCTGCGTCTGATTTGGTATTTTGCATTAGAAAATCCAATTACATTACATTACAGTTACATAGAGAAAGTTAAATGCACGCACATTCAGTTTAACCATCTTTAAAGGTGGAGTCAACCTTTGAAAAACTGTAAACACAGTGAATAGTATTATGTTTTCAGTTATATCAAGCATGACAAAATACAGGTAAATTGCCTCTATTTTGTCAAGCATGATAAGCGGCCTATTCTATACATACAATACTCCTTTGGGCCTGAAAACAGACTCTCATTTTGCTTTACAAAAGACTTGAAATGGTTACTTCCTCACATGATATACCTTTACAGGAAGAGATCGGGTATTTCCCCTTCCAAAACCCAAGGTGGAAATATGAGAACGCTTTGGCGATCGCTCTGTTCGTATATTGTTACATTTAACGAAAACAGTTAAGTGAGAGTGAAAAAAGCAAAGCTGATCTACCTCAGTGATTGATGTTAGTTTTTAAATGATGTTCCCAATACTATTTCAGTCACAGTAGCCACAGTACTTTAATAGACAGTAAGATTCTTTGAAAATTATAAAAATAGGAATCAGAATGAAAAGAGAAGGAACTCAGTTGAACTCTTGATTTGCTTTTATTTGAATACTGATAAGCACTTGGATCCGGCAGCAGTATCGTCAGCTGGGAAGTGTACTGGAAAGAAAAAAAAATAAAGGTCTGAAACTGTATCTGAGACACACCTGCTCTTAGCAGGTCAGCTGGCCTGTGAAAATCAAGCCTCTTTTCATTGGCAGTGTTAAGAAAGTCACACCGTGCCTTGCGCAAAACTCATAATAAAGGCAGTGAGAACACAAGGCCGGATTTGCTCTTTTGACCCTGTTGTGTTTTCACTCCTTTAAAGTTTGCAACACTTCGAGCTCTGTGACTGTTTTCATCAAAGGAGCACTGGCCTCCATTGGAGACTCGCCCTTCCGTGGGAAGATTCACAGCGAGACACGGCCGCAACATGATCCACTCCGCATCCATTGATTACAATGTCATGACCCACCATTTGTACACAAGGATCATGGAGTTTGTACGTAGGGATTATTATTGTCTTGATGGTGCAATAAACATGATGGGAGAGTAAGCGAAAAAATATATTTTAGTTCTAGTTTAATATATTTTATGTCCCTGATTGGTCAGTCTACTATGTTGGTCTGCATTGCCAGGAAATTGTATATAGAAATGTGTGTTCCCTAGAGGATAAACCCTAATAACATCTGTGATCACCTGACTTTTTATCTAGTGCCACCAGAGGAAAACAAGTTTTCTCTTGTCCAGTCAAATACATAAAATACTTTGCAAAAACTATTGGATGGACTGCTGTAAAATCTAGTTCACATATTCATGTTACCCTCTGGATGAACTGCAATAAACTGAGTGATCCTTTAATCTTTCATCTAGCACCATCATAAAGTCTGAATTCAAATTTGTTGGACTAATGACATTCCCAGTCTCAGCTGTCCTTTGTGTTTAGTCTTAATTACATGTTAGCATGCTGACAGTCTAAACTAAGATGGTGAAAGTGGTATACATTATAACTGCTAAACAGCAGCATGTTAGCATTGTCATACTGAACATATAATCATGCTGGCATTTGCAAGTAGCATCATGCCCAAATACTGCCTCAGTACCTTAGAAAAATATTTTTACAATTATAATAGATTGCTCCACAAATTGGAGGGTGCAGCTGATGGTGTATCCAGATAGTTGTGTTGTCAAAAAATCTATCCAAACTTACTTTAGGAAATTGGTGTCTACTTTTAAACAGTCTTGCTCATGCGAGACAGCCACAGTACAGTAACACAATACATCATTACACCCAGTGTAAAACCCGCAGAGAGTGATGAAGACTCCGATAAACCTATCAAGCCCAAATTGCACTGTGGCATGGGAGCACACTGTCGAACAGGCCCAGACCAGTATATGTCTCATCATCCAGCCCAGCCACAAACCGCACATTGATGATAATGAGTCTCTGTCAGTGGCATCCAGCAGTATTGAACCAGATCCTGTGTGTCGAGGGAACAGACGAGGCAGAGGCACATCCCCTATACCTCTAAGCCCTGTCACCAGCTTGTATTCAGCCTGGGCTGATTAAAACTGATGGGGTGACATGATTGTGACCTGTATGGATTTCTGACGCTCCGAGCCACACTGCCCCGACTACATGTGTTTTCTCCCTTTGACAAACCCACCTGGGAGCCCTCCGAACCGAGCCGCAGAATGCATAATTTAAGAGGCAGCAGGCAATCAATACCGAAAACAGTAACGACATGGGAGGAAGAGAAATAGCCAGAGAGAGAGAGAGAGGGAAAGAGGAAGAGGAGGAAGAGAAAGAGGAAACCATCTGAATTTCCCAGCTATGTCCATCAGCAGCAGTCATAAGTATTAACTTCTAATCCTGGTGTGAATTTCCCGTCTTGACATGAAACTTCTGCAAAGCACAATAATCCCCTTCAGGAATTAAGTCCATGCAGAGCGACGTCGATCTTTAGGTGTTAACATGATACATTAGCATCCTGCCACTACTAAGTTTCACATCTGATTCCTGAAGGCATTAACTTTGTACTATATGATAACAAATAGATTGTTTTCAACTCAACACCATGCAAACTATCCATGTGTTTCACTTCTTGACTGCACTGAATTAAATAAATTGTTAAAACAAAGATTATGCAGCTTAATTACCATCTCAGTGATTAAAAATTATGTTTAAAACATGATGTTGTTCGAAAAATAGCCTGCAAATAGAGCATATTACAAAATCCATTTGAAATGTATTTTTCCGTGCGGCATGAGATTGTTGTGTTTAACTTGGCATTTGTGACTGACGTCGAATTCTCCCTAACAAATTCCTTTCCTTTCTGGCACTTCCTCACTGTCACTCTCGCTCAAGGCTGCAGAGAAACTGTCATTTTTTAAAGATTAAGGGACATTTCTTGCATATCCCCCCAAAAACAAACTTAGTAATTGGAAGCCAAACCACTCAAGGACAATGGGAAGAAAGTACGCAACCATGTACATTTGGCGTAATGAGACATAATCACTCATGCTATTTCTTCTGGCAGAGATACTGCAGTCCACACAGAGTATGAAACGCACTGCACATACTCCTTAACCCCACATGGAGTAGTCCAAGGCTCATGAAACAATGAAGGTTTTATGAGACAAATTTGAACTCATTATTGCTTCTACGCAAAAGGCAAACTGTGCTGATTGCGTGATAGCCAGAACTGCTGTCTAAGGTGGATTGGAGATATTTTGTCCTTTCATGAATGGTCATTAAATACTTCCAGTCTTTAATTACTTGAAATTATTCTACTGGTGAACTGTTTTTGTAGGCCCAAGAAGTTCACTTCCCTCTTTTGTATTATATGGTTCAGCTCAAGGGTGAGGTTTGATAGATTGCTGTTTCTCTTTTGTCATTAAAACTATGCAACATTCTCATGCAGAAATAAAGGGATGAGCTGAAAGTAACAGCAACTCCCTTCGTAACAACTCCCCTGAAACATGACCCACACTTCAGTCAAACTTCAGTCTGAGATCCCCTGAACTGGTTTACTGAGAGCCTCAAAGTCCAGGCAGGAACACACCAAAGGCCAGGAGTGTGTCAATGTGAGATGAGCCCTGACAGCCTGCAGCTGGGCTGGGATTTGCTGCCTCTTGTGTCTACACCTGGCCACATTAACTCACACAGTACTGAGTTACAGTACAGTATGGCTCAACAGAGAAGCGTGTTACATTGCTGTACAGTCCCTTTCATTATAAATGTGAGAGAACAGCATTCGGCAGTACAGCATTACTTAATAATAGAGTATTAAAGCAGCAATTAATTTTTCAGTTACATGTTTTTTTAAGTGTTAAGGGAAATTCAGTTATTACATTACTAATCCCAGTAAATCTCAAAGTGTGGGGAAGCAGTTAGCATCTATAAAAGAGGAGAGAGGTTAAACTCCAAAGCTGTCTAATTTTTACACATTGGGTACATAGCTAGTTTGCATATGTTTTGTTCTGTGTTGAAGGGTGAGTGAGTAAAACACAGACATCCTGAAGAAAGTTGCTAAGATAACTTTAACTGTTGATAGTTGTTAAGTACCATAAAAAAACTTGCTTGTTAAACCCAAGTGGCAACTACCATAGCTTGAGGTTTGAACCAGTGCGGAAATGCCTTAAAGTGCATTACCACCGATGGCCACTAGATGCTTTAAAAGATTCCCATTCAAAAAGTAAACTTCTTGCTAGAAAGTCACTTTTTCAGAGTCATTATGGTCCCTTTTGAAAAATGTTGGTGGTCATTTTGGAAATGACTGCTCCAGTAATACGATTTGAAAACTTATAGTAGCTGTGATGACTGGCATGTTGTCTGCTGTGTTTGACAGTTGGCTCACTTGCTACTTCCTCGCCCCCAGGACTCACACTGAATCTGAGTATTTGATTATGATGCCTGCCTTGTTAGCACAGTTTAGCTAAAGTAACTGCCCTTAGCTCAAGTGTGCACCAATGGGTGGTGTCACATCTTGCTACATCCATGTGTCTTATGATTAAACCACAAAGCTTCAATTTCTGTTTCTACATGTGCACAGAAAATGCGACGTGGCTATGGAGGCTTTAAAGTCGAGCTGTGCTGTGAATATCATGTGCTAAGTACAAATTACTTATGCTGTTGAGTAATTAGTAAAGTAATGCAAAATAAACCTCTAATAATGTCCCACACCTTGTTCAACACTATAGAGCAAACTGAAGCACTGAGAAAACAGAACAGCAGTATTGTAACTATTGAGAGTACGTCAAGCTCCATGTATGTTTTGCTTGCAATCTGTGCAGCTGTTGTGACAGATTATGCTAATTTGAGTGCAAAAACAATTTTAAATCTGCTAAAAACAGCCAGAGACTGGATAATCAATCTCTGTTAATCTTTTCTTTATTGGGGACCAATTAATTTCACTTTCATTTCATGGCTCATTATTGTACTCTGTGTGTTCATCAGTTTGCATCTCACCTCTAATGACCTGAGCGGGAAAGCAGAAACAGCCTGAGCGTTGCTGGACTTTGGCCAAAACACACTAAACGGACCTTCAATACAGAACAGCATTACCATTTCTGCAGATGAAGCAATGGAAAACATACCAAGCACTGCTAGATATTTGATGTTTTTGCAGTTGGTGCGTTTTGACCAGGGTAAATGGATTATAAACTTGTGTATGAATATGTATGTAAACCATTATTCATATCCTGTAACTTGGGCAATCTGCAGCACAGAGGAAGGGCAGTGCATTGGAAAGACTGGCCTCTTGTCTTTCCGTTGAACGCAAATGTATGGTACTTTGGGATAATTGGAACTATACAGAGACAGTATAGATAAAGGGCTTATAGGAGTGAATAGGTTGTAATCAAAAAGGCTGCCTGAATGACTTGCCTCTGACTCTGCCTTGATTGACACTCTAAATACAGTCATGACGGGGGAGCTGGAGCTCCAGCTTAGGGAAAGCTTCTGCCTGGGGTTTTCCTGCTCCCTTGTTTTTAATTAGTCACGCTGAAACCTGTAACTGGAGCTGGGGCTTAAACAAATTTAATTGCTACATAATAGCTAGTTTAATACAATTGTGGAGCAATTAGGATGGATATTTGTTGCTGGCTGGCATAATAATGCTCGCGGTGTCTTACTTTCTCTCCCTCCCCTCCTTGCAGTATTGAAGTGTTTTCTGCCAGGGGATTTCTCCGTGGGCACTGGGCACAGATGTGCTCCTGAGTACAGCATATGGGGCTCAGGCTCCATCAAAAACATTGCTCCGGAGTAACATTTACTCAGTCATTCCCCGGTCCTGCAGAAATATCCCAATTAGAATTAATTACTCTCTTTTTCTCTTTCTCCAGGCTGTGGTTTGATTTCCGTGTATGTTTAAGATGAGCTTAGCACACCATGTGCAAGTTTTTTGTTTTTTTTATGGACAGTTTTGGTTAAACTTTTAATGCTGATTTGGGGGATTCACTCTCCTGGTGTAGTCAAGATTTTGATTACAAAGCACACTGTGCCAAACTATAGGCAGACTGCAGCACCAGCTATATGGCTGTCATAGCTCTCAAATGTCTCATTAACCCATGTCAAGTCAGGTGTATTCATATTAATGTCATGAGACTGCACAGTATGGGAAATAGTGGTACAATCTATTGAAGGGACAGTGACAGACAACGTACCTGAGGAAGTCAGAAAAGTGAAAAGTAACATTCCACCTCCCTTAATAAGGCTGTCTTGTCAAACATTTATGGGACAGAAAGAAAACAAGGGCAGACATCGTCTATTGACATCATGATTGGTGAAAGCTGTCACAGGATCCGGGTTAGGAAGAGTACCAAAGAAAAAATTGGGCATTGTGTTTGGAGGAAGTGCTTATCACCGAATTGCCCCGAGGTCTTTTCAAAAGAGCAACAGGCTGTGTTTGGTGTTGTTTTGTGTATGGATTCTGAGTGTGTGTGAAAGCTATAACCCGTATTTGTTACCAGCAAACAGCAATACAAGAAATACCACATTTCCATTATTTGAAAAGAACAAAACAGACAGCTTGTCATGCAGAATGCTTACAGCAGTATTATTGACACAAGTGTCAAGTATATGTTTTCACGCATTAAAGCATTTATAATTTTGACAATATGAGATTGTTATGACTGGAGCTGCAACAAATGATTGATTGATTAGTTGCCAACCATTACATTAATTGCTAACAATTTAGATAATCAATTATTTCATTTTGAGTTATTTTAAAGAACAAAATTTCCAAATTCTCTGATTCCAGCTTCTCAAACGTGAATACATATTAATCAAACTACATATTTGAGAATGTCAGCTTGGGCTGTGGGACACTGTGATCCACATTTTTTGCAAATTTCAGAGATTAACTGATAATTGAATTAATTGATCATTAAAATAGTTTTTAGTTGCTGCTCTAATCGTGACATCACTGGTCTACAGTATAGTGATAGAAGTAGAAGAGAAGTAGTCAGTTTGTTCATTTTTACCTTTGTTTCATTAAATGTGTTAATGAATGCCATCTCGTCTTTAAAGTTCTACAGTGTCAAGTAACATCTTTTGCCCTTTACTGCATATGAAGTTTCAAGTTTTTTTCAAGTTAAACATGACTGTGGGGCCTTTACTTGTAATGGATTGTATTCAGTGTGGTGTTTCTACTACTACTCAGATAAATTATCTGAATACTACTTTTTAAAACTTGGAAATGTTTTAATCTCCCTTGGGGAAAAGAGGGACATCATTTAAATAGGATTAGTGGAGCCAGTTTTGATGTCCAATGATATATTTCTAATGAGTAGTAAACAGTGGTGTTAGTGACCTCAGAGGCTTTGTGATTCTAATAAATAATGCAGATAGGTGCGCGCCTCAGTCCATCCTTAACAAAAATATTCGTGCAATTTAGCAAATGAGGCAAAAAGTAGAATAATACATGTCCCTGTTGGTGCTTCAATTATTGATACAAACTCTAATTACACAATTATCAGGCAAATGGAGCTGGGTATTTGAGGGGCACACGGTGGAGTGCTCTGAAAGCCATAATTGGGATCTGATGGTCAGGGGCCGCTCATTAATTGACCCCTGCTGATCTGCGCTGAACAGAACCGTCAATAGAGGGTTGTTAACTATGCAACATTGACATGCACGAAAGCACTGTAAATGAAGATGGCAGCGGCCACTCTGCTGGAGCTGTTGTGGGATGATGGGGACAGGCTGGTAACACACTTTTCTAAACCCCCCGCCCAGCCGCGAGATCACCAAACAATGAGAGGAGACGGCTTACACCCAGCAAGGCTCTTTGAAACTGAAGAATCAAACAGAGAATGGTGTGTCTGTGCCAGCAGTGAGACGCAATGCCCACTGAGCCCTGGGGGCTTTGGCCAGACAAACGCAGTGCCCAGAGGTGGCGTCCCTTTACTAGTTAGCAGACAATTGGGAAACACAGCATACCTATTTGTACTGAGGCGAAGAAGTAGCACCAACTAAGGCAATGAGAGATAATGGAGACGAACAGACTGTACTTACTGGACACTTTGAGCATTAGGTTAGCTTCGTGAAGCTTCTAAATCTTGGCCCACTGTGCCAAACTACATGTGGGCATAGAGAGACAAAGAAAACGGATGGGGTTGTCGTACATGTAGCCGAGCTTGATGTTCCACTCAGGAACTGGCCCAGTGACCAGGCAGCAGTCCAGTAAGCTGTCCAGCCACCCCATCAACCAGACAAATGAACAAAGTGTTTGTGAAAAGACATCAGCAGGGGACACCCTGCACCTGGGGCTGGGTAAACTTTTTTCATGCTTTTCAACAACTCTCCTTCTTTCTTTCTGGTCCCTTTTTTTTATCACCAGGGGGTATAACACACTTTGAAAAAGAAAACATTTCCTACCAGCTCGCCTTAAGACAAGCCTTTGTTTTTTCTCGCTACCTCCTGTTGGCAGGACACTGTTTAATAGTCTGCTGATAATGTTCCCTTTCCGTTGCTTTACTCCTCGACTGTTCCTGCGTGAAGCTTTGCTCCTACAGCTGAAGACGGCGGGAGTTTGTTGATAGGAAGCATAAATCACAAATATGCTACTTGAGTTTCCAGATGGTAGCCATAATGGATATAGGCTGAAACATATATTTAGACATACTGTGATTGACCAGCAGACATGAGAGAGCAGAGGTCATCATTTTTATGTCCCTCATGATTATAAGTCATCGCAGTTCAAGACAATGGGGGAACATTTCGATGATACACAGGGGTGCAGCTCCATCCTGTAAAAACACTGGGGAACCCATGGGGATATGTGGATTAACTGTTTGACCCACTCAACCCCAGCGACTGAACACACCAGTAACTTTCCTTGTGTGTGAGCCTGTACTATTTTTCTCCGTTGCATCATGTTTGCATCATTACGTAGCCAGCAACTCCACATCTCTACTCACCTTAAAGTGCCTCAAAAGTAAGTTTAAATTGGAAGATATATTTAAATTTTCAGAAAATAACATTTGTTTCTCTCCTGCTGAGGGATGTGCTGAGAAGCATGCAGCAGGGTTATAAGTATTACTACATTTCTGCTCTAAGAATATTATAAAACTGTATAAAGATGAGGTTTCTATTCAACTTCAGGATAAATCAGTCTAAAAATGTCATTTTTTATGGTAAGCACTAAGCTAGTGTACAGCAGACCTGGTTATTAAAAGCAACAATTTGGTAAATACATATTTTTACTTTCTAGAGATACCAGTATTTCCTGGACACAATTGAGAGCGGTATCAATCTTCTCATCTATCTCTCAGCAAGAAAGTGAATGAGGCCATTTACCAAAATGTGAAACTATTACTTTAATTTTTCCCTATTATAGATGAACACTGACATCACGTATCTCGTCTTGCTTCAGTCTGACACTTAAGAGTAAACATGTAGTGAGGGCTTGGGTGTGAATCTTGTGAAACACCTTCCTGCAACCAAAGACCAGGCACTTTAAATATGTATGCTAATTTGGGGCTCTTTTTCCTGGGGGTCAGCGTGTGGATCTTTTTCACGGTCGTTAATGGTGGTGTAACTGGACTCAAGCGTGTAACGATCTGGTTACCCTGACATTTCTAGAAAGCCCGGTGCAGCAGCCACGTGGAGAGCGGACACTGGAATGCTAGCCTAGAATTCAAATATAGATCTCAAGAAAGCAAGTCGACTCTCTCTCTCTCTGGCAGTCAAGAAAAAGCCTTAGCTTGTCTTTCCGCTTCAAAAAAAAAAAACTCAGCAGTGAGCTGAGTCCTGAAAGGAATGGCTGAATTTTGAAATCTTGAATTTTTATCCTTTTTTTTGTCCATGCACTTTACCTTTTGTCCACATTGGTGTGTTTCCATGAATGCGATAACAAGCTTTGTAACCCTTCCTACTGTGACTATCATCACAGTGGAAGTGTGAATAAGAGACTCATTCTTCATTGTCCCAGACCAGTCTTAGTGGGAGTTCACACACTGTGTCTGGAGTCTGGAAAATTGCACTGCGATTCAGCTCTCCAGACAAGGGAATAGCTGTCAACTCCTGGAATGTTCCTGTGAAAATAAACAATGCTTGTGGCTGCTCTCTGTGTCTCCCTGTGTTTCCCCTCTTAACTCTCCGTTTTAACCCTCTCCGCTGGAGTCTTTATGCATAAAACAGTTGCGGCAGAATTGAGAGGGGAAGTAAATCAGAGTAATGTCTCCTCAAGGTTGGAGGCAGTCAATTCTGGCCCTGAGAGTGCCATCTTTCAACTCCTCAGCAAAAACATGTGTTCAAGGTACGGTTACAGGAACCCATCCAAGTCAGCCGCAGATCGTATTAATCACGTCTTTCATCGTGGCACTAAAAAAAGAGATTTTCTGTGTTCAGCGCTTTGTGGTTTTAGCAGTGTACACAGCTTTGCAGGCTGCAATTTTGTTTGTCAACTCAGTTTTTTTTAATGCACATTTAGTGCCAGGTTGCAGAAGTCAGAAATAGCAATTTATCAAGTTATTTCCAGTAACTAGGTTGCAGATAATCATGTCTGCTATGCTCCTTTTGTATAAGTAGTTTGTTGTTTGACCTGGTTTGTGAGGTCAATATAAACAGAATGTAAATGCATTTTATTATTGTGTAGAAGCCCAAACTGATGAGATAGGGCTAAAAATATGAGTAATATCACAAATATGTTTACATTTAAAGATGATCCACCCATAAAATCCATCCATCATATTCCGTTTTTATCAGCAGTAGTAGTGCAAACATGTCAAGCACTACAAGTATGTTTCAACTGATACTTGTGTCATGTGGTGTATATGTAACACAAGACACCAGCAGGAAGAAACATATAATTTTTCCTTTAAAGGACACTATAGTATGCTATATCATGCTGCTTACAGCTCACAACTGGTACACGCTCTCTTGGCTACCAGATATACTGTCAATGACGATCAAATCAAGCGCCACTATGAGTCATTCATTATTAGCCAGTGAGTAACACTCTCCTGAAGACATAGTTTGAGAAGATTCTACACCTTGCCAAATCCAGATAACCATTCTAGTATAGTAGGCTACGTTGGAAGCAGAGCATTGGTAAGAGGGCCATGGCCTGAGCTGGCACTGGTACCAGAGATTGAGCGTTCTCTGGTTTCGTTGCCTTGGCCCACATACAACTTATCAGGAGCCGGCTGTCATCGGGGGAATTTGCAGAGTGAGTTTGTTATTGGATCCTGGGTGTGGGTGGAAAAGCAGTCAGGTTGTCTTTCTTGACTTGTGGTTTACTGGCTCTGATATGACCATGATTCAACTGCTTACCAACACCTGAGTATTACTGTATTACTGTTGGCATCTTGGCTTCAATTGTGCTACTACTGAAGACCAGGATGGATCAGGAAGCTCAGTAGCTCAATAGTGGCAACTATTTTCTTTCCAAAAAGCTTTATTCCCTATGTGTATGATGCTATGTAACTTTCAAATTGTGTGTAGATATTGGATGTTGTGAATAAAGAAAAGGCTCCAACATTAGGCGTCTGTAACCCTTAAGAACCAGTTTGCGAAATAGCCATACTAGTTACTATTTCAGCTGTTCTGTTCAGGTTATGCAACTTTTTTTTTTTTAAAGAAGAAAAAAAAGCATTTTTCACTGAATAGATTTGGACATGTGACAGTAGAAAAAGCACAGCTGTGAATACATACATTTTAAATTGTGCATGTAGGCTCATTGTCACACTGTGGTAGCTTACTGGGACAAGAGCCATCATTAATGTTATAAGTAACACCTGTGTTACCTCATGGGGCTAAATGCTAACGTCAGCATGCAAACATGCTCATGTGTAGCAGGTACAAAGTTCACCATCTTAAGTTAGCATGCTAACATTTGCTTAACTCAAAGTACAGATGAGGCTAGTGGGAATATCATTAGTTTTGCAGGTGTTTGGTCATAAACTAAAGAAATGGACAAAATTTAACCCGATGATGGCAATAGATGAAAAGTGAATGGATTACCAAAGTTGTTACAGTTCATCCTGAGGGGGCCATGAATGTCAGTACCAAATTATATGGCAATCAATCCAGTAGTTGTCAAGACATTTCACTCGACTACATCAAACTTGTGGTTCATTGTGAAAAGATTAACTCCTCTCCCTTTTCTCGTGACCATGGTTCCCAGCATTAGTATTGTATTTGTGTCTGTGTGTGTTAAATAATTAATTTCAGTCCAATGTTTCAGTTAATTTATTAATTTGTCATGTTACACAACCTACAGTATACAAGTTTCAGTTGAGTAGTTTGTAGTAGGTAGGTTTAGTTGAAGTTCTTTCGGATCATCTCAGCGATAGTGAAAACAGGTGTGCATCATTAGGTCCTCTAAGCGGTGAGTGACTGGGCTCTGTCAAGTTGAGGGTAAACACGGGGTAAACACAAAGACACACAAAGACATTCTAGTGTACTTATTGCCTTCTTGGCTGTGTATGGGTTTCCATGGACATAGTGACAGTAAGCAGTAATGGAGAAATCTTATGTTAATGTTTCTTTATTGTCCTGCATGCTTTAAAAGCATTGTATCAGTCTAGCTCACCCTGTGCTTACCTGAGCAGATGGTACGTTCCAGTTAGGTGAGGTTACTAAAAGGCTGAATGCCAGTCACTGGTTGATAGTGATAGTGGCAGGAAAGAAGGTTGCAGCTTGATGTCAGGCTACAAATGTCAGCTTTTAGTTTGCCCTCTTTTTGTAAAATAACATTTATTTAGTTGAATTTTCTCTTTTATTTGATTTATTTCCTCATTCATTCTTATTTCTTTGCAACCCCTCTAATGGCTGTTCAGATATTTAAGTCTGGACAGTGCAATCAAACCTACAGACACACAGCATGGTTAAAAAGACAAAATACATTTTTCCGGTCACAATATTGTAGCCGTTGTGTTCAGGCTATAAAACTTTGACAACTTCTTAATACAAAATGGTAGCCTTGCTTCATGCTGCCACAGATAATGTGTTTTGGACTATGTAGATTTGTGGACAACTACCAAAAGACAACTTAACTTTAAATGTGGAGAATTTATTCTAATAGGATAACCTGCAACATGCCATTGCCTAATATACTTTAATGGCTTTCTATTTATGTTATCTGTGTCTCGTGAAGCCAGCATTTGAACATATGATTGTTGTAAGTATGATGAGAGCAGCGATTTCAGGGGGAGTGAAAGGGCAGTGAGAGCTCTGTCTACAGCACGTACACTGTGCTGCAGCTGATACTCAGCTTTGCAGTTCAAATACACAGAGCCCAAACCAAATATTGCTCTTTGAGATCCACCAGGCCCTTGATTATTTTCCTTTCAAATGAAGTTTCATTATTTTTATGGAGTCCGTTCACTTGGTCCCACATTTTTGCTCCCCCCCTACAGAATATGAATGTCACTGAGGGTCATGAAATAATTCTTTAAGTCAAATTTGAAGAGCAGAAAAGACCCTTAACAAATTTGTCTCTTTAAGTTTTGACCTGTTGCACATATTTTGTGTTGTTGCTGCTGTTCTTATTTTTCTTGAAAGCAGATAATAAATCAATATTTTTCAATTGCTGGACTCATAGTTCCTGAGAAGTTCTTGGACAAAATCACTGCAGTGTTGTAAAGCTCTAGGAGTGCAACCAGTGCCTGTCAAGTCGTCTTCAAAGCCCTTCTAAAGGAAAATACCAACTTGGTCACCTTTTATGGGACTTTTAAGGGAATATGGCATTTGTCTGCCATCTTCAGTTTATTTTGGCTAAAGTGCCCCTTTTTATTTTTGAGCTGATGAATATTTAGAAGACTTGGTCCTCTTTTATTTGGCTACACAAACCAAAATACTGACGGTGAAACATGCAGATGGGAAAGTTTTCATTGGGCACAGCAGCTAGAAGCAGGTCTCTTAGATGTGAACTTGGACGTAATTGCATATAAGTAAGCCCCCGCATTTATTCTGACATAAATTGTGTTTGGGAAGAGCTCAAGCTAGAATATGCTTGGAGTTGGATCAATATGTAGTAATTACCCACAAACAGTTTTCACCGTCTTTAAAACCGGCTCTTGACTCGTTTGGCGCTCCCTCATTAACTTTGTGTCATTTTATGTCTCTAAAAAGCAGACTGTTGAGATATCTGATGAGTTTGTTGATTAACACATCTGAGAAGGAATTACAGCAGCTGGAGCATTCAAGGTCAAGTTGACTTTCCCTGTCACCTCCTTAACGTGGCGTGAAACCACTAATACATTCTGTTTAATGGAGTGACACAAGGCATCGCTGAGGGCCGGGCCAGACGGGTTTGATCATGACCATCGAGCCAGAAAGTTGGTGCTGAGCAGCAGAAGGCGCACCAGGAGCCCTCCTCTATTTCAATGCGTGGCCTGACAGCCTGCATTTCGCTGATGGGGACCTAATAAGGCCTGGCGTAGAGTGACCCCGGTCCATGCCTGCTGACAGCCTCCAACGCCACCTCCCCCTCACAACCTCCCGCCTCCACCACCCTGCTTGAGCCATCAGGCGGCCCCTTCATCAAGGAGGCCCATACATCTCTCCACATTGGAGCAAACTTTGACTCTTATCATGGAAGGCCACTGCTCGTGTCAGATGGGCTTAATGACTCAATCTATCCGATCAAATACAGGGGACGGCAGTGGTATGCTTGGAATGGGACTGGGCTTTGGCAGGAGGGAGTGGAGTGTGTGTCTGGCGGATAGGAGGGTGTGCTTTTTTTTTTTTCTCTCCGAAGAAACAATGTAGTTGTTTCCTCCAAAGAAAACTATATTATCTTGTGTGTGTGTGTGTGTTCTTTTTTAATTTATTTTATTTATGAAACTCAGGTATCCAAATAGAAATGGTACCCAAACAAACATAGGAGTTCTTTAATTAATCCATACATAAACATATGGAACAAATAAATTGGAGTGATTAACGTCGACCCAGTAGCAGACTCATTTTTATACATAGATGTATTTACATAGATACATTCTTAAAAGGCCAGTTTGACAATCTGTTGTTTAATTATATGAGGTGATCATTACCATTATCATTACTCTTATGAAGCTAGAACAAAAATGTTAGCTTATCTTAGCATAAACCAAAACCAGGGGGAAACAGCTAGCCTGATTCTGTCCAAAAAGTTAAAAAAAATATATAACTTGTGTCCTCACCACTGAAGTTTAAAAATATAATTTAAGGGTTATTATGTGCTGTGCTGTACTGTCTTTTGGCTGGGTGTAGTGACTTCCTGTTTTGTAGTCACCATGAGGTTACCTTAAGTCAGAGCTAGGCTAGCTGTTTCCCTTGTTCCAGTCTTCAAGCTACGCTAAACTTAGGTCCCCTCTGCTCTAGTTTAATGTTACTTAGCATGTATGTAGATCTCTCAACAAGGAAAATGAAGCTTCAGTTTTTGTCAGGCATGCATAACTGACTCACAACTAAGCACACTTACAACGGGGAATACTGACGGGCAATATCAGATGATGATAACAAGATAAAGCAAATATTAACTGCTGGAATGTGATATATTTGGCTTATGGTGGTTTCTTTTGTTCAGTTTCAAAGATAAATGTGTAGGGTTGCCTGGTCGAACACCTGACACAATAGTGCTTGTCAACTCTCTTATCATCCAGATGGCTTAAGAACAAGATGGTTAGTTGTTTCCCTGTGTGTTACATATCAACAGTGACGGTGTTCCTTGGCTGTAGCCCAGCTATTCCTTTTTACTGACCTGCAAAACACATATCTTGTGAATGACTATGTATATACACTATGTGCTGCTGTTGACCCTTTTCTATTGAATGTTCATTTGATTCAGGTGTGTTGGAACAGGGAAACATCTAAAACATGCAGGCCAGGGGGTCCTCAGGACCAGAATACACACCAACAGGGCTTGACATTAGCACCTACCAAATGTGGGTAGAATTCGGCAGTGGCATGTAACACAGTCACTCTTACTGGCCACTTTGATGGGTGGCATTCTGTGTCATGAACTATTTTGTCATAAACTGGAGCAACCCCCCCCCACTCACAGCCCAACAGCCCCCACCCAATTGCTCCTGTCCACCTGACTGCTTCTACACACAGTTCACATTCATTTGTGAAGATCTCTCTCTTACTCTCTCTCACTCGCTCACACACACACACACACACACACACACACACACACACACACACACACACACACACACACACACACACACACACACACACACACACACACACACACACAGACACACACACACACACACACACACACACACACACAGCAAGAAGGAAAATTAGGTGTATAATTCTGTCTTTTTGATTCAGAAACAACTTAATTCATTAAACAAAAATAATTTGTTCTCTGCTGCAGATATTTCTTCTATTTTGTATTATTTACTGTTGTTTAAAAATATTTAAATAGGCTACATGTTCTCCCAAGGTTTTTTATCAGTTTAGTTTTTCATCTTTTCAATTAATCTTCTACACCAGAGCTATTCAATTAAAATTCAGAGGTTCAGTCAAAGAAAATTTCCTCAAGTAAAGGTCCCGAACATCATGGGTAAATTTTGTTATGATTCAGTGTCATATACTTATTGAAGTAGGCTAGTAGCTGTATACACATCTGTATGTAACCACTGACTTTCCAATCAAATAAAGTACAATCCAATAACATTTCAACAATATGTCAGTTTTCACATTGAATTGGATTATAAATACAGAAAAAAGTACTCCTAACTAATAATAAATAAATGTTGTTTTCTTATTTCAAGTAGAATAAGAGCTGCATTTAAAAAATAATATACATAACAGAGAGCTTTTGCATTTTAAAATAAAGTGCTCAATTTTAGAAAGGTGAAATAAAAGTGTACTTGAGTTTCCCTTTTTCTTTTCGTTAACAACCTTAACACATCTTAACAATCGAACAGCTTAAACACCTTCTTTCTTTCTCTTCCTCAGTGATTGAAGTGAGCTGCCAGGATTTTAAATGAAATCCTGAAATGCGTGTTAGGGGTCTGGTGGATCGATCACATTTGGCTCTTAGATTGTTTATTTTCTCTGCCCTCAGTTTGGATTTGAGTGGGTATAATTGCTCAGAAGATTTGTGCTTTTGTTTCGTAGTAGTGCTGCGGTCTTGGAACAAATGACACATACTGGTTTTGAAATGCCCGTGGGAAGAATGGACTTGTAAAGAGTCTGTCCATTCTGAATTTAAAGCTCAGTTTTCGCTTTCTACTTTTCTTTTGCAGTAAAACTAGCAATTTCAAAGCAATGTTGGACATAGGTGATGATGTAACTTGTCCACATTGATATTGTCATAATGTTACTATATATGTTTTTTGTTTAAACAAAAAAGAACAAAACAACTAAACATGTATTTGTTTTTTACCTTTACTATTAGGTTAAGGCTGTTACATAGAAAGCTTGGGCATAGATGGATTGTTTGGATTGCTAGCATGGCTAAATAAAGGAACAGGTTAGGAAAGTCTGCCTTATTGTTATGAGAATTACAGCAACTTTATTACTGTTGGGCACACACAGTATTTCTCACACAGTCTGTTTATTCATTTATAGTAAATTGGTGAATGAATAAAAAAGTCATCTAATTTACTTGTGTTTCCTCTGCATGTTGCAGACGAGTGTGATGGCCCTACACTTTAACAGTAACTGTGTTGGCCCGCCTCTGCTTCCCACCTTGCATATTTCCTTGATGATCTGGCCTCTCCCACATTTTTAAGGGAGCCTTTATACGTTGGGTGACTCCAAAATGGCTTCCTCTCCCTCCACTCTGGAAGGCCGGTGCCTTACAGGCACTCCATTTGAGTTTGTTTGGTTTTTGATTGTGTTTGGCTTAGCCTTGATTCATGTTTTTGACTTTACACCTCCTAGTTTCCTTATGTTGAGTTATCTTTAATAAATGATTTCCTTTTACTCAAGCTGTTACTTTGTGGACCTCCCTTCTTTGTTATGTTCCTAAATGAGCCGGGCAAAACACGAATACCACATGTGATTTGTGAAAGACTTAACCGGGGAAAACAAGATATAATGAAAGATAAAGATTAGGAAATTGGCAAGCTGTACTTGTACTGTTATATCATTGCCACTCAGTAGAACTTACTTGCACCAAGTTGGTCTAATCATTGGTATAATCTCCTGGGTGTTGTCCAACATGAAAATGTAGTGACAGTACTTTAAAGAACATCCAGGTGTCTAATATCTTTGGGATGGGACCAAAAAAAAATTGTGATTATGTTGATATAAACAACAATTGAAATTTGAAGCACAACCAATGATTTTCAATCAATTTTGGCTTCATGCCTTCATGTATACCCCTTATCTCCCCGGACAGATGGGTCCACTTTGGGTTAGTGGTTCCTCCTTCTTGTTTTCAGTTGGTTCTAAATTTTGTTCAAGAAGGACTTTCATATCTTATCTCTCTGCAATGTGGAAAAGTCCTCTATTGCAGTGTACAGGTATGTCTTCTGTATGTTACAGGAAGTTGTTGGACTGATCATTTTAGGTCCATGACCTTTGAAAACTCATCCAACTCTGTGATCATGCTCCCAGTAAATAGAACAGAAGAAGCAGCAAACAGGTCAACTTCTGACATTCCTTGGACATCAGGGGACGATTTCCAAGTGCCAGAATGTCCTTTGAGACAGTCCTGTGCAACCTTCATCTGTGCGCCAAAAAATGAAACATTGGTGTTGTTTATAGATGATCCACATTTCTAACACATCTTTAAGAGATCCAACACATAGGACTTGTACAAAATTGGCTTTGATTCTTGACAGCCTGTCTTCCTGGACTCTTTATGAGGAGATGATGTAGTAGTAGTAGATTCTGATTCTGAACGGAAGCTTTCAACATGAGGATCCAGGCATTCAATGATGCTGAAACTGGTGTCTAGATAAACCGATGGTTGTTTTGCTGTTCCAGAGACCACCTGCAATGGAGTAATTTGGAAAATGTAGTCAGATATATATATATAACTTGCTAGGATGCTAGGCTACATTGCTTTACTTACAGTCAAACATCTTCTGAGTCTGTGGAGCGCCCTGTTCTGTTTGTTTAGCCGGTGTATTCAAACAGCACTAAGACGCCAGGAACATGCAGCTGCATGTATGTCTACAGCCACTTGTGTTGCTGGCTTCTTAGTGCCATTTATATTCTGTGCACTTCTATAGCAGCAAAAAAACATTATGTTGCATTCAAGGAGCTTTCTACTCCTATATATTTTTACACTGAAATGCTGATCATGTTGGTGGCCATATACAAAAGTAGCTTAACTGTGTTGTAACCCATGACATTTTACTTTAATGTTATAGCCCAGTCTTACCTCTGGAACGAGCCCACTTTCACTATGGGCTGAAGCAGCAACGGGTCGTGCTCCTGTCCTAAAGCTGAACACACTGACAGTGGCAGTAGAAGTAAAGGCAGTTTGTTCTTTAGTGTACAATGGCAGAGTAAAACATAACAATGATAAGCAGTTGTACTTGTAAACCATCTTAGTACTAAATAAAGCAGACACAATATGGAATTTTAGCTATGCAATCAGTGTAACTATCATTAGTTAAGGACAGCTTATCTCTATTCAGCCTTGCTTCTCCAGGTCCTCTCCCTCGCTGTGGCCAGTATCGTTTCCAAAGAGACTGAGCACAGCAGATGTCTTCTGCAATTTCTTAATGATGCCTCCAATCACCTCTGACTGCATGCCTCTGTTGCAGTCCTCTGCTGCAAAATGTAAAGAGCATACCCATAGATTTCTCAGTACTGATGTTGGTGCGTTGGGTTTTTCTATCGCTCTGAGCCTTCCTTCACACTGTTCTACATCTGTTGGTAATCGGTGGTAGCTCATGCTTACTCTCTCCTCTCTGCTCTTTCTGTAGTTCTGTAGCATCCAGGCACCACACAACGAAAGGCATGTTTGTTCTTGAAAGTAGTAGTCCAGTTTAATTAGTTTTTTTTTTTTCGGTTTTCTTATCGAAAAGTGAAGTATTTTAGATGCCTTTAGAACTTTTTGTACACAGAAATATGTTTGAAATGCCCAACTTCATGAGCTGGGCGGATTTTGGATTAATTTGTGGGTTGAAGCTCAAGCACAATAAATCCTGACACATGAAGGCACTGCCAGCACGGCTCCACAAGCAGGAAAACTCCTGGATAATATAGTAACACTGAGAAATGTATTGATTCAATTGACTGTAACTGCCATCAACACATATTGGACATCCATATAAAACATGACAAAATTTCCCTTTTTTACTACTATACTGAATCATTAATCGACAATCAATTTCATGCATTGGAGTCTCTTCAGTGTCGCTGTATGGTGTCTCGGGGGAAACTCAAAGTGTAAAGCATCTCCAGGTTTCTTGACCAAAAAGGTGGTCAACCAACGGGTTTGTCAAGTGACTCGAGACCCATATAGCCTCGCACAAATTAAAATAGCACCATGTTTTGCAGTTGTTTCCAGTCCAGCCATTGGTCACCAATCTGATGGGTACTGCCTTTTGAATGCTTTTAATTTGCTGTTCACCTGCACCTTGGGTCAGATTACACTGTGGTCACTCAGGTCATAAACGACCAAGTCACTTGTCATTCCATGAATAGGTCTGGCAAATTTGGCATCTGCCCTTACTTATAAGTTCCCAAATGTCTAAGTTCCCCTTGGATATTTGTATTCCTCCGGTTTCGTGCCACTTGCATGATAGAAAGGACATCAACATGCCCGCTTGTTTGCTGTGAATTATCCAGACAATGACCTGCTGTATTCACACATGGGCTCAATTGGATATCACACAGACTTTGTACTAGGGAGATGGTATAGTAAAGTTCATTTAATGTCTGGTTCAACTGATTGGGACACTTGTTTTCTCACATACAACCCGTCCGGGTATGTCCAGATAAGTTCAGGGTTGCAGTGCATGTGTGAACGAGGAAAAAGAATGCTCGGTTCATGAGAGTGAAGGGAAAGAGATTGCGATTCACACATTTGAGACAAGTGATAATGAATGTAAACATCACTGTGATAAAGACAACACAGCGTGAGGAAACATCGCCTCTGCAGAGAGGGTAATTTAATCCACTTTTCAAACGCCTCTCGTCTGCCACAATGGTCTTATCATCCTCATCATGGGAGACGTAAAAACAAACCCAGGATGACTTGTGTCAAAGAGACGCAACAGAGAGGGATGGGTAGGGAAGGAGGACCTCCTGTTGAGAACATGAAGGAGGACATTTTCACTGCAAGGAAGGTGAAGGACACCTTGGGGTGCAATCCACTTAATGAAAAAAGTGATGAAACTTTTAGATCTCTTTTCCCCTCTCCTGATTAGGAGATGAGGAGTGTTTTGGGTTGGATGAGTCAGTGGGGAGCTGATTGAATTTGTCTTGGTTCAAAAACACAGTTACTTGAGGGAGAACGATAAAGATGCCTTCAATTAGCTTTCTGCTTCCACATATAAATATTGCATGGTGAATTTTGTTTCTCATTAATAAATTCATTTTCTGACTTATTTGTTTATTTCCTGTTGTTTAATCATGCGTTCCTCTTTCTTTGTAGCAAGTATCAGGAGGCTGCAGCACTTCTCTTTGTTGTGCTTATTTCCTGAATGCACTAGGGTGATATAATTTCATAATCAGTGTGACATCAACCTGAATAACAGTTAGACAGAGAGACCACACCCACTGACCTGTGACCTTTGTTGACCCTCATTAGTCAGGCCCACACACAGCATCTGTGCACAAGGCAGTCAGTTAACCTAAGGCCACTTCACCCCATCAATCTCTGACAGCAGCCAGCTTCAGACTGACAAGCAGTCAACGCATCCAACACTGGTGCAACTTTCCTCTTTTCTTTCTTTGAGAATTACATCATATAGACTATATCATGAGAGTGGGCAGGTTGAATTCCTGCATACTGTAGGCACTGAGTCTATTAGAGAGACAATATTTCAGTCACTCATGGTCCTTCATTAGCATCATATTCACAATGTTAAACAACATTTATAGTAAAACCACAGACAGCAACAACGAATATTTTAAAAATAGATAAGACTAAAAATATTTATTTTTCTTTTAAATATTAAATGTACTTTTTTTTTATCAGCAAAACAAATTCAAAAAGTAGTAGGAGATGCTGCTCAGATAACCAAAGTTTCTAAACCAAACTGTTAATATCCTCACAAGTAAACCATATGTCTATTAATGAAGACAAGTACAGTAGAATCAATTGATTTTAAGAGCAATAATGTGAATACTGGTAGACTAATACAGTATAACACAAAATATCAAGTCAATGTCTCACGTCAAAACATTCAGTTACATTGTAGAATGTTATACCACATAAGGCCAATATGTGTATGAACTAATAAGGAGAAAATGCAAAAATAGTGCAAGAAATTGTTTCAAGAAATGTCTTTTAACTTATCTAAACAATATGTAACAAACATACAGCAGTTTATCAAATTGTATTTTCTGAAATGAGATGTATACTGTAACAAAGGTATTGTAAGTAGATTTAAAAAAAATCTACAGTAGTAGTTGACTCCATTTGGATAAAAAGTGTATTTCCACCATACATTCATATGTTGTGATAAGTGGTTGTAATGACATAAATCATTGCTGATATCTATAATCACTGGCTGTGTATTCAATCCAGTAAACCCACTTTAGTGACTGAAGTTAGACAATGGTACTGTAATGCTATGATAACTTGCATGAGCTCGAAATTCACTCTTCTAAGTCTGAACATAACTAGCTAAATATGTATCATCCAGCTCTTAAATACCAGGGACAAAACAGCAAGTTGATCAGCAATACGGTACTTACTCCACACAGCTGACATTTGAATTTACTTTTTGTTCCTTAATTTATGTAGATGATTTAAGAGGAAATATGCAATCTGTTATTGTGTCAAATGACAACATATAAAAACATGCAATAATCAAAAATGTAAGCAAAAGAAAACATCAACAGCACAAGTACAGATGGAAGGAATGCAAAGCGGAGCTATTAATTTAAAGCACAATATTTTAGTTTCTTCACCCGACATGTTAACAGAGTCACTCATCACAGGCCAGACATGTACTCTCGGGGGCAGCCACAGGGATGCCATTTCTCATGGCCTCTTGGAAAACACAATATACAAACTTTGTTATAAGGCAGGACCACCTAGTGAGAGGGGGAGACAGCAGTCACAAAGTGCTCCATTCAGAGAAAAAGCTTATGCAAAATAAACATCGACAGCATGATAAGGATTGTCATAAACGCAGCAGACAACTGGACCAGTGTATACTTAGGATAAGAAACAGACAGGAATGCACATGTATGGTAGCTTTTGTCTTAACAGTGCGTCTTGGAAGTTAACATTGTATTTTGACACAGCAAAAAAAACAACAAAGAACAGTTTCCATCCAATATTTTTCAGTACAACAGAAAAAGATCCCCTTTTTATGCAAGATTTTTCTGCTCGACTTATGTTTGCACTCAAAGTAAACAGCTTGTCAGACATCACTAAAAAGGATTTCGTTATTTGTATTGAGTTTATGAGAGCTTGTCAGAAATGATTCCCTGTATTAGCCACATCACTAACAAACACACCATACAATTTCTTCTGAGTTACCAATTTTATCAGGTACATCTGTAACTCTAAACTTTAAAACGCAATCCAATAGAACAATCTTGTAATAAATCATGTCTTTTGGCATGGTTTTGCATTGGACTGCAAAAAAAATTGTTTGTAATATTACAAGCTGAACATTATCAAAGCAATAGTTTGGAGAAACACATGTTTTCATTCTTTCCAAACGTCCGATAATAAGATTGATACCATACTCATGCGATCATGGTATCAATCTTGTGTAGCCGTCAGCTGTTGCCAAAATGTCTAACTATTCTAAGTGTCAGAAAGTATTTACCGCAAGGCCATTATTGGCTAATCAAGCATATTATACAGGGGTTTTTTGGGGGGATTTTATTTTGTCATTTTACCCCTAAATTAGCTCAAAATCTAATAGTTTTGTAATATCATCATCAGAAATGTTAAAGGCAGGTAGGTGGGTAGACAAGGCAGACAGGCATCCTGCAACAACCCCCCCCCCCCCCCCCCCCTTCTTTGAACATTGTTATGACAGTAAACTCCGATAACGTTTGCTCTCACTGTATTTTATCTACCCTGCAAGCTGTGACAGGATTGTGAAGTTTAGACTGTGTTGTTAGGATGCATAGCCATACCTCTGTCAGCTCAACTTGATCTGTGAGATTACTTAACCTGACAAAGTGTAGGCTGCAGTTGGTAGGGAGGATAAAGAAAAATGGCCCTGAAGTTGTTGCAACCACTCCGAAATCTCATACGCTTACAGACTTACATGGCGTTGTGCTCACGCATACACATTCTGACATTTGGCATCTAATTCCTTGCCTGCACAGATGCAGTACGAGTGGCTGGAATTAGTACGGACTGATTTGGATGTGATTACAAAATGACACAGGCTGTGAATTTGATCCAGACGAGGAATAAATGAAGATAATCTTTTCAAAAATAACATGGAAATCTTAATGGATTGCTTCTATCTCCCCGTTTAAGTCATGTGTCACAGCTTGTGTGTTCTCAACGTGACCAATTATAATCACAATCGCGCGGCAACACCATGTTTGACATTGCCAAACACTAACAAGAAAATAATCATAACTGCAAGTGCTAATATTTGCACACAGAGTTGATGTTTTATTCATGGGACATCTGTGCCACTTGGAATCAGCCTGAAGCTTCAGAAGCCGAATGAAAATTATTCAATTAAACTCTGCAAAATTGATGGACAAATGTTTGCTGTTTTCATTTCATTTGTTATTTTGCAACAGCCCACACCTAACCCCCATAACAATGCATCAATAATCTCTCAATGCTGCATCACCTCAACTGCCAATCAAAGGATGGACTAGGGGCCTGTTTGCTTTCCTGATTTGAAATATTAATACAGGTTAGCCTTGTGAGATGCAAAAATGTAGACGGGGGCACATGCTGGCACCAGAAGCAAGGCCGCAGCTTGACAAGGCAAACAAGAATCCCTTAAATAAATGATGAGTTTAAAGGTTTGGAGAGGCTTTTCTGACATGAAATAACCAATGAACAATGAGTGCAACCCTGACCCAAGGATTTCAACACAACCTTATCAGCATTAGTGAAGAAAAACTCCCAACAACACAAAATCGAACATTTATGTGCAGCTTTTGCCCTTTCACGGTTAAAAACACGGCGTATTGTACTATATGTGCAGCTGGAGATTTCTGGGCCAGAGTCAGTCATACTGGCTTAAAGCGAGAGACAAACTGATAACGAGCCAGAACCCCCTTCCCATCGTCTTCACTCTCATTCCATCTCTCGCTGTTTTCCTGGAGGAAAGGAGAGGTTGCGGTGCGCGCTGCTGACTGCAAATCTTAAAGCCCGTTTACGCTGACAGGCTGGATGCTCGTTCCCTCAATGCTGCGGCTGCTTCGCGAACATCACAATCCAAGCATGGAGAAGAGGGAGAGTTATTTTAGAGGACAAACAGTGCACTTGGCACAGAAGGGTATCGAGACGCTCCACATTCCATCCTGCTGTGTGTCTTTAGGAGAGGAAAAAAAAAGAGGCATGCAGCAATCGTTGGCATGTGGATACCGGATGTCAAGTGAAATACATATAATTTTTAGTGTATGGCTAACTGATGGATTTCCTGGTCCCTTGAATAGAGCGCTGATGGTGGAATGAGAGAATGCAGCATGAATGCAGGAGTTGGCACAGTGAAGGCCTTCACTGAGCCCAGGCCATAGCTTCCAGGGATTTGTCCAGATGAGGGCTGAACAGGCTTGAAGATCTTGCTGGAGCCTTCCAGATCCCAGTTTGCCAGTGTGTGTGAGTGTGCAAGTGTGTGCATGCAGGCGGACATGCCCCAGAGGGATTGTAGACTTAGTACTTTTTCCAGTTGAGAACAAAATGTTGAGGGTTGTACAGTGAGTGATTGAGGAAAGCCAAAGAAAAGAGTTTTGAAGATTGTTTCCAGGACTGTTATCAAAAGGTCTCTAAATAAACTGGTGGAGGCTGAGATTGCGGCATCTTTTTGGTTATGTTTGTAGACCAATACTGACTGGATATCTACACACCTGTGCAAAATCAGCAGTCAAACACATCAACAACAGCATATCATACACAGAACAGATACTTAATCTTTTTTTCCTCACAAAGTTGGACTCACCAAGCAAATTTAGCCATTGGAGCACCGTGGCTATAGATATGGCCTGTCAGTCTGTCGGTCCACCACTTTGGTCCAGACGGGACAAATATCTCAACAACAGATTACAAAGAAAGTTGATTTAGACATTCATGGTCTACTGAGGATGAAGCCTACTGACTTTTAATGTCACGCCATCATCTGGTTAAAATTTAAATTTGTCCAACACTTTAGTTTATGACCAAATATCTGCAGAACTGAATACATTCCAATCAGCTTCTGCTGTATTTTGTCTCGTTAGTGCTAATTTGCGAATGTTAGCATGCTGACATAATGAATAAAAAAGCATGATGTCAAGGATTTTCAGGGACAGCAGTGTCTCTTAATTGTGGAAAAGTTCTCATTCAGTGGCTTGAAGCAGGAGTGTACAGTAAGGAAAGTACAAACCTCAAAGAAATATGTAGGTTTTTTTTATTTGACAAATTGGTATGAGTTACTCACCTGTGGCAGTATAACAAAGGTTTCCCCGCAAGACAGTTGCTCAGCAGATAATAATGAACAGCGGCAACCAGGGCTGAGCAAACCTGATATGTTCTGGCATTTGGAATGCCAAAATATCTATAGTAACAATACTGAATTGTATTTATATAGCTGCATATGCTCAATTAAATTTTAGTTTTTGTTAATTTGCTATTAAGGACAAATGTCACAGTTGTCTAAAATGAAAGCACTGTATGGATTTATATTGTTATAGACTGGAAGAGGGTTTTTGGTGTGTGTGTCTGTGTGTGTTCTTTTTACTTTTTAACAATGAAGCGCCAAATTGGGAAGAAATACAAAAAAAATCTATACAAAAGGAGTGCCTTGTAAATATTCTCAACCTATTTGTAAAGGATTAATCTTCCTTCATTAGACCCCGGCTGTATCATAAGCTAAACTTCCCCTAAGCCACAAAAATGGGGCCTTTTGTTGACTGTTTTTGTCATTAAATTCCCTTCACCCTGTACATCGTTTCCACCTAAAAGCAGAGAATATCAGGGAGAGGGAAAAAAAAAAATCAATTACACCTTGTGCTTCTGTGTGCATGTCAGGGGCTTTTCAGCATTGGAACCTAATTAAATTAAACTCAAAGGGAGAGGGACTGGAAGCGCGGCCAGGGCACTCGGTGCACGTCCGATGATTAGCTCATCGATTTATTAAAATGGGCCAGCCAGCCAGCCAAGACAAGACCCTTTTCCCGTCGGGGTCTTGTTTACTCCAGACTGAGACAGTTAGAACTGTTCTGCTAGGGAGTTAATTAGATGTGAATGAGCAAGCATATCTGAACTACAGTTAGAGCTGAATATAACAGGCTCTGCTTTGTCCACAGTGGTGTGGCTGTAATGAACAGTCAACAAAGTTTCTGATGGTTTTTTGTACAACTGCAGTTAGATGTAAAATAACTCAATATTAAACCTGCAGTGTGGAACTTTTACATATAAATGAACTTTGGTTTTACACACAATGCTAATTAATCACTGTCGGGTGAATCTCTGTTTAATATGGTGACAGGTTTGATATTCTTGCACTGGCCTGATGAATGCACATTAGACACTTCCACCGGCCAGGCCGAATAATTTCTGGTTAGCTCTCTGCTAACTTGAATGGGGATAAATTAATTTAATCACGCAGCTCTTTTAGACTTTCCAAATATTAACAGAAGGAATGGATCAAATTCTGATAGAGAAATGAGTCATTTTATGGAAGTTGTGTGATGCTCAAAACTATTTATCCACTGTTTTACAGCCACAACAGAGTAGGCTGTGAAGTACGCATGTGTCAACAGTGTTTTTGTACTCTCTGCCAGAAGGGGGAGAAAAAAAGTCCCGTACTCCAGCTTTACTAATTGACGAAACTGAAATTCAGACTTGGTGCCACAAAGTCATTTTGCAACCACATCAGTTGTTTTACACAAAAACATTTTGATGTACATATACATAAAAACCCTGTCTTTCTGTGTGCTTCTTTCACCCCCTTTATATATGTGCACATAGCACACTTGCATGAACAGATCCGAATGGAACATGTGATGTTGACTCAACAATACAGTAGTAAGTCACAGTGACCTAAACCAGGAAAAGGTAAACAAACAGCATAGGTCACGGGTTCAGAGCTCAGAGCCTCCAAATCCTCAGAATGGGCCTCCCAAAGAATCTGCTGCCACAGTAGGTCATCAGGATATCCTGGCACTGACTCACTTTGTCAGCAAGCCTGTCGCCATAAGACAAAAATATGCTTGTCACCACATGGAGGCACTTTATGCTGTGTTGGAGAATATTGCCACGCAAGCTTTGACACACACTGACAGTCACACATCAACACGAAACACAAAAGTTATATATATATATAGACTTATATAATCTCCGAAACTTTACATTTTTGAGGGAATAGGTTTATATTTTTGCATTAAATAAGAAGGTACAGCTAGGAGATGCTTAGTTTAGCTTAATATAAAACAGAAACCGAAGAAAACAGCCTGACAGTCTTGTTTTGGACCACCATGCTAGCTCCCCTCCACTCACAGTCATTTGCTAAGCTAAGCTAACCATGGATGTAGCTTCATACAAAAGGCAGATATGAGAGTGCTGTCGATCTTCTTTTCTGAGTCATTCTATAATTAGGGGTATATTTCATGTCCATTGATGATAATGATGTTTTTTCTCACTAATATCTTCACCCCATGTTTCATTTAACTTTATATTGTCATGATGTTTCTAAAGTGACAATTTTTGCAATGTCAGTTTTTCTATTGAGAGGGTCTTGGCCTACTTTACTTTTTTAAAACTGAGTTTCACATTTAAATGCACAGTATGTCATTTTCTGCCACTAGGGGTCTCTCAGTCAAAACGAAGAGGTGTCACAGGATGTCTGGAAGGGATGCGAGCTACACTGCTGCTAATATTTGCTCCCTTTGTTTCTCTGATAACTTAACATTCAGACATCCAGTGACTTAAATTCTTCATTCAGTTAAAAGATATTGTTAAAGGCCTTCCATTGAAATTATAAACTAAAATAGGGTAATTGTCAACTTTCAATTAAGTTACCCAGTAGGGCAAAGTGATATACTTGTAGTTGACATGACACTACTGGGTAACATTGTTCATTGATGATAATGGAACAGTTGACACATCAGTTTATTTTGTCATAGTTTAGGCCTGTATGTGCCAGAGTAGACAGAAGATTAAAGGGATATTTGCCCATGATTTTAAACAGATGTCAGCAGCAGAGATACAGGTACGGGTGAGATGCTGTTCCTGCAAGAAGGTCAGCATATGTGGAGAAGCAGAGAGAGGCATGGCACAAGCTTAGAGCACAAGTCGAGATCAAAACGGTGACAGAGATGAGTGAGACAAATGAGAAGCAAGAGGGCATATTGGAGGAAAACACAGCAAAGAAGCAGAGAAAGGAAAACCAGGCTTGACAAATTAGCTACGCGACAGCCCAGACAGCAATGATTTCCAACAACCTGAGGAAACAAGGTACAGATTTATGATAGCAAGATGGGCAACATGAAACATTTTGTAACAAAATAAGTGGTTTCCATTTATTATTAAAGGTCCAAGCAGAAAAGCTGCTGGAGCTTTATTGTATCTGTCTGGATTATTATTCTTTACCTTGTGATTTAAAAGTATCTGGGTCTCAAATAGTGACAGTTCCCAAACTTGCCAGATAGATTGGAAATCTCACCCAAAAATACAGATATACTGATATATACTGACAGACCAAGAACTACCCACTTGGTCTTACAGAGCTGAAATCTTTTCACCACATCCATCCATGATTTCTTTGGTTTATTTCAGACAGAAAAAGTTGAAAAAAGGCTCAGGAAAGAAAACTATAGATTATAGAGATAACTTGAAAAACGGAACAATTTACTCAAGAAACAAAAAAGAAAAATGGACAAACTATGCAAAAGGGTTCTCTGAATACCCAGTATCAAAAACAAGACAACTTCTACAAATTTCCCTGTTCCTGGTGAAGTGTGGGGGTCAGTGCTTGTCCACTGTGCCCTCATGGCCAGCATCAAAGATGGCAAGTAATGTCACAAGTGGTAACTGGGATGATTTAAAAGTATGGATTACAAGACACATTCACATGGTGCTACACCTTTCCAGAAAGAGGAGAATGAACCCTGCTGAAGGCAAAATGAAGTACAGAAGCCTATATTTCTGACTGCAAGATGGTGTCATTGCCTACTTGAGGAGGGATGAAAACAGCCAGTTGACAGCAGCCAAAGCCCAAGCAATCACCAGAGGGGATGATAAAGAAAGAGGTTTCTAAATGATACCCAGAGAAACATCCACAAAAAAATTCTAATTGAACATAATTCCAATCTCCCCCACTCCTTTTTCTGTCAGATGTGCCCTTCCTGGATAGTTAATCCAACACTTGCAGAAAGAGAAACCTGTCTTTGCAAGGTTCATGAGAACCTTTCATTCCTGGTGAAACGCTACATCCCCCCAAGTTAATTAGGAGCATGGACCTGACAGATATGGCTGCATCAACTAGCTGCAATCCATCCTCAAAGGACTACATGTACAATGTGTGTCCCAACTGCAAAGACCAGGAGTTTGCCATAGCAACAGAGGGTAACCTGTAGGCAGATGTCCAAATCACTCAGTAGTCAACTGAAACAGTCATCAGAGAAAGGAAAAACCAAAGATGGCAACAAGGAAAAGGTCCCTGTGAAAATCACCGGTAAGAAGAAAAAGGACAGAGTGTTGGCAGATCTGCTAGAGATGTTTCAACACCGATTGAAGCATTTCAAACGGTACATATTCAATATCAGAGGCCAGTTTACCCACTACTCTGAATGAAAAGAATCACGACCAATCAAGAATGCTTGATTCATGTGGACTTTTCTAAGATCTATTGATGCAAGCTTGGAGCACAGATAGAGGTGATGCACTTTGCATCAAACCAGAAGCAAGCAGAGCTCACATGTGAATTCTCCATGTTGGTGGGACCACAAAGCACATATGCTTTGGCACAATGTATCAAAGGAGAAAGGCACATCTGCCATCTGGGCAGACTTCTCCCCAATCCTGGATAAAGTAAAGGCCTTGTATCCTTCTGTTGAGATGGTGCATTTCTTCATGATGGGCCGTGCACACAGTACAGACAGAAGAGAACCTCTATCTTCTGCTCAGAGCAGATGAACTGTGGCTTCAAAAGGAGATGTGGACATTTTTGAAGCAAGCATGGGAAAGGTGTTTCAGATGGAAAGAAACACTTGACAGGCTTGTTATCCAAGACCAGGATATCCATTCAGCAGAACACCTCTACAGCACTTTGGCCGACAACAGAACTGTGAGAATGTTTTACATCCCGGAGGATTTTGTGGCAACAGGAGAAATCACGTACTGAGATGTAAGCTGTCCTTGTACTGCAAAACAAAGGTTCTTTTTAAGTAAATGTAAAACGTATTGTGTTCTATATTCCTTTAATTGAATCATCATTTAATTTGGTATCTATGAATTTCAAATCTCAATTGAATGGCACTTCAGCCTTGAAATGAACACTGTGCTGACTGTTACTTTCATTGTCAACTATGTTGCACCTGATTTTTTTTTTTTTCTTCAAATAAATAAAATGCTTCTTCTGATATTTTTGTATGTATCTTGTCTTCAAAATATCAACATTACCTATAAGGCAGATTAATTAATTTAAAAATACTATCAACCTTAAAAAACGGCACTGAGCATGTCATATTTATATCTTTTGCATATTTATAATTCCAAATTTCACAGTGCTTTACATCATTTTAATGCTACCAATGTTCTGTAGCATAAGAAGTCGACTGTGTAATCTGGAGCTAAATAAATTCACTTAAAATTGGCGCTAATAACGACATCAAACAAAATTAACAGTTTCTTCATAATACAAGTTCTTTGAAAACAGTTTAAAAACACATCCTGGCAGCATTTCTCCCTTTCATTACTCATCATGTAAATGCTAATGAATATAGAGCTTTATCATTTTTTCCCTGTTTTTTTAACTGTATTTTTTTTTTTAAGTCCTGTATACTGTTTGAGCTATGTCATTCAAATCACATTAATTTCAAATGCCCAGAGCTTGTCATTCAACTGTAAAACAAATATGTGATGCAATCTATAATTTCACACTCTACAATGTGTGTATTGTTCATTCAAAAGGTATTCTGTTCCCCTCAGGCTGTAGATTTGTCTTAATTTCAACTTTAAATAACCTTTGACTGACTTTAGCACAATACATATACAGGAATCTTATTAATTGGACTTACTGGATCTGGAAGTAAAAGCTCTAAACTTTTTTTTTTTTTATCACATATGTTAGGCTTAGGTTAAATGACTGCTGACTGGGCTGTTAATGTGACTTTGCTGATGGTGGCAACTCTTCATATCCTACTTAAAATAACATAACAATCTGAATCACGCAGAAACTATGTAATGCAGGCAATAAACAGTCAAAAAATTGAGAATGCATAATTATTTATAACCTCTGGTAAGTTTGTTTAGCTTGTCTCATGTTAAGCTGTTTATCTGCAGTGTGAGGAATGTTGAGCCTATGGGTCATTCCATTTATGTTATTAGAAGAAATACTCCACGGGACAATTCAAACATTGTACAAGTGTGACCAAAGTGCCAAGAGAAAGAAGAGATCCCAGGCATGAATGTACAATTTAATCTTAAAACAACATCACCATTGATAGTCGTGTTTAGATATATTCTTTAGCTCGCTGTTATCACTGACAATTACAATATTGTTTGGATTCCCACATTGTTACTCATATTTCCAAGAGGACTGGCAGCACACTGATGGAGGGCCTTCCCTGGGGAGTCTAGAAATGCAGCCGTTTTCAATGTGTCTGATCCTGCTCCTCTCTCCTGAGCTGACTGTAATTGGCAGCCTCTCCTCGTCATTGAGTTATTACATTTCCCCTCTAGGCTATTCCACGTACCCCTGGGAGCACTTCACACTGTGAGCGAGTCCCGTGAGTCCCTCCTCTGTAGGACACAGAGGGCCTGCAATATAGCTGTCCTCATAGTAACAAAAATCTTTCTTTGCCTAGCTCTCTCTCTCTGACTCTCCATAATGGGCCATCATAGAGCTCTCCAGTGCATAATGAGGCACTAAGTGGAAAATAGCACAGTGGCACGCATTATCATTTTTGGATTCCTGAACGTCCACAATTAATGCACGAGGGTGGCTATTTTACATTCTGAAAAGGCAAATAAAACAATTATGTGCTAATGCATTAGCAAAAGGGCCCTAATGCCTCGCTCTTCAAAGACGCCGCAGCAAAAACGGTGCAAAAAAAAAGGTTTACTTTTCCGCAGGATGCAGGTTCCTTTCAACTTGACATCCCTTTTGAGTGGTTTTTATGATGCGGCGGCACAAGGATGATTTATTCTCCTTTTTAAGTCACCTGAAGTCGAAAATAAACACAGGTTCAGTGGCTGCCGGTGTCACTGCTAAGTAAACACAGACCTGCCTGCAATTAAAGTCCCAGTTTCCTGATGTCTTGGTGGTGCGGGAGAGCAGTAGCAGCAGGAGGCCATGGTCCATTTCCTGCATATTTTCCTCGAGAATAATTGCAGACACTGTTTGTATGATTGAGGATTCCATAATCGCACAATATTTATATTGTTGACTCATACTTGGAGACGATTTCATCTGCAGTGACACATTTTGCAAACTGGTAATTGAATGGAAAATGCAGATGCAATTATCTAGCGAGCAATAACTTGTGAGAAACTTCTGTGTTCAGTATTTCCACTAGTTTTTAGACTCCAGACTGAGACCTGACACTCTCCATACATCCTCAGTGTGGGGATTTAAATCAGTGTTCCTCGCTCTAACTATTGCAATCAGTAAAGAAAACATAACCTGGGGTTCCTCTTTATACAGGCAATGTACAAACCAGCGCTGGTCTCAAAACCATGCTGAGCACTGAAAGAAATAATACATACTAGTAGGAACGTTGGCATTATTACTGCAAGAAAATGGTAGTTGCTTCATAACATTACTACATGGGAGGCTTCTTATGCATGAGGAAGAATTGAATTAATTATTTCTTTCTTTAGCAGGAAAACAGACTCCATCATTACTGTGTGTAACTACTAAATCTTTTAACAGAACAATACAGTTATAAAAGGAGTTAGATGTTATTTATGCTTCCATCATGGACTAACCATTTAAAATGAAGTAAATGCTTTGGTATATTTCCTCTGCACTTCAAGAGTAAGGTTAATTTATTGCAACTTGAGTAAAGAAGGTATTCTAAAGACTAACAGGGTGCCGGTGTGCAGATGCCAAAAGTTCCAAGTGAGACCCTGTCATTATCCATAACTAAACTGCAGTCTAGACGACACTGTATACGAGAAGGAGAAGACAATTAAGGATGTTTGTCAGACAGACAGCTGGTAGCATGGATTGAGGAGAACAGAGGATGCAACTTGATATCTTAAAGGAAAAATCCACTCTAAGAAACCTGGTGTGTGTGGACAGCAGGTTAAACAAAGACACAATGAGAGACTTTTTTTTTTTTTTAAACCATAAAACACATTTAGGGGAAAGGTAGCATCATAGAGTCACCACTGTGCAGAAATACACAAGGGTTACATTTCTGAACCTATCAAAATAGAGGAAGAGATTTATGTGTTGTTGTCCTCAACAAACCTTGTTAAATATTAATTACATTAGTATGCAACTATTTAGCATTAACAAAACATGTAATTTATGTAAAACAACACCCATGAGTCAAGTTGAGTGAGGTTACAGTTAATTAAAACCATTTGGTTAAGGAAAGATCGTGATCGTCTTTAACAATGACACCAGCTGCGAAACAAGGCCACAGTGCCAAAAGCACTGTTTAACCACTGAGGGGTACCCAGGGGGCACTTCTGCATTTGCCAGGGGGTATTTGGACAGATTCTGGAGTTACTCACATAACTTTAAAAAACTGAAATTCAGATTTATAAAATACAATAGAAATTCATTTGTATATATATCCTCATAAATGTGTTCAAAAGGAAAATCAACTTACAAATAGAATTATGAATTGGTGTGAGGCTGAGGGCTATAATTGGTAGGAGTGAAAAATGCAAACTTTACTGAAACAAGAAATGAATAAACCAGAGGAAACAATTCCAGGATCACGTCGTTTTATATCAAAGCAAGATTAATAGACCTCGGTAGCAGCTCTGTGAGGTTGTATAGGCACAGTCAATACCTCCAGGATTTTGCAGATTTTTTTCTTTTCTTTTCTTTCCTTTTTTTGGTGGTTATTGCGGTCTAAAATGCTGGATTTTGAAGTGGCTTCTCTAAAAAAAAAAAAAAAGTGACGCAATTTGCAATGTTTTATTTTAATCTATTTGCAGTAAAATTGCAGGAATTGGAGAAAAAATGCATGAAAAGGAAAATAGTTTCAATAAAGGTATACAGTATGTGAGCTCATCTGATAGGGCTAAATACTGGGCATTATTATATCGCATATTATGATCATTCATAGGAGACAGGCTGCTTTGCAAGACTTGTAATTCAGCCTTGAGGTTTGTTATGTTACACCAAGTGTAACCACCTAAACCATCGGTCTGATGCATGAAGTCCAGCCAAATATTCTGAGGGGCGTATAACATAACAATAACTTGCAGGCTTAAACACTAAATAACACCTTCTAGACTGTGTTAAACATCAGCTGCTTGTAAGTGTGTCCGAGATTAAAATATTTGCTGCAGCTAGAAGGCCTACAAGTAAATTGCTTGGATGTTTAGTTGTAAAGCTACAGTCCATTCTGAAGATTTTACCACTGAAACATACTGTAGCTACAAACACTATGAGCCATTCAAAGGTGATTCACTTAATCCTAAATAAGTCAAGTTGTTTTTATGCCTTTAATTGTGCAGTACTAAAAGGAGTGAAATCATGACATTTCCCCTTAAAAGCATGGACTTGCATCCTCTTATATACATCTGCATGCCCAGTTTTTGTCAACTGGAGGAAACATGCCAGTTTACATCACCTGGAATGACGCAGAGTCAGAAAACAGAGCGAAATGGAGTAAATGGAGCGTAGCAGGGAAATTCATCGCCAATTCTCTGCCACCTTGACTCAGGTCTAGAGTCTAGATTGAAACACATACACGCACGCACACACACACACACAAGCCTGTCCTTGTTTCACTCTCTCAAACTCACTGACTTGAATGTCAGTACTAAATGAATGAATAACAAATGACCATAAAGGTTCTTACACAAGTGTATGTGGATAACGGACATTATTTCCATCTCCACACAAATTAAAACACAACCTCAGAAGAGAGGAATTCAGGCAGTTTGGCATCAGTACTGGCCACCGTTGACTCGCTAAAGAATGAACGCTTTCTGTTCTATAGCTGATGCTTTTCCATGAACCTTGATCTGTTAATTAAATTCATGATTAATGTACAGTACAGTGTGCACTAATAGTAAAAGTTCTGGCCGCTGAGGACTGCTGAAAGGCAGAGATTTGGCGATCAATGCTCACATGTCAACTGGCTCACAGTTGAAGTTTACTTTGTGCTTTTAAAAATACATCAGGTTTATTATTGAGAATGGGGCTTTTCCTTAAGGTTTAAGCTGCATTCAGGATACAGATCTGGTGGTTTGTGGTCATAAAGTTATTGCTCTGTGCTTTCCAGAGAATGCTTGCCAATCAAAATGCTTATTTACAGTTCTACAACTTCTTCATGTTTATTTTAAAAGGTTACTTGGGGGAAGCAGAGCAGGCTGTAAACACTGACAGTACCATCACATGAAGTTATTGCAAAATTGTTAACAGTTCCCTATTTACACATCCAATATAGGGAACAACATTAGTGTTCATTTGGAGTTGTGTATCTGGTCAGCTGAAAAAAAGTCCAATATTCACACTCCCGCCTGCTCTGTTTTTGTCCTCACCAACCCCTGACAAAAATATCTTGTCTCTTTAACCAATAAATGTCTCCTTTTCTTCTTCAGCTAGTTGCTAACTTTGGTACTGGGCAGGTAACATACAGAGCTTTTGGCTAAAAACACAGGTCTGCCACTGCTAGAAACAAGTTTGAGAGGTTGAGAGCACCAAGACTGAACCAAAGCAGTACATTTTTAGGCTGTGAAACAAAAAACAATGAGCTGAAAGACACTTAAAACCTCCTTATAGAGCTGAGGGTAACTGCAGAATTCTCTGTGAGTTCCCTGTGAGTGACCTCTTAAACTTTACGTATAGTAATTTGATCCGTAAGTTATAAAAAAATGTCATTGTAAAGAAGCTTTAAATTACATTTAAGTAATAAAAATAATACAATTTCCTGTTCAGCCATCACAAAAACTACGACTGTTCATGCTAACTTTTTTTTTTTTTTTTAAACTAATGTTATTGCTAAATCAATGCTGCCACGCTAAATTGGACCACTTTACTACTTAAAATGTAAAAGTTTCTACCATGTTGTAAATAAACTAAGTGTGTCTTTCTATACATCAAATGCCCTTTAACATGTCTGCTTCCCCTGCACAGGAACTTAAGCCTCTGTGTATCATACAAGGGGAAGTAATGCAATGTGGACACAAAGAAGAAGGAAAAAGGATTCCTCTCCCATCTGTTCCCGCTTCCCACTACAAGTCCTTGGGCTCTCACTCTCTCTCTCTCTGACATCTTCAGCAGCAGACTATCCACAAATCACCGGGTCATATTTCATCATCAGCTGCTGGTCGGTTCCACGCCCATCTTCCCCACTGAGTCTTGGTGACATGTGAAAAGAGAGTAAGGAAGAGAGTGAGAGATATTGGAGAAGCAGGAGTCATACTGTAAGGGTGGAGAAAGTGTACAGTATGCGTGACAGAGGTGGTGTGAACTTCTGCTGAAAAAGAAAACGTTGTACTTATTTTTCCCTCACGGAGTACGATTGCAGTCAGAAAATATCAAGTCATGAACACCCAGGTCCCCCTTCGATCAATATAGCCAAAAGTCCCATAATGTACTATAGTATTCGTATTAGTAGCCTGGATGTAATCAGTCTACGCTATCTCATTCCTATGCTAATTCATTTCCCAACATGACATCATCAGGATAGTAACATATCCCATGCTGTGTTTATGCATCTCTTCTCATGTGACGACCCTCCAGCCATCAGACTACCACCATCATCATCATATAGCTACGTCAGCAATTTTTTATTTTATTTTTAAACAATGTTGGCAAAAAGTTGTTCATTTTTATGCCTATTGTTCTCCTGATTGCAATAATTTCCCTCCACATACGATCATTTTAAGCCTTTGATGCAATAATTTAATAGGCTATTTACCATCTGGAAACATTGTTGAGGCCTCTACAGTAGAAGGGGAGTCCAGGAGTGTAAAAGCCCCCTTACACCTTACATTCAGATCGGGTGTCTAACACAGTTATTCAGTGACCCAGGTTCACGTATAAACGACAGGATTAGTTCTGTCGACTGCAGAGACTGATTAATAATTTTATGTATTAGGCAAGAAAGTTCTTGTCATCGACTGTAAATTAATATGGATGTCATGACAGCTCCCCAGAATTGAAGCCAAAACATCTCGATCGCCCCCTGGTGGCTGGCTGCAGTATATAAGTTAAGTCCCGCCCCCTCCATGTTAGCAGATAAGAGCCAAACTAAAAATCACAGTAGGTCACGCCATGCTGACGTATGTGCAATTTTTTGATATGTTTACTTGATTTGGTTATTCGACGATTAAAAAAAAAAATAGGTGTGACATCATGATGGCAGGTGGCAGGATGGCCATCAGACTCTGATTACAAATGATGTCACAAAATTAAGATGGAACTAAGAAAGGAGATATTCTGGCTTCACTTTTGCATAGTGGAAGGAAGTGGAGAGAAGTCATCCATATTTATATATACAGTCAAAGGTTCTTGTGTTTATATTTTCAGTCATGCTAATGACATGGCTCTACAAATGGCTATGTCAGTCTGTTGGTCATAAGCTATAGTCCACAGCTTTTGTCCAGACTAAAATAGCTCAACTATTGTGACATCAATGAGACTTTTATCTCCTGACTGACCTGTAAAACTAATAACATTCCCAGTAGCCTCTCCTGTACTTTGTCCCTACTGCTAATTAGCAAATGTTAGCATGCTAAACTAAGATGGTGACCAACTCCCTGTATCTTTAATGCTCAATAGTTACTGTAGCTGACTCATCATCATTCTATGTCTTCACTGACAACTATGAAGTTGTGCAGCATTAATTTTACATCTGTTAAATGTGGGTGAACAGTAGTTTATATGCCTCGGATGCTACTTTTTTCATCCCATTTTGAATATTTTAAAGCACACTATATAGTGGATAAATTATATTCTCAGAATTCAGACACTCAAAGTGAGGGGAGGGTGAATATAGTAATATAGTGCACTATGTGGTTAGCAAACTTTCGTTAGCATTTAGCTCATCTGGAGCTGCTCCTGTGGTTGTAGCAAGATATCAAATCATACAAGCACTCACATGGAGAGCAGCTTTCATTTTTGGTCATTTGATTCATGACATTTAAGAAATAACCTCACTAAAAGTGAGCAATGTCACCCCAGGAACCTATTTTTAGTAACATGAACTTCATTTACTGTAATATTTCTAGTCTTTAAATGAATCTTCATTCAGGGGGTTTGGAAAGTCAGTGTGGTCATTTTGTAAAACTAATCCAAAGTAAATTCCTTTTACACATTTACAGAAAGACTTTCTACCATTAGTATGCACCAACTGCTACATACAGTATCATGTTTCTGTGTTGGCAGATGTTTCTCATATTATGGGTCCATGGGAGGTTTTGGTAGCAGTTGGCAGCTGTGATTCATGTCAAAACCTAAATGGAAAACTTGTGACAGTCACATGTAAAAACACATGTAGTTTTAGTGCTTAAGAGCAGATTCAGTCAATTGAGTCAAGACAATGTAAAATGTTTTGTTTTTTTCTTTTAGCAGTTAGCCAAATGCGACCCATGACAGCCATCCACAGCAACAACAGCACCAGGTGCACCCTGTTTCTTAAGTCTTTTACATGGTCTGATTGAGAAATATGGATTTTAATAAGTCCCTTCAGGAGCAGTAGAGGGTGGGAGCCTGGGAAAGTGGACTGAGCAAGGTGTCCTGTGCATTACATTAGATTCCTTTCTAAATCTTTCATAATGACAAACATGCAGGGTTTGAGCTTACTGAGCTGAAAACTGACAGATGTCCTTGTATTGTTAATGCCAGGTACAGTATATCAGCTCTCTTTCAATGTGATCATATCGTGTGACACTATAGTACATCTAAAAGAGCAAATTGTTGGCAAAATACTTGTCAACATTATAAAAACTAAACTTCCTACGAACAAAATAGTTGTACATTCACAAAACCAAAAGGCCTAATTTACTGTTGACTTACACTGCAGCTCTGTGCACTTCAAATTTGATGCCCAATTTTGGGATGTACTATTCAGTACCATTTCCCTCACATGCTTGCTTAGCTTAAGCTTCTCAATTATTCAGGCTCGGATCAATACTCAACACACTCCTGTGAGGAAAAGCAGGAGGGAGAGACGAATTTAAGCTCGAATCTGGATTATGGATTTGTATCAATTTATGTGTGGCCACTCAACCAAAAAATCTGTGGAAAACACAGCGAAATACGGCTAAGTGGGAAAGCTGGAGGGCTCAGGGCTTCTGTCCATTTTAACTCCTTGTTATTCGGTGACCCTTTTTTTTAGCTTTGGCCAATTATTACACAGCCAGCCTTGGTCTGTCAAAGGCGCCTTTCTCATTAGCCTGTCCCCAGTTCAGTCCACAGGCTTAATGAACAGGGCCTCCATTACCCAAGTTTACCTCCAACTTTAACAACAAGGCTGTGTTAAGAGCACGTACTGATAGACAAGAACAAGTCACACATCAATGGAGGCCCTAACAAGAGAGAGAACAACAAGATCTGTCCCTATCAGCATTAGGTTAAGTTCACTTGAAACTTTTATTTAGAGATTTTTAAAAGGGGAGTTGGTGTGATTTCCTGTTATGGCTTGGCTCCCCCTAGTGTTGTTTGTGACAACCTCACATAGCACATCACCTGTGTGTGACACATTTGCCGTAATTATTGGCAGCTTTCTAAGTGAAAAGTAAACTCGTGCGATCGCTGAATTGTTGACAGAGCACAGCCACTAACTACCATGAACTTAATTACATCAGCTGCAGCCAGGAGTCAGATCTCATGTGAAACTCATTTTCTTACTGGCACGCTGAGATAGTATAGAGAGTGAAGGCTACCCCACATTTTCATCATTAAGGGTAACTGGGACAAACGCAAACCTGATAAGTCTCCAGACTACTTTTCTGTTGTCTTATACTTAATTGTCTCAAGTCTTGAGGCTATTTTAAACGTGTGTGGGTCTCTGTATACAGTCAGATGACAACCTGGATTACAGCTGTTTTAATGATCCTCAAAATGACCCAAAGTCCTCATAAAAATATGCACCATTTGCAGTCTGTTTTTGATTATTTCTCTTCAATAAAAGTCATCATTGCATCATTTCATTATATGAGTGCCGATGTGTGTGGTGTAAAGTGTGTATCAACACGTGTGGTTCATATCTTTCAGGCTGTGGCGTTCCTCCCTCACTGGCTGCATGCGGCCGTGTGGCCTCGACCCGTGGTCCAGCTCTCTGCGAAAGCCAAAGCCAGAATTAGAGATGGCGGTGAAGCCTACCATGGGCTCTTGTTGTATTTAGATTGGCAGATGAACAGCAGCTTCACTCAAGCCCTGTTTACAAAGGGCTCCCATCCACATTTGTGGGAGTCGTGCCTGTAACGCTCACGTAAACAAAGGCCCTGGAAGGCCTGTTGTCCCTCTTTCTCTCCCTCTCTTTTAGACAGGCATCAGTCCAATAATGTGATGTTTTGGTTTAAAATTAGAGGAGGAACTCTCTTGGAAATGACATCTCTGCTTGTCCCACAGTTTGATTGTTTATGGCCACAACGCAGGGAGTTGGTTTTTCAGCTTGTACTCGTTCGGTTTTAAAGCCATTTCTATGATCCTGATGAATCAAAGTGCAGTAACTGCTTCAGACTGCATAAATACAGTATATGAGGATGTTTTAACACAGCTCAGAAACCTGTCACTTTCCACATTGTGATTATGTCACACACACAAACACAAACAGTGCTCCCTCCTACAAATCCTGTCAGTGTTTTGAGCAGGTTTGGGATGACCCAACTGGACGTTATTGCACCAACTTTGCCTCATATTTTCAACATTTTAGCCCTCAGTTCCATACAAAACACCAAAAGCAAGATCATAGCACAATGATTAAAGGAAAAACCCAAAATGAAAAATAATAACAGAGAGAGGGTTTAAAATAGAGTAAGTTAAAATACATGGCAGGGAAATCCTATCCCAGAGAGAGGGTCAGACATGTAATTTGAAAAAAAAGGCAGAGTTAAATGACATGTAGGGAGTAATTATAGAGCTTGAATAGACAGAATGAACTGAAATAATAAAATACCACCTAGGCCTGTCAAGAGTGTTCTGTGGATCGAGGGAAAGTAGCCTTGGGTTTAAAAAGGGCAGGCCATGCAGGCCACCACCCAGTCCTTCTCTCAGGCCTTACGGGAAACTATAAGGAGGGTTTAACTCTGTGTGTTTGGATGACATGGAGTACACATTAGGCTATAGGGGTTTGCAAAGGAGTTGAATTAAGGTCATTGTTCTAACTTTATTTAACCTCACAAAAAATCTTATTTAAAAAAAAAAAAAAAAATGCTGTGAAGTCCTCTCACCTTTAAACCAAATAAATCTTGCAAAACTGATCTTAAAAAAAGCCAAAAAATGGGGAACAAAAGTATTAAAGAGACAATGATTCAAGAAAATTATCAAAACAAAGTGATCTGCATCACATTTAAGTTAATATAATTTCATTCCCTGTGCAAGATTGAAAGCAAGGCAAAGACTAATCTTGTTTAAAGTTTATGTCATTGCCCGGGAAGATTTAATAAAGCATCATCTTCATCATCATTAGTCCGTTAAAGGTGTTACTTCAAAGGACAGAGCACTTCATTTGACTCAATCCCCAGGCCTGACTGTAAAGGTTGTGAGTGTCACATTACCTTCAAACTGATGGATAGCATCCTCATCCATCCAGAGCTGCTGCCCCATTATTTTGCTGTGGCTTGGTTGTGATTGATTGCATGCTGACTCAAAGTGGAAAGTGATGGATGACAGCGTGTACTTTACCGCCCTGTTTATGTGATCATATTGCTGACCTTTTTATATTAGCACTGCGACGTGTTTGTCACATAACAAAATGTAAGTGACAGTGGCGAGGATCTGCTGCTGTTAAAGGAACATTTCACCAGTAATTTATGTGGACGTCTAGTCTGTGCTGGTGGTCTCACACTTTGAAATCAGCATCCTTGTCTTCCACGCCACCCCACCCCATCCCACCCCATCCCACCCCATCCCACCCCACCCCACCCCACCCAACCCCAGTGCTTACAATACATGTAGCCACCAGTATTCAGTGCATGTGAGGCTCATAATACTGAACCAGGTGTGTTTACCTGGCTGTATGCTTCTTATCACATCCGGCTACATTTCCTCCTGCACAATAAAGTGCAAACACTCTTACCTAATCCTTAGGCTCACATTGTAATACAAGACAAGTGAACACAACCACTCTTGTGATGTTAATAATCAGTGTTTCATGAAACCAGTTGTCACATTGTGACTCCGCTTTGTTTGACATTGGTTGTCAGCCAGAGAGCAAATATGATTAGGCTTTAGGAGTGGTCAAACCACCTTTCTTTGGCAGCTTGATTTGTAGTCCATAAAATGTGCAAATTTATGGTTTAATGTATTCGTTTTTTAAAGGTTTTGGCCCATTAGTTCTAATAAAAGGAAACCCTTATGCTGCAGCATACAATCATATTTTAGATATTTTAGAGTAGAGTTGTGGCAGCAATTTGGGTCAGGTCATCTAATGTTTCAACATGACAAGGCACAAAGCCTGGTCTGTGTTTTCCTAATCCAACACTTAGGATGAACTGGAAGGCAGACTGCAAGCCAGACCTTATTGACCAACATCAGTGGGTGATTTCACTAGTGCTCTCGTGGCTGAATGGGAGCAAATCCCTGCTGCCAGGTCAGAAAAAAGTCTCCCCGGGAGAATGGAAACCTGCATATACCTGCATAGGTAATAATAATACTCATAGATTAGGGAATGTTAAGAGATTAATATAAATGTGTCTGCATACTTTTGGCCATAAAATGTAAATGTTGTTGTATGTGCTGTCCTGGCTGTAGTAATTAGAGTTAGTTAGATTTGAATAAAATTCCTATTGAAGATAATGGAATACATCTGGATTACATAACATAACAGCATGCTAGCAGTAGTAAGGCTATAATGAAAACATATTTGCTAAATAAAGCTGCTGCTATTTCTTATTTCTATGCAACACATTTTCCCTTTTATGTGTGAAGTCATTCCAACTCCATATTTTTGCAAAGAGAGAATGTTGAGTCTGATATTTTCTCTCATAAGTCACTGTCATGTACAGTAGATAAGTACTTTCACATGGTTACAGAAGCAGAGCTGCAACAAATACATTGAAGCGGAGTTCCACAATAAATCCTATATTTATGTTTTTGTATCATGGCAGCTTAACACATGGATCATTGACTCAGATATTTTTTCCCAGCTGTTATTATTTTTTTATGCATGTGATTGAACATCCTCCAGAAATGAACCAGCTCTGTTTTTGTATTCAAAATAGCTCGACAGTCCATACCAGAATAGCTTATTTTCCAGTGTAGAAACAGAAGTTATCATGTACAGTGTGGCTCAGCACCAAACGGTGCACACCCAGTGCTTATCTAGGATCAGTCCAGACCCATAATATGTTCAATCACACCACTGACAGCAGCCCTGGTGTCCTCCATCTCTGTTCTCATCTGTCAGTTAAAGGCAGCGTGCATGTGTGCCTGCAACATGTGATACACTGGCCTCGCATATCACTCCTCTAAATGGCAAGTAACTCAATTTTCCACAGATGGTTAGAAAGGAGGGGAGAAAAAACAAGGGCTAAGGCTGAGGAGATGTGTAGTTTTTGGCATGACAGGCAATGATTCACATTTTGAGGAAATAAAGAGGGGTAATTTCCCCCAAAAGCTATGACCGATGGTATTTTTGTCCTCATTAACTTCTCTTAGTCAGGGATATAGGAAAACTACACTACCTACCTATATTTTCTTTGTGGTTTACTCACTTTTTCCAGTTGTTTGAAATATCTCATAGTAAAAATTGTAATAGCCGATGTTAGTGAGATAGAAATATGGTATTTTAGGAGTAGAATTTGTTCTAAATATATGATTGATTGTTGTTTTTACTGGTGGTAAAGCTGAACCCTACAGTAGCTGCTGGATAATAATGCAGCTGTAAGACTTTGCTATCACCTAGTGGCCATAGAGGGACATAGGTCTTGCCGAATCACAAAACTAAAAGGTAAAAATGGCTCTAATTCACTTGTGTCACTGTATTCTTATGAATAAGTGTTCACTAAGGGTAATGTACTGCCCTAAATATGCAATTCATATAATTAATAGAGTAAATGTTCAACCCTGAATACTGACTCTTTACTGTAAGTTACATCTTGCAAAAAGCTTTCTAACAAATGCATATCAGACACTGCTAATCATAAATAATCAAACCAAGCCTTTATTGACATTGGTAGCTAATATACCAACACATTTCACTGCTGTGTGTTCACATCTGTTGTTTTTATATGAACACCTTGGAGTATGAGTCAGTGAACAGAATGTGGGTTGACGTGTACACGCAGATGCAGCATGTTAACACGGCTGCCTGTATTCTCCTTTTTTTTTTTATTCCCCTACACGTCTGCAGAAAAGGTGAGGGAATATGAGAAGACTTGTTGCACTCCAGTCTAAGCTCAAGCAGCAACTCTGCTCAGATTGATGGTCTTCAGGGATCAGCCGTGCTCCAGGTCTGGCAGCAGGAAAAGGCTCTTCAGGGATACCAGCTTAATAGAGATAGCAGACTGTCTGGCTCTGTCTGAACACTCAGCAGTAAGGGGCTGAGGTGTGTGTGTGTGTGTGTGTGTGTGTGTGTGTGTGTGTGTGCGTGTGCGTGTGCGTGTGCGTGTGCGTGTGCGTGTGCGTGTGCGTGTGCGTGTGCGTGTGCGTGTGCGTGTGCGTGTGCGTGTGCGTGTGCGTGTGCGTGCGCGCGTGTGTGAATGTAAGTGCACGTGAATGTAAGTGCACATTTTTTCCACTGACTATGATGTGTGTCAGTCACATGTAGATGTTCTGAAGCATGCTGTGAATAGAGTGGGTAGTAATGGAAACAGTCGGGGGGACTCTGGGATTTTCTTTTTTACTGATGTTGAAAAATGTTGCGGTATGATTCGAGGTTATTCTCAAACCATATGATTTCTGTGTCCTTCATGATAATTGACAAGCATTTGTCAAAATTAAAGACATTTTCAAATGATGTACTACTCAGGCTCAGTCGTTGTTATTATACTTCATATCAAGCAAAAAACTACTCCAGAGACAAATACTGAAGAAAATGTTGGAAAGAAGCAATACCTTGTCCTTAATGACCATAACACTGACACCATGAGAAAACTTCACTGGGAAAGTCCACTCTTTTTAAGGTATATTTCCATGGAGATATTAGAAAAATATATATTACACAGACATACATTTTTTTGACAAATTCAGTGTTCGAAAATATAAAAATGTCCCCCACTAAGAGTGTTGCAGTTTGATTTGTTTCAAGCACACACACACAGAGATACACACTGTTGCAACTATGCCAGCTGATTTCTGAATTTACACCCCTCTAGAGGCCGGTTTTGACTTCGCCATTTTACATGGCTCATCCATCATAACTTGTTGCCAGAAGCCTGTTGTTAGCAAAGCCAGACCTCTTGTTCTTTGTGGCCCCAAGTGCCGTCCCTCAGGGAGAGTCACCATAATGATGAAGCTGTATCCCTTCCTCAATGCTGTCTGGCTGATCTGAAGATTACACCATGACAATGATTATGGAGTGAAAGTAACAGATAAACCAAAGGTCGCTCCATTCATTGTAAGGCATTTGACTATGAATCAAAAATGTCAACCTCATGGTGGCGCTAGAGGAAAAGGCTTCCAATAGAGACCACAAATGCCATTGTGGAAAACCCCTTCGCAATCTATCTAATAGTTGAGATATTTCAGTCTGGATCAAGCTGTCTCACAATATGCTACGCTGTTAACATGGCTAAAATGCATTCAAAGTCACATATGAAAGACAGTGAGGTAAAATACTCTAGTAAGCGTTTAGCCGTACATGTTTTACATTGCTGTAGTAGTCCAAAATAAATCCATAGTTAACCATCATGTTACAATTGGAAGAAGATAAATAGCTCTATTAATGGTGACAATTTCATTTTCCATCTTTTCTGTGCTGAACTTCTATGCCACAACCTCGACAGTGTTTAGTTATGGTCTGGCTGTTTTGCTTTCCTAAGCCTTTCGCATCTATCTCTGTCTACAGTAATGACATTTTGGCATGTTGTAATTCTTGGACTCTTATATAATGCGGACTAATAGTTTTACCATGAGGACGTGTCACTTCGGGCAAGTGACAAAGCTGTCGTAAACAGCATAACCCTATTATCAGCCACATCAGCGTGATTACTCGTATTCAATCCAATTACATCTGGCTCATGAAGTATGTGTCACCCAGAGCAGATTAAAGGGTGATGCAGCCTGCTACACATCATGTGCTGGTCCTTTTCACCATATACTGTAATGTTCACTAGGCATATGTAACTTATGTACTTCAATATACAATTTGTTGCATTTAACACCACTATATATACATTTTTATATCATTAAAGCCAGTGTAAAGAAATAGAAACCATCAAATGAAGGAGCAACTTCTTCTTCATTCAGACAGCATTAAGATGAATCAAAGCCCAATGATTCAGCTCATGCCTTCATCATCAAACACAACACAAGAATAATTAAATCATTCAGTAATCAAGGTGTCATCTGTGTCACCTGTATTGTTACCTATATTTGCTTTAGACATGGTAGCATTATCTTTTGGTTAAATCAAAACAAATATATCCGGCCGGAAGAATGAGGGGGAAAATAAATCTAATTCCAGTATATTTTCCAAAGCGTAATTAAACTTAGTTTGTAAGGAAGCACCTCAAGTCTAGCTCTACATTCAGTCCATGTGGCGATAGTGTGTTTAATTAATGTATCCAAAGTGCTCCAGGTTTCAAAACCAATAGATCCTGATCTCACTTATTACAATTAACGTTCTCCATGCCTTGTAAGCATAAAATAAAAATTGTGTAGTAATGTTCCAGAAAATGTTTTGCTCCAGGAAAAGTTAGATCCTCTCTCCTATAATTTGAATTTCAACATGTATACAACCCCACTGATGGCACAAGTAATACAACCCTTTAGTGTGGGTTGGTTTTTGTTGTTTTTCTGAGAAAAAACCTGCAAAATAAATTACATGCTTATCAACTTAGGGTGTACTGTATGTTTTGTGAGTTTTGTGCATGTTAGCATGCTGAAATTTGCATTTAGCCTATCTTAAAGTACTGCTTTGCATATGTTCAGCCTCATAGAGCTGCTATCATAGTTGTGGACGTGCTGTGTCTTGCTTAGCTACAATAATATCTACTTTTATGTATGGCTTGTGACAAGTTAGAACTTTTCTGAGACTACCACTGTTGGGCACCAAGGACTCACTTTTTCAAATTCCACACAAGGCGGCTTTAAAATGAGTAAATCATGAACACATTAATTCTGAGACATTCATATACAGTCATAAACAAACAGGATCATTACCAAGGATGCAGCCAGCATCTGCTGATCTCTGCATTTGTGTAAAATCCAGTCAAATCTTACAAGGCACATGAGGGAATTGCTTTAGGGCCCCACTGTGGAACTTCATTTGTAAAAAACTTTATTCAACCGCATGCCAGAGTTTAACTGTGCAAATTGTTCAACATCTTTGCTACTACACTTTACAGAAAAATCTTGCATAGAACAGTTTTTGTTTGCAAAATGTTACATGAAGCACCCTCCGCATCTTCAGCTCTCTATGTCCATCTCTTTCCCTCCTCTTCCCTGCCTCCATCCTTCTCCACATCCCACTAATTACCCCTCAGCAGTGAGACAGCGTTGTGTTTAGTGACACGCTGAGGCAGGCCCGGTCTGCCTCACTGGTGGCTCTGACAGCCTGTCACACACATAACACACAAATATGCACACTCACAGAATGGTTGTGATGGCAGATAGTAGTGGGAGTCCTGGCCTCCGACCCGCAACCTCACTCCCCTACTGCAACCACCCCGCCGTAACTGCTAACCTATACCCCTTTACCCCCACCGCCACTCCACACATGCATTTAAATGAGCTCTGTGGCAGTTTGCTGCTGTGCTGCTGTCTGCTTCTCTTCGTCTCCGTCTCTCGCTCTCTGTCTCTCTCTTTCTCTGCAACTAATGAGGTTCTTAGTGGCTGTCAGTGCAGCCAGGAGATGCTGAAGGGGAACCTAAGGAGCAGGGGAAGCTCTCCAGGTCTGGAAGTCAGCAAGGCTTGGGTTAATTACATGAATAAATATAGAAAATATAACAGAGGGTGATTTGTAATCATTTGATAAAGAGGGAGATCTTCTGTGTGTTTACTAGGGCACATGTATCTGTGTATGAGAGGTGAAATCAGTGCCAGACAGCAGTGTGTAGCTGCTGGGTACTCCCTGCTTGTTGCCTCACTAGCTGACATGTTTCCCTCTACCTGCTGAGACAGGGCCCGCTGACAGAGATACTGAGAGATCATTAGTGTTAGCCCCACTGACACAGCCGTCTGAAGAAGCCTCCTCGCCTCCCTCGCTCTGCCTCCTCACCTATCACATTGCTCCCGTGCCTCCAGTTTTGTTCTATCAGTTTGTCCCCCTTTCCCCCATCTCATCATGTTCTCCCTATTACTTGGCCCCTGACATCTGTCTGGCCATATCCTGCCTCTGCCTGCCCATCTAGCCACAGGAATTGGTGCACAGCTTACATGTTGCTGGATTCCGCCTCTAATTGCAGGATGGCTGGAACGGGCTTCTGTACTCCTTTATAGTACATTAAATCATTTAAAGCTCAGTGGGAAACTGCTGTGAATGGGACTTTAAAATCAGCTATCAGGTTTCAGTTTTTTCAAAGAATCTGGATCACAATATAAGAGAAATAATACAGTTATGGATATTAAATATTTTTGACAGATAGAAAGTGAGATAAAGGTGAGGGTCAGTTGAGACATTCTCCAATGAGCTCAGCCACCATCCAGATATAGTGGAAGGGGGGGCAATGGCATCTGTGATCCTTGAAAATGTGTATTTAACCAAGAATAAGAGTAAACAACCATGCTAGCAGCTCAGGCTAGTTAGCTAACATACTCAAAGTGACATTATATGTGACATGTTTAGAAGGTACAATGTTTACCATGTTCAACGTCTTCATTTAACGTGTAAGCATCCAATCTGAAATATGCTAGTCAACCACGCAAACAACACATGGAATAACCTTAGCAACAACCTTAAAAACTAAGGATATGGAAGTAATGGCATGCGTGAAAAGGGGAGATTAAGAGATGCTAATAGCTAAGGCCCTTCATCCCCCTGAAGTCCACTCAGCTGTGTTTCATTCACAAGTTAACTTAAGTTATTCAAATGTAGCTGATATCCAGATGGACTCTGAAATGTAGTAAATCAAAATGATGGATTTTTATTATTATTATATTATTATATTTATCATTCATTTATTATTTTTCATTCTTACTATTTTACTACTTTACTACTGCTTATATTGTTAGGTGGGCTTGCTACATAGCCTCTAGAAATCTGAATTTTTTTTTTATATTGATTTGAGTGTTAGATATTTAAATTTGTTCTGTTAATTCTAGAGCACTAAAAGCTTTCCTCATAAAATATGATTTAATTTGTGATGGTTAATCCATGTTCCAACAATTAAGAAGAGCGACACAAGGAAACACAAGTTTTGTTGTCTTTGAAATAGTTCAGGTATCTGCGACTCCACTAAATCTACATCATTAGAGCCAGTAATATATGTGCCTTCAGCAAGACATATGGAATTGGAATAAGCTGATGTTAGATAAGGGAAAAAATTGATACATTTCCAACAACTAATCCCCCCAATGTGGGCGCGATGTAATCTCTTCTAATTAAAGATAATGCTGCATCTGCCTGACATCATAAACGTTGGGTCCGTAAAAGTAAAAATAAAGTCATTTGAGGATGTGAATAAAAATTAATTAGCAAAAGATCAGTGGACTTATCAAGAGACAGATAAAGATTTAAAGTGAGCGTTCTCGTGTTTGTTTCATTAATAAACTGAGGTTTAAGCATGTGGATCAAGGCATATTCTGCACTCCATGAAACCCAGTCAGCTTACATCCAGACTCTTTTAAACAGCATGACCTCATAAACCACAAAAGACCAGTTTTACTGTCCAACAAAAGCAATGAAACTTCCATAAACATTATCAGCGCCTGTTATAGCGGGCTAATAAGAGCACTTGGAATGAAGAGAATCATGTAAATGGTTCTCATGCAGCATGCCATTATAAATCTTCATACACCATCATGACTTGATGAGTGACTGAGCCCAACAAATCATGGCATATGGACCGGCGAAGGCTTGAAGGGTTTCTCAGATTTTATGAGAGTAGAATTAGATCATTCATCAGGCTCAGGAATGAGGAGGTTATGCCTCTTTGAACGCTGCCCAACATGAAACCTAAATTATTAGGCAACAGTCTCCTGAGCTTGTAGAATATTAAAAGAAGATTTACATCCCTGATCATGACATTACACATCGCTGCTTTTGCAATTGCTTTTTCATACATGCGTGGCTTTATCAATTCTTGCCTGCCCACACATCAAGCTGAGCTCCGAGGATAAACAAGGTTTATTGTGTTTATGAATCATGACTCATCAACTTTACATTTAAGGTCAGTGGTTCAGCATATGGATGTTTTTTTGACATTAAAGGGCATTTGAAATTATACTTTTTAATACAGTGTTTTGGTGGGTTACCCCATTGTGTAAAAATGAAAATAATTGTAGAAGTGACCAAATTGTTTCAGTTATTAACTTTTTAGCTTTTCTTCTGACCTTATTAAAGCCCTCTATGTAGAAAGATATTTACTGGTTAGCCTTCCTACTGTCAAAAAATGGAGTTAGGAGTTAGGAGGAAAAAAACCCTGAAATGACCATAGAGCATTGTCATTATGCCAAAATATTACTTGGGCTATGGATGAATAAATAGAATAGAATATATTTATAATGATCATAATCTATCTGTTATAGTGACATGAACCCTAACCCTAACCCTGTCAGACTGCATACAAACTGTTTTAAAACTCCAATAACAGAAATATTCTTTCTAATTTGGGATTTGGGATAAACTGTGCTGAAAAGTGCTGTCAACAACTGAGGTTTCCGAAATCCCAAACAGATGTAATGCATCATTTTTTGTAGTAGACTTTTTAAACATGTCTTCAGTTCCAAATCCTGTTTACATGTAATTCTCAAAAAATTAGGAAATGTATCAAGCTGACAAAACAACAAAGTATGTCTAAGAGCTGTTGAAGACAGTCTGGGGTTTCCTGGAACCCAAACATGAACATTAACAACATTAAGACTGAATTTGACAGTTTTTTGGCAAAACTAATAGAATTTTAAAATGAAAGGAATTTCGTACTCTCCATCGGCATTACATACCTGGTACCTTACCATAGTGTAGTTAATAAGATTGACGGAGCATACAACTGAACAGTTAAATGAATAAATAAAATGTTTAATTTGGAGATTTTTTTTAAATAATCAGAAAAATTTGAGTTTTGATGACCAGTCCAAGATTCTGCTGTGAGAGTTAGAACATATGACCACATTATGTATTAAATCCTAGCTATCGTCTTAATCTCTATGGTCCTTTAAAAAGCAAATATAGGTTTATGCAGTAGTCAGTATCACTATTTTATGATATTGTGACTTTTTATTTGTCCCCACCAGGTGGCACTGTCTGTCCAATAAAGCTCATCACCAAAGCCATCCGCTGCAGAGCACACTGAAGGGTCATTGCACCACTGTCACACTTTTCCTCAATATGCACTCAGACATGTCAGCTGAGCTCTGAGACTGATAATGTCCCTGTTGATGTTTGGTGCAGCAAAGGATTCTGATTGTCGTAGTCCCTTTCATTTCATAATTTGGAAAGGTTAGTGGTGCACAGTCAGTTTGTCAGCTTGGAAAATTAATTAGCCCTCAAGGGCCATTTCAGTGCCAGTGCAGTGCCATTCACAGTTGCGCAGACAAGCTCCAGAAGGTTCCATGTGGATTTGGCTATTTGACGTTCACTGAAGCTTAGAGGTCTGGCCACCGTTCAAGAGACAGAAAGAGAACATGTGCCTGCACACACTGCAACACCACCAGAATTTTGTGCATAGCTGGACAATTACTACCACGTTCCTCTGCAGAAGCAGGCCGGATCTTTTGTCTGTTTTCACTCCTTCCATTCTGGCCCTCCTGGACGCTTTTCCTGCCTGGCCTCAGATCTCAGCCCAGCTAAATTGATGTGCCCCAGCAGCCATACAAGCAGACAGGTTGTTCTGGAGCAGAATAGGCCACATGCTGCTAGGAGCATCGGCTTTGAACTTTTATAGTAGCACCTCTGGAGAGGAAAGAACCTTGTTACAAAAGTGAGGTTTACACCGTGCAGGATTTTTATTAGAGTTTGGTGCAACAACACGCAGGGAAAATGTAATACTATGTGGATTGGGTGTAATATCTAGCATGAACAGCGTGAACATCCAGCTCTGATCATAGTGTGCACAGTGTTTTGTAGCAGATGCCAGCAAAACATTGCTCATTCTGTAAAAAAAAAAAAAACCTCGCAGACACCTGTCCTCAGGGCTCATTTAGCCATTTAAGATTGCTTTCAGGGAGACGAGATAGAAGTAGAAAACAAAAAAAATGTCGGTCCAGTTGTTGTTTAACTCATGAATGACATTTGTTTCAATCAGATTGCTGGAAGACATTTACATAGTGAAGGAAATTGCTGGGAAATGTCAAAAAGAATTAGTTGGTTTTGATAGGGCACTGAGAAATGTTGCTTTTTTGTACTCCCTGGCATTTTGAGGCTTGAAAGTCAAATGGATTTCATTGATTTGTCTTCATGCTGGATGTTCTCTGGCTGCTCCACTTGCAATAGTGACTCTCATTGTTGCTTCTGCCAAATGGGCTTTTTGTGAGGGCAGAAGGGGGGGGGTCTGTCTGCTTCATAACAGCTCAAATGGGGCTGCTTTCATTTTGTGGGGAGCCCTGCCAGTCAAGCCTGAACATTTAAGTATCACCAAGTATCTCCAAGCATCTAATGAGCTGAATCATTTTGTCCATCTTCATACTAATGATAAAATTCACAGCATCCCATCAGTCGTCTCTGAAGCACCAAAGCTTTTGATCCATTAGGGGGCACTAGATTATAATGAAACACTTTGGAGCCCAAGGTAGAGGCAGACAAAAACAAGAGATGCCAGTTGATGCGTGCATGATTGAAGTATGCACCTTGTGGTTATGACACGAGAAACAAAAGAAGAACTGTGGCAAAGATGCAGAAACTAAATATCAAAGAAAATATTTTCAATGCTTCAGCACTGACCTTCATTTTATTCCTCCTTTGAACTCAATCAGCTGGAGTCTGTTATTCAGAAACGTTTTATATTTGGCACCACTCTCAGTGGAAATATATACCTGAAATAAAAAAGAACCCCTGCTGCTTAGCAGTAGCGATATTTGAAAAGCCTATAAATTTCCCCCAACAACAACGTCCATTCAGCCCCCTGTATAAAAAAAAATGATATTCACCAGGGATTCGTAAAACACCAGATTTTCTCGTTCACACTTCATTATGCCTCCTACTGAAAGCACAGTGTTGCTTATAAAATATATATCTTGGCTAATGCACGCTTTGCTATAATTTGTCCAAATTGATACTTGGCAGATTTGGGCAGGTTTTAAGATTTTGAGATCTAACAAACAAACAAACACCCCATAGTCCTGACTGGAAGTTATTCTGTTGCCTGGAAAGCAGTTATTTGAATAATCAGGTTGTTCCACAGTAGAAAAAAAAGAAAACGTCTATAATGAGAGGAAGGAGATGTGATCTGGAGCACAATCCTCAGGTATGATTTGACCCAATTGTCTGTGATGCATCTCTATTTAAATGCTATCTGACGTCTTTCTGTTTTACACCACGACTATTAAAGTGGGATGAGGTCTGTGAGTAAATGTCTTCGCCGGACGTCTCATCATTATTCCTACATTTATTAAATTAGGATGATTTATGGCTGGTTTGTATGGAGCACAGTATATTGCCTAAATGACTATTTAACTGAACACAGGAATTTCATTAACTTCTGACCTCCCAAGTACAGACTGTATTGCATCAGTGCAGCTTGAGGGAGGTTACTGCTGGACTTCAATACAACTTCCTCTTATGGCTTATGTGGTGGAATATTTATGTTATTGTTATTCATACTATATGGACATGCGGTTACCCATCCTGAATGCCTAAATTAAAGGATAAGGCTGGTGATATTCTATGTTTTTGTTACTGTCAACAAATCCCAAAAGAGGACCAAAACCAACAGGGTGTTAGTCTACAGCATCTCTCAATACTGTTTGATTTCTCCAAGCATGTCCTTCCTACATGTGCTTCCTACTGAAAATCTATAAAAGTGAACATACTGTTTTATGCACACAAAACAACTCAAAAAAGAGTTCATGTGGGGACTATTTTCAATCTTGGATTAGGTGTAACAGGGAGTATTTATGGCATCAGGTTAGCGTATGTGGTCCAAAATGTTGATCACCTATCTAAAACACATCCAAACCCAATATGCATTAATTAATTTCCAAAAAAAGTGTGGGCCCAAGTGCAGCCAGATCTGATCTGATAACACAAGGATAATTAGAATCTGTTCAGGTTGACCGCATTTCAGTCTAACAGAGAAAAAGAGCACCAACTCCAATTAACAAGCAGCTGTGATCAAAAAGAACATTAATATAATAATAATAATAATGTCCTAAGGACAGATGTAAAGTCATAGAAACTAATTCCAAAAATAATTTGTAATTTGATTATGTTTAATTAATCATTTATACGCTTCAAAGACTGATTGATTTATAAAGATAATTGAAAGTCCTGTTTTCACCTCCTGCACCAACATGGAAAACATACTAAAGACACATAGACAGATCATTCTCTAACCAATTTAATACAGTAAGTGAATTTTACATAGACCACTGATTTCCTAAAATGTTTTCTCCAACGCTGATTAATGATGTATCATGTGATCAGAGCTGATTCTGAATATGCTTGGATCATTTGGATCTGGGTTGACAAAATCTATGGCAAAAATGGTCTTAATTGCTCAGAACCGAGTGGAGCCATGAAGACTGTGTACTGACTCAAAATGAACTACAGTGACTGTGTTCATGGTATGAGGGAACACCATTGTGGCTCAATAATGCGTTTGTGTTTTTTTGGACAACAATGGCTCTGTGGCGCACAGGATACACAGGCAACACTTGTTAGTAGAGTTGATTCATTGCTGACTTTGGGCTTTTGATTGGTTAATCCTTTAAAAGAAGTAGTCCTGATTGTTCAAACCATGTAATGAATTTGGACGTAAACTTTCAAGGATTTGTTACATTGTTGTACTGCTACACTATTTTGAAGATGGGGACCATATTTGAGGTGTTACTTTGTAAAAATGACCACAATGATTGAAAAGGCTAGATTCTAATATGTCATTATACATATTGCAATATGATGTTCAAGGTACAATAGATTTCTAGACTGATAAATTAGCATTTACAATTTAATATCTAATCACAACAACATCTGTATCCGTACCAATGTCTACAATGTATATTTCATGCCTCTTGGTTGGATTTGGAGAAAAACGTCCTTGGATGCTTTGTGGCACAAAGGGGTATTGATTTATGACGCAAAACAAAAAGAGGATGCTGTTTTTCCAGTTTAAATTGAGCAGGTATTACCATACAATCTTGTGCAACAAGGTTTATTAATATTATATCCTATATTTTGAAAAAAACAAAAAAACCCGCCGACAAACAAACATGGGAATAAAATAAAGGTTGCCAACCATTTTGACCACTGTTTCATTCTGTTTACAAAGATTGTATTGATTTACTGATGTCTATAGATGTTACATGTAGCATGTGCAACCCCACAATTATGCATACATGTCTGGAACACATGAGAAAGAAAATTAAATGGCATACAGTGCAGCTACACGCACAAGGCAATATGTTATGGATATGTATTGGTGTTCTGTACCCCTGTGACTTTCCTCAGAAGTCAGTCTGGACGGAAGCTGCAGATTCATAAGATGAATATAAAGAACTGCACATGCTGAGATGCATACATGAATGAGAATGTTCCCCACACCAACCGTACATAATCAGCCAGCCATGTTCCTTGATTGTTCTCAGCAGAGCCTCCGCTGAATTCAAAGTGTCCTTTTAAAATCCATGGAATTCACCTGGGACTGGAAGGTAGGGGGATGTGGGGGATGGGGGGGGATTCCAGCCCACATTACCTGGAGAGTCATTTTTCAGCTGGGCTGCGTGAGATTTGGTTAAGCCTGCCTGTGTCTCCCTACGCGCCCTGAGGTCATGTCAGATGGACAGGCCGGCTAGATATGTAAAACTATTCCACAGATCCAGAGCCTGGGGTGAAAGGAGAAGGGTCAGGCATGAACTCGCCTCCTCTCTCAGGGTGACACAAGTCCACAAATGGCATTAGCTCAGAATATGTATCCCTATTGCCCTTTTCTTTGCCCATGCAGAGGTTAGGCTGTCACTCAATCAAAGATCAATGTGAGGGGCATTAATTATATGATCCGACACCTGACTTAATATGAACTATGTGGGCTGTATGTGCATTAAATATGTATCTATGTGCTTCATGTACACATGACTTTGCCTGTATCCATGACTTCAGACTTCTTTCTTCCTCCAGCCTTCAGCTCCCTCCACCCCACTGTGAGAGTTGACAGGGCTGTTCATTCCACTCGTGGTGATGATGTAGATGTCATGAATTGTATTGGCAGCTGCCAATGTCGATATGGCATTATGGAATGATTCACACAGTATCTTAATCTAATTTACAAGGCTCCCTGCTTCCTGGGCAGTCGGGATGCTGCAGGGTCGGCCAAAGTCGAGGAAACAAAGTAAATATAACGGACAGGATGCCCTTCTGCTGGTCAGGATGAAAGGTATCCAGTACAGGCAGGGTGAAGGAGTGAAGGTGTGATTCAAGTTTTTTTAAAAACATACACCGTAACACGAATACAGATTTTGTTTTACTTAGAATGCTGCATATCCCGTGAATCCAATATTCAACAGTCACACAACCCCGTATACCCGTGAAGCTGAGTGATCTCCTGCACATGCTTAGAAGAAGTAGTCTGCCATTGTAGTACATGTACAAAGGGCTGAGACATGGCTTTTACAACCATATTGTGCTGCTCCTGCTGCCGCTGCGGTGTACTGTGCATCAATCCCATGCAAATTGCTCCACTCTCTTTTGAAACACTCCCCACCTCATACATATACACACATAAACACACACAGCAGCACTTCCCCCAGCATCTTTTTACGTGATATCATTAGCCATAAGCAATTGCCTGACAGGCAAAAGGCAGAGTGCCAATTTTTTTTCTCTCTCTCTCTGTACATAAATCTAAAGACCACATATGCTGCTGTCTTTTAGGCAATTGTTTGCCCAAACATGTATCTTGTTGTCTCTATCACTGCTTGGCTTGAATCAATTAGTACAGGAGTGTTTAAGCTGCGGTACGTTGCCCTTCCTTCTGTTTTAAGATAACAAGGGAGTTTTTAATTCTGGACCACTTTGCAGTTATGAAATGTAAAGACGCTGACAGGCAAGTTGTTCAATGGCTGTTATTTACAGGTATGGTACAGTTGGTAGTTTAGTATGCAAGCCACTGCATCTGTAAAAATACAATTTCCTTTCAACAACAGGTTGATTTCCTCTTTGGGGGCTAGTGTTGGCAGAAAAAAGCCCACAGTGAAGGGTAAATTTAGCTCTCTCAGGCATGCAAATCAAGCACTGTGTCCAAAGTGAAGTCAGGCATTATATCCAACACACCCTCATAATTAAACAACCAAATAAGTCAATTGTACCATGCACTCCAGAAAGACCCATTGGTGCCATGGCCTAATGTTTTTGGACCCTTTGTGTTCTCTTGGTTTTCAGTGTGCGATCAGTCATTTGGTTTTATAAGTGTGTTTTCTGAGTTTTGATTTTCAGTTTGGCTCTGTGTTTTCCTCGTGTGCTCCTCTTCACATCCTGCATTTTCCTCTTTAGCCCTGCTCTGCTCCTTGTGTCTTAACTAGCCAATCAGCTCTTGCCCTTGTGTTGTGCCACCTTTTCCCTGTTGTTTGAGTAGTTTGGTTTGTATTAAAGTCCTTGGTTTTCTGTCCAGTTTTTGTTGGATCCTTTATCAGTCTTGTCTAGTTTTGGTCTGTTCTTGTTAGTTCTGTAATAAAAACTGATTTCTACATTTGGGTCCACCTGTTTCCACCTGCTTTCCATGACAATTGGAGCCTTTCCTAATACACTACCTCTATCTTCAACAAAACCATTTAAAATCACTGTTAAAGCATAATGATGTTTTTATGATGTGACACTGTGTTTAAGGTCTGGTTAGGTTTGGGTACAAAAATCCATTTGGTTATGGTCAACCAATGATTATGGTTTGGGTTAAAATGATCACTTGAATCATGGTGTGGGTCACATCATGGCAACAGTTAAAAAACTCTCCCAACTCGTGGTCTGGAAATGTGACAGCCAACAGCAATCTCTTGCATCTAAGTTCACTTTGTGCCATCCACCCAACCTGCCACTTCTGCAGGTCATAATTATGACGGCCGCTAGATGGCATCTGTCACTCCAACGTAACAATGGGTCACATTTGGTTGAATTTACAACCTACTGTATACTGTTGTTTTTCTTGGGAAGAGCTGCTGGTTGTATCAGATGAGGCAGTACTTTAGGGCTGTTGCTTTATTAGAATGCTCACATGCAGGGACACATTTATGGGCACTCATAGAGATGGATGAGTTGCATCTCTCATCACAACGTCTCCCTGTTGTTTAAAGAACAGTGTTATCTTTATTTAGCCAGTAGGTGCTTGAGAGCACATGGAGAGACACCAGAGAGTGGTTGGTGGAGGGATTTGATCCCAGGCCACCAGGGTTACATGTGATTACAGAAGCGAGTATCTTAATGAATACACCATCTTTGGGCCGTTCACAGCTTCTCTCCACGGTACAGAAAATTCTCAGAGCGCAGTGTAACTAATTATTGCTCCATCTCTCTGCTTCTCTGGAGCATCACGGGGTTTGATTGCTTTGCTGAGGGGAAATTTAAGTGGAATTATTGAGGGAGGTGAGTGAGTTATTACCTCCAATTTCCATCAATTCACCGGCTGGCCCTTGTACTCAAACCTGCAACCTTAAAATGACAAATCTGCTGCTGTGCAGTGATGCAGATTTGACGGGAAGGATAAAATGGTTAACCAATTCTCTCTCTTATTAAGCTTTGTTAAATGGAAACTTAAAATACTGGGAAATACTCTTTTGAGCTGGAAAAGTTAACTATAAAGAGACAATATGGCAATAATTTACCTTGAATTGTTTTGACACGGCGTGTTACTTATCACTTAAAGCAAGACTTTTGCTGAACAGTGGCCTCTGTGGTCACAAGTGACAATTACGGTATAATGGTGAGTGCCAAAACATAATGTAACAGTATCACAGGCAGTAAGTCAGGAAACTGACTCATTAGGCTATTATTAGTTGCACTTTCTTATCTAGAGTTTGCTAACATTAGCCAACTTACTGTAAGCTACTGGTCATATCAGACTAAGTAAGGCTGTAGCTGCAATAACCTTGAGTGTAGCCCATTTGTTTTTAACAAGACTGAGTTTATCACTTATAAATTAAACTTTTCATTGACGTGTTATTTCTTCTTTCAAAAGTTACATATTCTGACTTTACCTTGACCTGCTTAGTTTTAGCCTTCCACAAATGGCATCCATTGATGGCAATGTCTGTTGGCCAGTGAGACCACCATTTTGGATGGATTACCATCATTTCTTTTTTTTACAGACAGTCTTGGGCACTGGCATGCAGCGTAAAGTCGAATTGTATCAACTTTGAATAGAATAGAACAGAAGAGAATACAATAGAATAGATCTTTATTGTCATTGTACATTGTACAACGACATGTACAATGTTACCTTGTCCTCTAGCACCAACATCTGGTGAAATTCACTATTTTTTATGACCAAATTACTGCAAAACTATAATGACCCTTCGATCAACCTATAGTGTTTGGTGCAAATTAAACAATGTTAGCATGCTAAACTAAGACATGGGTAAAATATGCCTGCTAAACATCAGTTTGGGAGCATTGTCATTGTGAGAATGTAAGCATGCTACTGTTAGCATTTAGCCAGCCACACAGAGTTGCCAGCAAGGCTAGACAGCCTTGTTTTTGTTTAAAAAGTAAGTGCCAATGAGATTTAAAAAATTAAAAATCAGAAAGAAAATCATCCAAAACCCCTAAATTAGGCCATACAGTGCTATGGTAATTTCTGTTGTTTTCTTGTTTGATGTTGCGATTATTTATTTATTTTTTGGTTACTTTATTCCCCTAAGCAACATCCAGTCTGAAACTAAACTATTTCTGTGATGACACTCAGCTGAAATGGTTTTGACATGAGAAGTGGAGAACCCAGCAACGTCAGAGTGTCCAGGTTATATTTGGGTCAGTTCAGTGCTCTGGCACTGAGGTGTGACATACCCACATTGTGCCAGAACTGGCATACTGCTGTGAGTGCCTCAGCTTGCTTTCTGCTACCAAGGCTTTCAGTCCAAGTCTGAAGTACGACTCACCCGTATGGAAAATCACTTCCCCTATAACCCCCGCTGTCTCCCCCCTCTCTCTCTCCTGCTTGGTTAATGTGTTGACATGGCCGACAGAGTCACCTGAGGGGAAAAAACAGAATCTCCTGAGTCATTGCTCTAGTTCTTTTTCCAGAAGCATGACAACAGGGCAAGACGTCAGGGTTTGGCATTTTCCCCATTTCTAGCTCAGCCTGTCTAAAATGCTGGAAGGTAAACTCCATCAGAGGGGTATGATCATCAAAGTGGTCATTCTCTAAATGCTACATTTCCTTAATCATGTGTGGGAGGTTTATTTATGAATGTGCTGAAATCTGCCTCCAGCCCAGCTAACTCTAATGACATGGTACACAGTGACATAAATCTAAAGGCGTTGGCAATCAGCGTTGCATTTCTCCTGATTCCTGATATGAAGTATTATGTGGGGATCTAATTGAAAATGGAAATGAATCACATGGAAAAAGTGAAAATGAAATTAAAGTGAGGGAGGTAAGCGCTGGCAACATCCCCGAGGACTTCAAACCACAAGGCACCGGCCTTGGTTACATAACTGTTTTCCCTCTGCTGCCTTGGCAAAGAAATGAAAACACACATACACATTCACACACACGAACACAGACCAAAAGCAATTAGGACTGAGGAAATAACAGGGAGTATGAGTTTTGGGTCTAGTGTTTCCAACAGAGCCAGCTTTTCTTCATCTGGAACTGCAGCACCAGAATAACACTGAGTCAGTGGAGTGTCCCTCAGAGGGCGGTTAGGCTGCTACTAACCATTTATTTAGGCCATGATGGACCTAAAACCACACTGGAAAGAGTGTCTGTTTTTCTTTGTGTGTTCTTGTACAGTACACGCATACTTATAAGTACTGAGTAAGTAAATTGAGATGCTGCCTTTCGCTTACTGTACACTCACTCTTGCAGGGCAGTTATTAGAGTGGAGACTTGGGTTTAGGGTTATAATATTTGGATTAGGTTGAACCTGTTTAACCCCTTGGACAATTCTGTGGGCCCATTAAACAAACTCATGTGTGAAGACAAACACTGTTAAACACACAGAACTTTTAAAGGTTTCCAAAGATAGCTCATGCTGAATTTAGGAAAAAATGCCTGTTCAAATGATGCACAAAAAATGTTTAATATTCCAATGGCACTTTGAATACACACCAGTATTTTACATGAGTTGGAACAATCCCAGACATAATGTACAGTATATGGTGCATGATGTTAAACACTGTGAAAAAAATGTTTGATTTGAGTTTTTCAGGCAACTTCATGTTTGTCTTTAGTGTGTATTTCAACAGTATCCTTGGTGGAAAGAGCAATATTGGGCATATCAGGGTTGGAGTTGAGTATGTTGTGATAAGGATAAGCGTTAGCTGTAAAATTATGGAATGTACATCATTTAAAAGGTGTGTGTGCTTGTGCCCTTGTATAATGAACCCTGCCTCTGATTCACAGGTCTAGTCACTCTTTAGCACGTCCTGCCCCCAACACCCCCCACCCATCCACCCACCCACTCACCCACCCAACCCCCTTATCATCCTCCTCCCCTTCATCCTCAGCCTCTGACTCACAGTGCCAGTATCCTGTGACACTTTCAGGATGATCACACAACCATCACCCCCCCCCCCTCCCTCTTTCTCTCTCCCTCTCTCACACACACACAATCTCTCCTCACAGACTTGCCCAGTGTTAAGTCCCTGGCTTAGTCAGCCTCTGAGCACAGCACAAGCCCTGCTGGGAAAGAGAGGCCAGGCAAGCCCCAACAGAATGCTAATGATGTCATTAACCTCTGGACTCCGGGGTCGGGGGGAAAAGTGGCTCTGAAAGGCAAAGATCACGTCACTCTTCCACTTACTCATTACATATTTACTATTAGACATGCAGGCAGGTGTCCCAGAAAAATTGGCTCACATAGAAATGATTAAGTAAGCCTTTTTATTACATTAATACATAATGAGTATACTGATAGTTGTGGTTTTTTGGGAAGTAAATCTTTTGATTGCAGTCACAAAGGGCACTCACTAAGTTGAACAGGTTTTGCAGATAGACAATAATTTGGAGCATTAAACAAGAATACATGAGCAAGATGAATTTCTAACAATTAAAAACACATTATCAGAGGGACAAGAGTTCAAGCTTTAACAATGAAATTCAAACATAGAGGCAAGGGATCCTCTTATTGCCTTTCTCCCAGATGGCTTTAAATGCTACCTGAGGGTCCTAGATGGAGCCGATGGGAAGGTGTGTTTGTGACACGCAAGATAGCATGACAGAGTTCTGACATGCCAGGTAGATAAAAACATATCAGTGTGCAATTGCAGTATTTATATGCATGGGTGTAATAGTGTAGTTTTTTTTTTAGCTGTAGCCAAACGATAATGAGCTGTGCACTGCAGTTCTATAGATGTGCACTGTCAGATGAGTATGACAGGTCTAGATATGTCGACTTGGATCTATATCGACAGCAGACAGTTCACCTACATGTAGATTAACCTTCAGGACCATTTTTAGGGGGTTTTGGCGCTATGGAGAAAAATCTCAGCTGGTAGGTTTCCACCCCCACAGTCGCACTGATTGTATTGGCCATACAGTATATCCAGTCTCTCAGGACATTTCCCATGGAGGGATACAAGCTCAGTGGTGGGAGAGGGGGGGGGTCACCCACTGCACATTAGGCGTACATAAAATAGGGTCAGCTGGCCGGATGAACATCTGTCTAGTGTGGTTTACACAGCTTACATGCTAACACACATACAAGAAGCACATGCACCTGTGAAGTTACATGTACACATTACACATGCACACATAATGCAAACACAAACAATACAGCATGTGGATGAACCTAAGACACACACACACACACACACACACATGCATACTCCACAAACATTCAATCACACATACACAGGAACACAGCAGGAGGAAGAGGAAGTGGCTGCCAAGGAGGTGGGACATGAGTGGGCACTAAGCAAACAACACTCAGAGCAGGAAGTCCCTATAGGAAGGTTTTGCTTGGAGGAAGGAAGTGTGTGTGTGTGTGTGTGTGTGCATGAACATGTGCGGAGGAGGTGTCGATATAACACCATGGGTCCAGCTGACTTTGAAACCACAACATAGTAGAGTAAATTCTTTTTTTCTCTCTCTCTCTCTCCCTGTATCCATATCAGAAGCAGCACATGTCCTTTACAGGGTGAAAGCCGGTCAAGGGAAACATCTGGTTTCTTTCAGCTCCACTAACTTTGCCCAGGTTATAAAAAATTACAGCGAGCCACTTTGTTAATAAAAGCCTTAAATTGTAGTCATTTTCAAATGCAAATCCATACGTGGGGCTTTTAATATGTCGCCACTTTGAAAAGCTCAATTATATCATGGGCAAGGGCACAGATAAGCCAAGGTAAGACTGAATACAGCGGGGTGAAAAAGTCTATTATGGAAGAGCCACCTCAATATAGTTTTTATTTCACCTTTCTCTCTTTCTGCCTCGGAGCATGTCGGGCAAGAGCGTTACATCATTTTTTCATTCACTTTTTATTTAAGGCTCTTTAGAAATATATCAATAGACATTGTGATTTTAGCTCAGCTCGGATCAAATCATTAACATTTTTTTATCCAAATAGAAACTGGCGAGTGATGACTCAGCCCGTCAAGGATGTAAGCCCTTTGTAAAGAAAATGTCTTTAAATTTTATATCTGAGAAATTGTCTACTTTAAATGATTCAGTTCATGTTTAAACATATGAATGCGGACCTGTCTAAACCCTGCTCTACGCTTCAAGCTTTTTTTTTGTCTGATGTACCCCCACGTCATCCTTGTCAGACGAGTTCGAGTACATTCATCCACCCCATCCATCATGTTCCAAAAGCTTCCATTTCAAATCATGTCAAAGTGGATGTTAAATAACACCACATACAGGTGGATATTGCTACAATATTCTCTTAAGATTCACCTGTCAATGCCTTGGTCAATTTGAACAGTTTTGGATACTTTAAGGGGCAGAAGCTGGACCTTTCGACCAATGTACATGCAACTCTTTAGTCATTACTTTTAGTCAATTATTCCAACTGTTCATTTTTAGTGAACTATTTCGACTGTTTATAAATTACTTTTATACAATTTTTAATTATTTCAACTTCTTTGCTCCCTTCCTAACTAGTTTTCAAGAAGAAGATAGGCATTACACCATATATAATCATTATGGGTGTTTATTTTTCTCCTAAATATATGTGGATACAGTTTTTTTATTTAAAAAACAAAATCATATTTTTTATGTTTCCAAATGAGTCTTTCCAAGTAGCCGGCTGCAACTATAGAAGCACATCTCACTGGTTGGAAATCAATGCTGCAGCATGTGTGTTTCTGTGTTTCTTATTGTCAGCCAATATCCCTCTCCATGCTTCTTCTCCACTCCCCCCTCTCTCCTTTCCATCTTCCACTGAAGTGAGATATTGTATTTCAGGCAGGCCATTTCTCACTGTCAGTAATGCACATCAAATCCCACAAGTAGGAGGGCTAAGAGGTTTGATCGGCTATAATGCCTTTACCTACACTAAAGGCTTAAGAGAGGAAATCACATTCGAAGTTGCCCCGGCTCTGCACCGCACATCTGGGTCTCCACTGGCTTTCAGCTGCGGATGGAAATCTTGTGGTTCATAAGGCCTCAAATAGAATCCAGAGCTCCTAATCCATCTTGATCTCATTTACACACAAGTGGCAAGTTTTGACTAATATTTTCCTTGATATTTTGCCACGGCAGAATAAGAAATAGCTCAAAGAGGTCCAGTCTGGGTCTGGTCGGGGGTTATTTTGAGAGTCTGGCTTCGTGTATGTCCCAGGACCAATCTTGGTATGATTGGGTGGTAAATTTGGTATAATGCTTTCTTTTCCGTGGTGTAAAAGCTGAGGAATGCACTGCGGTGACATGAACGGTAGTTTCCAACTCCTCTACGTCTTCCTGCATGAGCGTATCCTCGGATGACCTTCCTTGCCTGTAGGTTTCATTAAAGATGCAGTTAAAGTGAAGACATAGTTTCACCTAGGGGCAACTTTTTTTATATTAATCCCAAAATCTTTCTAAGAGTAGAGTGCTCTCTTTAGGGCAAAAGATTATTTGAAATGTTAAATATGTACATTAATAAATCCAGACGGAAATCCAGACTTTAAATTGGGGCCGTCTCACTTCAGAACACTGACGACTATCTTGCATTAAACGGTTACAAACAAGCCTTTCTGCCCCACTGACTAGTGGGGAGTAGAGTACTGCTGTGGGAGAAGTAACACGCAACATCTTCTCACTTCATTTCAACCAGCAGACGTTCACGTCTTCCATGCAACGCTGCCAGCTGTACAGCTTCCCCTCCTAGCCTCTCCAGCTCCTCTCCCTGCTTCAAAGTCCCTATTCAACCCATATGCAGTGCACTAGATGGCACTGTTTACAACAGCACCGTCTGAGCCGTGCAGCAACCAAACACACCATCTCACAATTACTGATTTACAATCCTTTCACTAATCTAATAAATTAGATTGCGCATTATACAGTTTGTAATTACACAACCACAATAAACACAGTTAACAATGCACATCAGCTCCGATTTCCACAGCTGTTACAGCATTAGATGGAGAAAGATATGAAACAAAATATCAGATATGGCAATCAATGTGAAACAAGGAGATTATAAGATCACTCACTTGTATTTTTTTTTTTTTAATGGCTCATAATGTCATTAAATCTGACTGCCATTATTTCCAAATACATTTAGTCAGTCCACAAGGGCTGTTTAATGAAACATGGGTGCTGATAGCATTTGTATAAGCTGGATTTTTTTTTTTTTACAGCTTTGATGCATCCAGCTTCATCACTACCTGTCTGTTTATCGCAGCCGCACTTTTTTAACCTCTTTGTTTCTCTTTTGTTTGTCTGCAACTTTCTGTCTGTCTGTCTGTTTATCTGCCTCCTCATATTTCTGGATCTCTTTGTGTCTAGGCCTTTGGGCAGGTTTCTGACAGGGGTTGCTCTGGTTGAGCCTTCCTCAGGCATCAAAAGGCAAAGAGAGAGACAGGCTCTGTCACATTATGCAGGCCCTCCTCTCCTGGCTTTGATTGAGAGTAGTGATCCAAAACTGATGCAGAGAGGAGCTGGAGCTCACCTCATGTCAGCGGCGGATGTTCTCCGCAGGCAGACAGGCAAGTGGCAATGACAATGTTGGATACGCTTCGTGGGCTCTGACATCCCCCTTCACACTTTGACACACTTGGTGATATCTCACTCAATGTTCACCATTGTCTTAAAAAGGTATCGATTGTAAAGCAGTAGGCAGATAGGATTCAGATACGTGTTAAATATTGGCTGGGTGTAGATTCCTTACATTTTTCAGCAGCTGGGTTGGTTGGGTTTGAAGAATCTGAAAATGTCTCTGCTTTACTTTTAGCTTAACCTTTTTTTTATTTATCCAATTATACCAAATTGTATTCTGTTTGTAGTATTGCAGCTCATGTGTGCAGTTTTTTTTTTCCTTTTCAGGGTTCAAAGCACTCAGCTCTGCAATATTCCCCAGATCTGCATATATTTTATAGCATTTTTTTCTACCTCTGACATCTGTGGCATTTTAGAGACCACCTGTATATTGCATAGAAATTACACTATTTTCTTTAGATTTTATTCAGTTCTAATTTCAGTTTAACCAAATGTCAAATAAAAGTCATTGCATATGTAAGCGTGGATTTCCAATTAAAAAGTTTCGGATGCTGTAGGTGTTGCACAATTTTTTCGGTTACTCTTTCATAAAGGACAACGCAATCGTTCAGCAGAGGTTGAAACATGAAAATCACTAAAATTGCAGTAACAAGCATTTTAGAACATCAAAAGGCACACAATTAAATGACAACAGAAAAAGTAGTTGAACTCGCTTTGAATACTTTCCGGTGACTTTCCAACATCTCGTTTAAAAATTCCCTCTCATATACACACATACACTCATATGCACCACACACCGCAGTCACATTTGTTGCATTTTAGCCTGTTACCCTAAGATGACCTTCGTCTTTTCATAGTCTGGTGAATATTTGATTTTGACGGGATGTTCAAATGAACCCCCTCTATCTTCCACTTCCTCCCAGACCAATAAAAGTGTGTATTTATCCTGCAGGGAGCAGCTCTGATACTCATTTATAGCAGCTTCACCACGCATCATGAACCCAGGGTCACATATTCATAAACCGGCCATCTGCGTGAAATATGCATCACTTAATATATGTTGCATTGGGCGATGAGCAGCGGCTGCAAGGTGTCATGCCCGTGTCTCAAACACTCCCACTTACATGTAACATGCTGATGTGGAGCTGGCCTGATTGGCACGTCTCTCAGCTTTAAAGAGCCAGTAAACAGATTTTTTTTTTTTTCTGTTAAATAAGTGGACTGTGTCGTAGGCTGGGAGCCGACATGTCCTCGAGTGGCAGCTGGCTTCTTTTAGATCTCTAGCAGAAGCGGCGCTCAAGACCGTTCCAGCATTAAAGTTGACATTTTTTTATTAAAAGAACATGTATTTTTTTTCTTTTTTTTTAACAAAAGTTTTCTCCATAGCTTCTGTTTCACAGTCCTTGTGGTTTCTCCATCTGTGGCCCCTGCATGGCTGTGCTGCAAGTGCTTTTGTCTGCACTTTTCTTTCTGATGATTCTTAACTACAGCACATGTTGAGATCATTAATTTCAAACCCTGCCAAAACCACTTCCCACACATGCATGGCATTCATTCCTCCCCTCTCCCCCGTCTCACTCTTTTCCCTTCTCTCTCTCAAACGTACACACTATCGTCTCTGCGTCGCTGGGGCTGTCTGTGAAGCACGAGTAATCCTGTTCTCTTTTCAATGAATCAAAATCACCATGTGGCTTTGTTACAGCAGGCACAAGCGAGTAAAAAAAAAAAGTGAAGCTCACACAGGTTTGTGCATTAAAAAAAAAAAAGAAAGAAAAGAAAAAAACGAGAGGTGAGGATATATGCAGGCAGCATTGGCAGAATTCCCTCATACCTCCCTTGTTACACCTAACATCCCAAACCTGCACCGTTTCAAAGCAGTGGTGGATATGAAATATTCAACAGCCGTATTACTATTACAACATACAGAGAAAACCCGTGCATGCTCTCCCTGCACACTTTTAATTTTGAAAACTTGATGATTATTGGTTCAAATAGGACTCCAGCTCCACAGCAGGAGCGGCTGCCTCTGGAATCGAGGCTGCATCTTTAACGAGTATCTCAACTTCTACTCGGGGAGGGAAAAAAAAAAAAATCTCTAGGGTTGGGGGGGGGGGGGTGGGGGTGGGGGGGGGGCAGAATGAAAGAGGAAAAAAAAAAAGTGAAAGAGAGAGACAGTGTAAGGCAAAGTGAGAGCAATCTGCTTGAGAATGTGTCAGTGTATTTATGTGTGTGTGTGTGTGTGTGTGTGTGTGTGTGTGTGTGTGTGTGTGTGTGTGTGTGTGTGTGTGTGTGTGTGTGTGTGTGTGTGTGTGTGTGTGTGTGTGTGTGCTCTTCAGAAGGGCTCTGTGCTGCAGACAGCTCTCTGGCATGGCAAACGCCTGCTGGTCCTGAGCAGAGCTGAGCTGGAAGCCTGCTCAAAGCCCTTCACCTTCACAGCCGGGCTGGCACGATGCATTGAGCATGGCTGGCATAGCGCGATGTTTATCACACAAAGGCACGATCAAAGAGCGCTGGTATCTGGCTGCACCACTTTCATCTGGGTTCCCACAGCTGACAGTAGCATCCGTGGGGGGCTCTCCTCTCCTTTTTCTCCTCCTTTAATGGTCTCTCTCTCTCTCTCTCTCCCATCTCTCTATTCTCCCCCCTCTCTTTCTCTCTCTCCCTCTCACACATTTATCACTGCAGATAAGGAGACTTTATTTGAGATTGCATAGCCAAAGAAATTTCACTCCTGATCAATGATGGCTTTAGAAGAGGCCTGGGGATCAGGCATTTCTTGGCTGTCTGCTCATAAGGCGGTAGGGGGTGGTAGAGGGTGAAGGGGGGGGGGCTCGCTAACTTTCCCTTCAGTGTTTGTGTTGTTGTTCCCGGCAGGCCAATCAACTCACCTCTTTCACCTCTGCTCACTGTTTTTCTGCCAAAGCATCAGCAAACCAAGCTGCATCGTCCAAGAGATTCCCACCACAGACACAGTGGAAGTTAACTGATGCAAAATGTATGGGGGGGGGGGGGGGGGGGGGGGGGCTTTGGAATTTCAGCCCACACGTGGGACTTGACAGCTCCAGCGTGAAGTTAGACAATTGGCATGCATTCTCCATGTTGTTGAGACAGAAGCAGCCAGAGAGAGAGAGAGGCTTCAGATTCAGGAGGGGGATGCTGTGGTCGAAGGCTCCAGATGAAACAGGGTATTTATCATTCTCTAACTGCAACACTTCAGTTTGTGATTCAGTCATGCTCCAGGAAGGACCACTCTTTCCAATAAGTCTTCCCACTCAACTGATATGGGCATTAGGCATTCCCTACATATATCGCTACCCTCCCTTGATACTCCACAGGAAAAAAAAGAAAAAGCAACCCCAAACAAATGGCTTCCGTGGTCACATCAAACTGCCTCGTCTCCCGTGAAAAAACGTACTCTTCAGCATATAGCAGCAACCCCTGCGCGACTGTCAGGAAATGCACCATTTTTCCCCTCGAGTATGTGGAATGTGTGGCTCCTGTTGTTGCGATCAATCCCAATTTAACAGACACCGGCTCAAAGTCAACCTTCAGGGAGCCATGAAAGCTGACAGGTGAGAACTCACTGCCGTCTCCCTGACTCACATCAAAGACACAGCAACAGTGGCGGCTTCAGTGGAAGACGAGCACTTTTAGAAAGAACAAAGAGACTTGGATAGAGGAGAGCAGGACTCGTCTTGAGACAAGGGATGGCCGAGAGGCTGAATACCAAAAGGGCATGAATACTAAAAAAGGTTCCATCTGCCCCATGCAGATTTTGGCGAATTCAAACTGAATGTAACACAAATTCAATATGATGTTGACAGTATGAGAATAATTTGTTTGACAAAGACCTTGGGTTCAAGCAGATTTTTTTCCATTTTGCTTCAACTCCCTTCTACAACTCAAAACATGTTGGATGTGCACTCCTTTTCTAGTTCAATCTGGGAATTAAGCCAGTCCAAATAACGCTGTAAAAACATGTTTTAAGGTCAGTTAAGGTCACTGTTTCAGTTCAGGTTGACATGACAACACCCGTTATACCGTATGACCCGGTCATAGTAGCAAGTGCAGTTTAATACTACTGTCATAGTTGAGACTAGTGGACGCCAGCAGGGAAGCACTTTAATTCAATGTGCTACTATAATAGGCACATTATATACATCACTTACTTGCTGTGTTGAGTTGATTGAAGATCTGGTTTTGGGTTGCAGGGTGAATGAATGAATGAGTGGGAGTGCAAGTGCGTAGTGTGTTAAGCTTGTCAAAAACAAATAAAAGGAAATAGTTTGACACTTGCATCAACCTGCATGTGGATTCAAAGTATAAAAGGAAACATATTTTAAAAATTGATTACGGATGTGCAGCGATTGCATCATTGTAACTCATGCTGTGACACCTTGTAGTTCTTTAACAACACAACCGTTTATATAACTTTAAGAGTTATCATATTAATGTCATGAACATAATGATTGTTTGGACATTATGGGAATGATACAGAGAATGCTAAAAGTGAATTAGGTCACTTACAGTCCATCAGTTCTGCTGCAATCATAACTGAACAGTTACCCCCATCCCCCCACCTTCCATAAAACCTCTGGAAAGCTTTGCAATCAGAGCCCCAGTGCACTCACTTTTATTATCTACCAGCTGTTGGAAAACTTTACACTCTGAAGGAGAAGAAAGAAATGGAGAGGTCCTCTGAGGACCCATTTGTACAGCTCCAGCAGTTTAAGACGCCATCGCTGGTGTAGTAGCAGGTGTGCATCCTTTGTGGATTTCACCTTAATTCAACTTCCAGAAGAACACTGCAGGAAAGAATAATAATTATGAAAAGAGAAAAAAAAGCACAGATGAGCTAACATTTCATGGCTTCATGAGGCTGATATTTCATTTTTCCTGTTGAAAAGTTCCCACCCATAGGTCTACACAGCATGTCGGTGCACAACCTGTCAATACTGTGCATGTACAGAGTAGATCAATACACTCGCAGGCACTGACAGCACCTTGGGTATGTTAGTGAGGTGGTGAGAATAGAGATATGAAGGTATCCAGGCTAACATGAGAATTGTGATGCCGGCGAAATCCTGTTCAGTGGAAATAAAAGAGAAAATAAAAGCCAAACACTTCAATTACAAGGACTACCTTTCCACCAAAGTCATTACACCTCAGCTAATTAACACAATCAAGACTAAAAACAAGCAATAGTGTTATTCAGGTTCCTGTTTATTGCTGATTTGTCTGAAGTCGCTGTATGTGACAGAAGCTGATCTTAACTGGAGGTATCTCCAAAGGAAGGGAAGATCACAAGGGTCAATAGGTGGACGTCGCACGGTATCGTTTCCATCTGATTGGCTCACAGCTTCGTTTCTATCTCTGTCTCTCATCCAATCGTTAAAGGCCTGTATCTTTGGAGCAGGAAGTAAAGATTGCGGGTCCACAGAAAGCATTTAGATCTCTCACAGATCTGCTTAATGCTGCCCATCAATCGCTTTTCCCTTTTAAAAACAAATGGACAATTCTGATGGTCCAAATGGCCCTTTTCCCAATTACAGGCTTGGGTGGCTTTCAATCCTCCTGCAGAAACACTCTGGCCTTAACTTCAGATAACTACTTAGGGGCCTGTGATCTTTCCTTGTCTGATACCTAAATACACAAACATACACACTTGTGCTGCTGGAGAAATGAATCATACATTTTCAGTCTATTCCATTAATATTCTTGCTTTGAGCCAATATAACTTTGTTGTTGTTATAACAGTAATCAGATCAAAATGAGGATTAATCTACTGCGTGCCTTCTTTTAATGGAGAATAATTCACGTTGAGATGAAAAATATTGAATTGCAGAATGCTGCACATGGTTACAAAACACACCATTTTTTTCCATTTTCCCATTTTCTCAGGGTCCAGTACCTCGTGGAGGCCTTATCGGAGGCTACAAGCCCGACCTCTCTTTCCAGATAGGCGGCCAAGCAGGCCCCTAAACACCCAAGCCGACACTGCATTCTACTTAATCTTGGATGAGGAGCAGCAGCGGCAACAGAATCCAAAGAAGGGATGAAGTGGGAGCTGGAAGAAAGAGAGAGAGAGAGGAGAGCTGCTGTCAACAAGCTCTTATGGTGAACAGATGTGGGGGAACTCCCTCACTACTCCTTAGCCTGCAGCCATGCATACACACACACTTACACCCACCCACACACACACACACACACACACACACACACACACACACACACACACACACACACACACACACACACACACACACACACACACACACACACACACACACACACACACCCACACATGTATGCTGTAACACACACTCAAGAGGAGGAGAAGCAAAACAATCATTTGGAGTAAATTCCTGAGATGGCTGAGATAGTTGTGGTGGATTTTGCACAGAAAGGCCAAAATCGGAGAAGACCAAATAAGATGTTGAAGGAGACAAACAGCGGTTGTACGGAAGAGTTTTTTTACACTCTGTGGTTTTGCAAGAATGCCACTCTTCAGTGAGGCCGAATGACTTAGAACAGTGGTCTACGGGGCATGATTTATACTCTTCCCGTGCAGGACAGAGTGCCCTATTTGACGGCGCAGCAGACATAAAGCAGCTGGCTCTTTGAGCAGCCCTTAGAAAGAGATGCTATCAGTCAATGGGCCATACTTTAGTCACGCAGCCAAACTCTTTCTCCACCCTGAGCAAGCAACGTTTATTGTGCATTTATCTTCACAGGGAGTTAGTCTTACATAACAGTATTGAACTGTTGAATTCCATCTGTGTGCTGATTTACAGGCTCGTAGGGGGAATCCAAGTGAAAGGTAAATTTGATTACACAGTGTGTGGCCTTGGAACATATTTTTTGGATAGCACTGCCTCTGTTTTTGCTAGAGTGGACGAATCATTTACCGTAGCACTTTTTAAAAAGATTTGGAAGTCAAATTTTCAGGTTTTTGTCTCTAAACACTTTTTCTGTATGAACCGCTTACAGCTATCTTGTCTTTCTTGGGAGACACATTTCACTTTGTTTACTAGAGAAAATGACTCTTACGCTAAGTGATGTCCACCCAGATAGATGTTGTTGCTAAGATACTAGCTGTTGTTGCCCACAGTACAGAGCAGCTGGAGAAGTTAAAATGCTCAAAATAGAAAATAACCCTTACCTGATTATAAACTGTTTATCTGCAACAGTATCAAATATAATTTATGTATTCACTTTATCATATAGTTGTCTTTTTATTATCTAATGATGCTCTGGCTCAGAGATGCATACATAAGCAGCATGCATCAGTTCATTTAAAACATAAAACTAAAAAAGATAGACCGAATGTACCTGACCTGAAATGGGGTCGACCCGAACAGACCCAAATAGACACAGACAGCAGCATTATGCTCCGCCAATTAACACGAAGCTTCAGCCGAGAAGAGCAGCGATGCACATCATTTTTCCCGCACTTCAGATTTCACACTCTCAGCGGCTAAAAACACATTACTCTCCTGCAATTATTGTGATTCACCATGTGACAAATGGACATATTAATAAAATATTTTTTCCAAAGCAGACTAATTCGATGACCAGTGCGCATTTGTTGCATCACACTACTTCTGGTAAAACAGTATCCTCTGCCATCCGGACACATTTCTGCTTCAGAAGTTAATTTAGCTGCTTGAGATGCTGTTATAAGCAACACAACCTGTTATATGTTGCTTCTAAAGGACAAAGGCAACACAAACTTATAAGCTAAATGCAACCACAATTAAACAAGAAGCAAGAATGAAAACACAAAAACATGCAATTCAAGCATCCGCCATTTATAATAACATTAACAAAACATTGTCAGGGGATGTGGATGCAACAGTAATTTCAGTTTGTCATTTTTCATATTTATAGGCAATCTTTGGAAATGAGTGCAAGATTAAGGTAGGCTGAACCATTTAAATCTTCCCTCTACATATCCCTTCCAGGAAAATCACTTCATTAATATTATCTGACATTTTAGCTGCTTGTTTTAAGCTACACCCAGACAGTGAATAATATTTTAGAATTAATAGAGGACACACTAATTAATACTGCTTGAATGAGAAATTTCACAGACAAGAATAAGACTTGAATGTATTTTTGTTTGTTTCTAAACTAGAGGAGATCGGATGTCTAAAAATAACTACAACTACACTGGGTTCAGCTACAGATGACAGACATCAGTGTGTAGATTGACAATAGAGCTACAGATGAGAGGAAAAATATGTTTATTTGGTTGAACTGTCCCTTTAAGTACAGAAAACACTGAGCTGGTGATAACTGCTGAGCCTTGTTTCACACAATATAGAATGAGGTGTAACGCTGCGCCCGACGAGATATTTGACACTAATTATTTACTTGCTTACCTGCTGATCTGATTTTTGATTACCCGGGCTAACCTGAGATATTGCAACCTTGTCATCCGACTTTGGCAGAAATCCATATACAAAATTGGATTAGTTGCAGTCATTGGTTTCTACAGTAGTAGCACCCTCCAGTCCGTGACATACAGCATGCAAACATTTGGTCAATAGACCTTTCAACCTCCAACATTATTAAGCCATTAACCTCTTTACAGTACCTCGCAGATCACCTGCACTCTTCTTTATTGTCCGTAAGTTTCATCATTATTCACTTGACAAACAACCATTATTAGTCAAAAAAGCCCTCTGCAGGCCTGGATTAGCTCTAGAGGCTTTCATTATCCTTCGATTCAGCCACCTTGATTACTTTCAATTGGCATGAACACCTCATTTTCTAGCATAATCTAATTCAATATCATCTCATTTAGCGGCTGATAAAATGAGACCCGAGATAATTTACTCAGTTCGGTTTTGCTCTGGGATTAAATGTTTGTCTTGCAAAGTAATGATGATATGTTGAAAAATAAGAGCTTCTATTAATTTTACGTCTGTGCTCGGAGAGGACGGAGGCAGGTTAGTGCAGGTTGCATACCAAGGTGCTCCAAACACAGGCATACCTAACGTGACCTGGTGGGAGTAACTTATTTCACCTCAGGCAGCAGCTATGCGCTTTTTCTGAAAAGAGCTCAAAGAATGTAAACAAGTTTTCAGTCTTTGCAAATCTGGTCTATTATCTACGGACCGATACAGAAAAGATTAGCCTTGTTGACAAGTGTTTGTTTCTTGACAGAGTAAAGTACAAAGCAATAGCGCTTTGTGGAGGAGGAAAATTTTGATTTGATGTCAGAATGAGAAACGTTTTTTATTATTATTATTTTCAACCTTGGAATAACTTTAAATTTTCCATTTTGGTTTAGTTTGACTTGCTTGTTGCCTCAGCCTGACATTGAAAAGCCAAACAATATAAAATTGCAGAAAACAATGCTTTCTCTCCATTTTCCCTGCTCCCAGCCCTACCTTTGAGGCATAAAGAGAAAGTGATCGTTGTCTTGTTCGCAGGAGACGAGAAAGGTGACTATCTGTCAGCACCATCTAATGTCTGTCATTCTCCTGGTGTCCAGTGGTCGTAGTCAAACCCATGTCCCGAGAGGTCAATCAGTCATCCAGACAGCTGCTTCAAACACCACTCAGGCCTCAGGCCAAAAGACAGCCGTGTCTACAAGCCAGCCACATCACTTAACTGATTACACTGATATAGCTGTTTTAGAAACAGGCTAAGTAGATTCTAAGAGGTGATATAAGATTGTCTTTACCACTACTGGGATTTCATCAGTACAAAATAAATCAAAGCCGATATTAATGACACATATTGATCAAGGGTGGTGCAATTTGGTCAAATTTAAGTCATTTTCATTTCCTTCTTTTTGAGATTCTTGACATGTTCTGGTGCTTTTTTTCACATCAGGAGTCTACAGCCATGCTAGCAGCTATGCAAGGTTGTGCTATGAGCCATGTGCTACCATCAACATGCTAACATGCTCATAATGACAATATTAGCATGCTGATGTTTAACAGATATCATTTTATCCACCTTCACCGTGCTAGTTTAGCGTGTGAGCATGCTAAATTAGCAGTTTGCACTAAACTCAAAGAATATCTGATGCTGGTGGGAGTGCACCTGGGACCTGATGACTGCACTAGTTGCTAAGATAAGGGATCATAAAAGTTTTCTCCTGAGGGGGGCATGAATGCCTGTATCAAATTTCATGGCAATACTTCAAATAGTTGTTGAGACATTTCACTTAAAGCCACAAATGTCAACCTCGTGTTAGTGCTAGAGGAAAAATCAGGCGATCGTTAAAGTCAGTTGGGTTCATCCTCTGGGGATGTTGAACATCTATACAAAATGTCATGGCAACCCATCCAATAGTTGTTGAGATATTTCAGTCTGGGCCAAAGTGGTGGACTGATTATCCCTAGAACCGCTAGCATGGCTCAAAATGGCACACATCCAGGTGCTACCTAGCAGAGCCTCCATAGAAAGTGCCTTGCTCAAATGCACCTCAGCCATTACCAGGGAATATAGGACATAGTCACTAATTCACTCCCTCCACCTACATTTTCTTGGCTTGTTTTAGGATTCACATCTCCAAATCCTCTCCCACTCTTTTTCTTTTCTCTCTCGCCCTCTTTTACATTTACTTTCTAGTCTGCATGGACTCCCAGAGTGAGCATTATGAAGGATTACCCTCCCCAGATGTAATCCAATCAAAAAAGCAGGAACTGATTTCTTATCTTTGTAAGATGCTGCATTTCCCCTCTTCTCTGAGAACACACAGCCAGCATTATCAGTCATTTGATTATCCTGAGTAAAAATGGATACAAAACAGCAGCAGTTTCAGTCGCGAGAGGCCTGACTTGCACATTGAAATCCAATTGAAGGCTGCATTTTATGTATTTGTTTAAGATTTGGAAATAATTAACTGGGGTAAAAGCTGTTATGGCAGCACAATGGGATTAAGTGAGACATAAAGGGTTTTTTGAGCTCAAGACAATCTAGGCTTAAGAGCACCTTTTTCCTGCCACTTTACTTTTATACACAATTATGAAAAAGCAGCTGTATACGAAAATGTTTGAGATTCAATGGACGCATGACCATTAGATGTTTTTTATATTGTGTGTGTAGGACATGTGTGTATCTGCACATTAAATCAGTCCCACACACACTGTATTTAAGCCAGGGGCATCGGCAGGCTAACAGATGTTGGTCGCGAAGGACAGCTGATCCTGTGAACCGACTGCACCCACAAACATGTGTTTCTCAGGCTTCCATATGGATAAACACATGTAGCACATATAGCTTCATCACCCTGACCGACGATAACATTTAAAGCTATTTAAGGATAGCGAAATTGATAATGAAGCCAATTTTGACCTGATAAACGCTACAAATTTAGCATCTGGAACATTCTCGAAAACATGTGTACTCTCAGCCTCTCCGGTTTCATCGACTGCATCGCCTTCACAGCCTCGATGCCTTTGTTTTCTGTGAGTGTTGAACTTGTGATGAATTGATTCTGAGTGGGTGCAACATGAGAAGGAGAATATTTAAGCAAATCCGCCGTCCTGCATTTGACCTATAAACCTCTGTACTGTATTTTAATGGCAGTCCGTCGTGCCGCACCGTCTGGCAGACGTCTCTTTGTTGTAAGCTTTTTGCTGAAGTGTCCTGAACAACGCTTGCTGTAATTGCTAAAAGGTAATTGCACTGGCAGGTTGCGATGAGGCTTTAGCTCCCCTGAGCCACACCCTGATCCCTGCATAAGGATGTGATTAACCACCATCTCCTGTCATTAACTGTGAGGGCTTTTGGCAAGCAGGCCGCTCCAAGTGTGTAATTGTCATATTAGACCCCATTGCTTGGCCAGATCGAGTATTGGAATCAAGTTCCTAGTCTGAAGTGGCTGCTGGCAGGCCTTAAGTACATGGCAGAATTGATCAAATTGTTAGCTCTTGTTCCTACAGTGATGTGTGACAGTTGAGCTGCCATCTAATGTTCAATTTGCCAGTCTTCTAATATAACCATGTACACCACCACCATGAAAGAAAAGAATATTTCTCCTGTGAATGGTCTATAGCTCAAGGGCCAAACATCTTTAGTGACATCCTGCCTTCGTGCTACTTTATGGAGTATAACATTAAAGCCACAGGAATGAATCATTTGCTCTTCTGTGGGAGACAGTAACTGCCAAAAGCAACGGCCAGCCGCAGAGAATCCAAACAAATAAAGCCAAACACACGTTTACAGACCTGCAGAGAACCTGTTTGTGCTGTACATCATACTGTAAATCTACTACAGATTGCTGTAAAGAGCTCTATCCCTTCGCTTGAACTGGCAGAAGCAGGTCATTGATCTTTCTCGCCTTCGCCCCGCTGTGATGCTTCTGCAGACAGATGGGAGAGGATGCGAACAGCCCTTCATTGGAGCATGCTCAGAAATGCATATGCTCAGCGGCCTCTTGATGGTACTTCAGAGACGAGCCCAGTTTTGCTCAGATTGCTCGAGGAACGGCTCATCGGGGCAGTTAGCATCACTTGTGCGACTGAGGAAAACGGAGAGATGAGGGAGAAGAAGGGCCAAAACAAGCTTTTTTTTTTTTTTTTTTTTTTTTTTTTTTTAACAAGGAGGTCAGGGAGAGGGGAGAGAACGGAGGCCCTCGGCGAAAGAATCGGGCAAGCTGTAAAAACCAAACAGTATTTTGTTTACCATGACAGATTTAACACATCATGCAAATAATTTCCCTGAGTGGTTTTAATGGGGCTCAGTCAGATCTGCAGATGAATAGACAGTTTTGTTTCATGTCCCCAATGCCATTCGGAGGTTCTCCATTTAGAGGGATTTTCTGTGGAGCAGGGATAATGGAGCGTCAGTGGGGAGCCCAGGAGGAAGGATTTAGATGTGTTTGAATTGACTCAGACATTTTGTTAAGTGTCATTGTGCATGGCCCGTTTATCCCCCACCGCTCCTCCCCCCCTCTTCATTCATAACCACTCTCCCGTCTCTTTCAGTAGGGGTTAAGGCAGGGATTTGTGTGTCTGTGTGTGCGTACATGGGTTTGGTGGTAGTGGTGGTACATGTGTGTGTGTATGTATGTATGTGTGTGTGTGTAAAGGCGTCCTATTAAGGGTCTGGGGGAAGCTCAGTTCCCCCGAAGTATCACTGAAAAAATGTAACCTTCAACAAAATCATTATTATTATTTTTGGCAGTAACTAGCCTGTTATAGTGACTAACCATGTGTGCAGAGTGAATCATGACGGCATTTACGCACATACCAAACACACATGCACTCGCACACACACATGTACACGCACACACACATGCAGACAAACAAGTCCAGCTGGGTTATGGAAAGAGAAGTGGCATTGGCCTTTTGTGTTGGACCTGAGGAGGCTGGGTCAGCTGGAGGTAGACGATGCTATTGTGTGGGATGGAAAGATGAAGCAACGCAGGGACAGAGGGAGGTGGGTGGAGAGGTAAATCTCTTACAGCTGCTCCGTTTCACTATACTTAACCCCAGCAGGCCGGTTCAAGGGGAGTGTATGGTTTACAGATCCATAACATCTGTATATGCTGGGTGCGTGAGGAGAAAATGGTTGCTAATGCAATCAAGGTCTCATTTACATCCCGTGGCGAGTCCATGCTGGATGCTTCATCACAGCCTCTCCCTGCTATGGCGGTTAAAACGCTCAGAGCACAATGTAACAAATTATTGCCCTCTGTTACTCTCTACTTCTCCCTTTTTCGCATGCTTCCTCCTTCTTTTTGTTTCTGTTTAATCGTTTCACAAAAAATATGAAATAGTTGATGATGTATACATAGTAGGTGGCCCACATGCTGGTGGTCATGTTAAACATTAAAAATAAAAACACAAAAACAAAATCAAAAGCGCTGCATGATAGAAAGCAGCAGAAACATTTGACTAATTAGAATGATGCTTATAAATGTTTTCAAAAGCAGGGTTACAAAGTGCTTCACAGTTTCATTAAAAAAAAAAAAGGATAAATATTTATTCAATATTTCAAGCCCTAATTGGAGAACAATGCATCATTAAAATGACTGGAAATAAATACCGTAGGTCTTTAAAAAACACTTGAGTTAGGTGAGTGTGCACGAGAATTTCGAACTAATGGCAGAAGTGCTCAAGCTTCTTGGCTTAAACAAGAATACAGTGTGATACAATAGTCCAGACAATAGAAGACAGAACAATGGATGATTCATTCCAGCTCTTGGAAAGATAAGAAGGGGCGTTGTTTGACAATGGTTTGTTATTGTTGAAAATAACAAGACCTTAAAACTGACTTAAGAGATTTGTCAAAATTCACCTGGGATTTAAATCTCCCTAGGAATCTGGATGCTGGTGGTCTTATTTGGGGCAAAGACAAGGATTCAAGTTTGTTTATGTTTTGGTAACTATGTAAAATGGATCATTTTGTCTGTTGCCTGAGGTTTCAAAAATAGTGTGCGTGCAGCTGGATATCATAGGATAGAATTATAAAAGACATAGCCACGAGCTGACAAATAATGTGCCTTAAAGGGAGCATGTAAAGAATGACTAAGACAGATCCCTTGGATTGAACCTTGAGGGAGGTCAGGTGAGCGCAGTCAGATACTTTTCTCAGCAGTGGATACAAAGAAAGAGAGTCATTCAAGAGCTATACAAGATATAACAACCCATCCCTTCATACAAACCGAATCAAAAGCAGCACTTACATTCTGAGAACTAAGAAGTAGCTTTTAACACGATCAGACTGCAACAAGATGTCATTAGTATTTCTAACTAGAGCCGTGTCTGTGCTGTGCAGAAGCCTGGAACAGAAGAAGAGAAACAGAAACACTGTAGAAAAAGATTCTCCGGAGGGAGTGTTTTAGCTTCAGAAATGAAAAAAAAAAAGAGTCCTGCACATATGAAACGCTTTCTTGGGAAAAGCATGTCATGCCACGTTTGTTGAATTGAAGACAAATACAAACAGCACATGTAGTAGCGACGGTCTAATTATTTCATAGTGCCAATATCTAACATCCGCACTGCATCCATGCTAAAATGTCAACAATGGCCAAACTATTATTATTGTAGACTGTGCAGGCTATCTAGGACAAGATGCACATCCTTAAAGTGTTTATAGTTGATGGAGTGAGGAGAGATAAATGACTGGACCAGGATTTCTCCATGACTCACTTCGAGGGAAGATGAGAGTTTATGAATAGGGGCTCGCCTGAACAGCACAAGTCGTGTTTCTCCCTTGCGGCTCAATGGAGTTGGTCAGCCGGCGTGAGTTCCAGGAAACAGATGCGGCCCGATAAGAGAAGAGGATGTCATATTGTGCGCGTACGTTTTGTGTAGCTGTGTGCTTTCCTATTGTAAATACGGTGTGTGTGTGTGTTCTCACACTTCCAGCTGCTTCCCTGTTCCATTCGACCTCTGGGACAATTGGCTCAGGGCGACATGAGCAGCCGGCCTCTCTCAGGGAGAGACCAGGGGCCACTGTGACCGGCATCTCTGCCCTCTTCACGGCAGAATAATAGAGAGGTAAATCACAGTTGTTTATTCCATCGTCTCAGGCAATCTTCTAGGAGCCTTGCTCGCTGTTAACCTGAACTGTGCTATTCAGTACCAAGCGAGGCGCCCTCCAACAGCGTCTGAAGTATGGAGTGTGAACAGAAGGGACGTGAGTGAGGCTGCTGCAATCTGGCACTCTGGTGTGAGGAGAAATGGAAAAGTGAAGTAAATCACAGCTGTTTATCTGCATCTCTCAGACACTGTTTGTATCGGTCGTTGGAAAGAGATATGCCTGTGTGTGTGTGTGTGTGTGTGTAAGCACCAGTGTACACACTTGTACTCGCCTGTGATTGTTTGCGAGTGTAGACTTGAGACTCTATGACTCACTACTGTGCTATTACACATTGGTGGAACTATTATAAGACACAGAACGGCATACAGACAGTACTGTACAGAACACGTGGGGCAACACCCACACCAGCACATGTCTCAACACTCATATTAAGACATACTGTAGACACACAGCGGCATTTAGTAATAACAAAGTCTCATTTATCGTAGAAGAGCTTAATGACTCCCATGAGGATCACATGTGGCGGGTGTATGGTTTTTTTATATTCAACACACACACACAGAAATTACAGCTCTACAGCGTGCATGACATGCAGTACATCATTTTTATTCCACGGTGGATACATGATCTCAACCTTTATCAGGCTTATAAAAAGGTGACCTTTCTATGAAATAAGCACGGATCCTCCCTTACATGAAGTTAATTCCAGGCAACATGACACGGGTGTTAGCATAGAATATCAATGCTGCTATCTCCTCTTTTTTTTTTTCCTTTTTTACGAGCAGCAACTTTCCCTCTGAGCAAGGAAACTTTCCCCTTGGTGATATGGACTTGGTGAGAGATATTCCTGTGTAAAATTCATGAATTCATAACTTTTGAGGGTATATTTCACTACTGATCTATTGGGCCGTGATAAGAATTCAAAGGTGAATGGAGCTGGAGGACATCTTCAAAGCGGTCGAGGACATCACAGGAAAGCCAATGAGGCCCTCCTCCAACATCCTCAGAATACATTCTGTGTGCCTCTCCGCGATGTGATACACTGTCAGAGAAAATCGGATGCCATTGCGGTCCGCTGCCATTAACTTGATTTACTCTGGGTTCTCAGTCAAACTGTGACAAAAAAAAAAAAAAAAAGTGGTTGCATCGGCAAGTTTCATCAGAATCTGTTAAACCTCGCAAAGACACATGAAGAAGAAGGGTGTTGATAGCCCCACTCTTACTGAAGGACACTATTAATCAAAGAAAGGGTGCTTCTCATTGAGCTCCCCATACATCTACACATACAGATAAACACTGAAGGTACAGTACACACACACACACACACACACACACACACACACACACACACACACACACACACACACACACACACACACACAGGTTCTATTGAACATAGGCTCAGCATCTCTGCTTCACCCAGCTTGATTATCAAAGCTACCAGCCTTTAGCATGTGTCAGTCCAGTCGGATAACCCCTAGTAGATACAAGAGGACAAGGAGAGAATCAAAGGCAGTTGGTTCTACTGGAGTTGACAGTGGTCAGCTTCTGGAGATGATAAAGGCCTTTGAACCTGAAAGCTGCTCGAGGCCCCCCTTTGTGTCCCCCCTAGCCCCCTTCGAGCCTGACCGCAGAGGGGTGTACTTTGATTTAGGCCCATGGAGATCCAAGACAGCTCTCTTCATCTCTGCTGGAGAGAGAAAAGCAAAGAGAGACAGAGAGCAAGAGAAAGAGAGATAGCACCATTCCTATCTGATATTGGTCCATCAGTGGTGGCCACTAAACTGCAGGCTAGGTCACCATGTTTGACCCTAAACACTTGACTTGGAATGTAGCAAAAACCAGATAAGTGCGTCTGTGAAAGCCACAGTGTCTAATGATTACAGTGCGGGTGGTAAATCCCCATCTTTGTCCTAAAGCACAGAGAAAATATACGTTTCCCTATTAGTTGAAGTACTGGCTAAACCTCCATGTCAATCTCTTTGTTAGCTGGATCATCATCATAATAACTCCTGCTTTAAAAATCATGAAGAATGGCCAAATTCATAGTCCATAGTGTCATTCAGGGCCGGTCATCAACACCTTATTGAATTTTATGGCTCAGACCTTCAGATACACTCAGCACCACAACAGGGAAAATATGTTTCATGATTGGAAAAGTCTCTTCCGTGAGGAGAGACTCCCCGAGAGACGTGCAGAGTAAGGTTATGGAACAAAACCTTTCCCTGCTCGAATGTTATTGTGGTTCATGTCATGTCTGCCTGGCAAGCACATTGTCTACCTTGGCAGTCATGAAAGATGAATCCTGTTCGTGAGTCTGGACAGAAATTTTTTGGAAACACAATGAATGTGAATCTACGAGGAATGAAATGTTTCCCCCTCACATTTGGATCGCTCCTGTTTCTTCTGATTCTAAGTTCTAACATATTTAAAATGTGACATTCCTGTCTTCTTTTGAAGTCCATCTTCTGAATAAAATGCAACACGAAGCCTGGAGTTTTAGGTGAGGTGAGAAAGGTGAAGGGTCAAAGGGGGCAGCCAGGTGAAACTTGCCTGCAGGGCAGCTATCGGTCATCAGGCAGGAAGATGAGCACCACGGCTCTCTGTGCTCAACCCACTATGCACATAAATCCAGTCTGTCCACCCGTTGCATGTGTGCATGCATGCGTGGAAACACAAATACATTCTCTACATATAACAGAGCATCTATAATTGCATCTCTACTTGAGAGCAGCGAAAATAACTTGAGGCCTGAGCTAGCTGATACTGCTGCGAAGTCAGAGGATATTTAAGCAAATTGAGTTACGTCTGGTTGAACACGTTTGTCTTTAAATCCAGCTCTGTTTTCTGAAGCACTGTGCTCACTGTTCATTTTTAACTCCTTTGAGAGGCACAACCCCCCCCGAGCTTTATGTATTGAAAGAATTTGCTGAATGCTTCTTGCAGCTCAGGGATGCTAAAATATCCAACCTGCAAAACCAAATAAAAAGCAAGAAGCTGTAAAATTGATTAAACCAGTCAATGACACTCAATATGTTGTTTCTTGTATTTGTGACCACTTGGGGATAATGACTTGCCTTTTATTGGTAATTGCCTGCTTTCCTTATCTGGAACATTACACCTATGCAGAATGATATCTTTATATTTATATTCTGTCTCTTCATCGTTGACAGTAAACAAAGGGGAGGAGGGAGGTGTGCAGCGCTTCATGAGGCAAAGCACAGAGAACATTAATTATTCAAAAGTCAAATCACAAAAATAAAGATGGCAAAACCAAATTGTTTTGAAAATTTCTCGAGGAAAAAAATAATGTTGGCAACCCTCCCAAAAAGGTTGTTTGAAAATGCTCTTTGAAGGTAATGAGGCATGCTCGTGGCACACAGAAGCAGGGAGTACTGCCATGGCAAAGCAGCATGTTCTCAATTGGGTTTCTTTTTTTTTGCTTACATATCACTTTAGTAAGGCACGTGTAGTACATTTCTAATGAAGCGCAGGATCACGCCCTACCCCCTCTGAGGGCATGCATGTCTGTTAAAGAAAAGAGTCTGGGGGGAAAAGGTGGTGGAAATTGAAGAAACTTTGTGCCTTCGGTCCTCATCATCAACACAACGACAGTGATATCAAATTTTACGTGACGTAATAACAACATCCCAATTTAAGGAAAATCAGCTCTTTCTACTAGAACAAAATGTATTATAACTCTTAACTCTATTAAAAGTCCAAGACTCTATTCACTGCATTGAGCAAGGGTGTAATATTAAACTTACTGTTATACTGGCCATTTTTATGGGTAATGAGATATGAGAGAATTTTCTCTCTAGTAGTTAATATTACATGTGAGGTAAGGAGGAAAATAATATTTTTATTGTATCCCAAAAAACCATCAGAGTGTGATGAAGAAGAATGTGAAAATGCTGGGGTTATTAGCCAGGTTTTGGTGCTTAAAGTGATGTAGGGATCATGAACAATTTATGTGAGGAACCCGGAAAAAGGGTTTTCAAATATCAGCGATCATTTATTTATTGAATGTAAATGGATAGGACTGTTCAGTGTAAATTACTGTCAGAGTTGACTCGGAGCAAAACAGTAAATCACCGAAACTGAAGGATGAAATTGCACCATCGTAATGTTTCAAAAAAAATGAAACTGATAAAAGCTTTAACAAGAAACCGTGGTGTGCTATCCTCCAAATCAAAGACATTATCTCACAAAAAAGTGCAATATTAGAATTGTACATAAATTAGAACATTTTTATGTTTATGTTGTACATTTTACAAGCTATGATGAGGAGAGGTACAGTGCTGTGACCGTCTGTAGTGAATCAATTTCACCCAACTCAGTTTGGGATTACTTTTCACTTAGAGATTTTTCTTAGTCTGTAGCATGTGCATTCCAATGCGTTCCATTATGCTTTACCATGTCAGATGTCATCAAAATTCCAGTTCAGGGTATCTGTCACTAGCCAGTTAGTTACCCCTCTTGCTAACGTTGACTATCAGCTGAAATGTTTTAAGCTCCCACTAACATTAACCTAATTTAAATAAACTAGAAGGATCACAAAGCAGTGTATGTTAAGTAATCTAGAAATGGCTCCATTAGGAGGCCCTCTCTGCAAGCCTCCAGGAAGTGTGCTGGGCTTTGAAGCCAATACAACATAGTGGCCAAACCATGGAATTACAACTTCCAGGTCCAAAAAGCATTGTTCTTGTGCACAATCAAAAGGAGCAGCTTTCAAATGGTGGATAAATACTTGTAAGCGTCATAACCCCCAAAAAATAACTAATTTCAGAATTTGATGAATTCAATCTTTTAACATTTGGAAAATCTAGAGAAGTTGCACAACTGAAATTAGCAGAGGGCTAAACCAGATGTTAGCCAGATTGGCTGGTGGAAGGTTCTGCTCTATTGTATTCATCCAGGTCATTTCTTTACAGCGGGAAGTGGCTTTTTTGGTTTCATGCACCACTGAGCAACTTTCATATGAACGTATCCAGTTCCCTTTTACAACCGCTTCTCTGATGGTAGCTTGGCTTTTATCAGGAGATACTGCAGCTTTTCTAGTTTTTTGTATAGTTAATGTTAGCTTTTTCACCAGAGGAGCACTGCCCTTACCATTCTACTGCTTTTCTTTCCAGAGAGTATTTTCTGTATTGTATGAATGAAAAATCATAGCCTATTTCAGGTTTTTTTTTCCTGTTCCACCTCCCACAGTAAAACTATAAAATTACAAACATACTGTGTGCTATGGGAGCCCATCAACACTACACTGAGTCATTTTTCACAGCAAGTCAGTCAACAGATAAAACAATGAAACATGCAGCAAATCTTCACATTTGTAAAGCTTGAAAGGTAATTTTAAGTAACAGCTGACTGATTATAAAAAATGTTGAATGTGTGTCATTGCATTGCCTAACAAATGCTCTCTTGGGTGACTTGAATTGCTTGGAAAAAAGTATAACAGATTAAATTTCTTATGGTGATTGCTATTAATATAATTATTGTTATTCTAAAAAACCATCAAGAAGCCAGATGGTTTTATATTTCACTGATTAGGGCTGTTATATGATAAAGAACCTCAAAAGCTTAAATACACACCACTTGTTTTAGGAGTAGTCAGAATGAAATTCCCTTTTAATACCCAATCTACACAGAAACAATGCCCTTCAAATCTCTTCTCTCCAAAACAGATGAAGAGGAGGAAACCAAATCCAGCTAATCTGTAATGCATTAGCAAGCACACTAACAGTATGTTACAGCCCATTAGTGGTTAACAATGATAGCTGATTTTCAGATGGCACAGATAGCCATTACAGTAATTCGCTCCAGCCTGCGTCAACTCCCCAATGACAACCACTGCTTCCGGCCCTGACATTAGATCAATAATGCAAAACCTCCTTAAAGTTCTGCCTTGTGGTTTCATTTAAAAGAGCTTCCTTTCAAACTAATGATGCAGGTTAATTGGCTTGTCATCGTTTGGGAGTTTACTGGGAAAGGAACATGGGTCGTTTAAAAAAAGGGAACGCTCCAGGGATGTGCCATGTCCCCTCTGTGTATTGCATCTGTAGTTTTATTGATGGGTTTTCCGTGTCTTGGCTGACCACCAAATTGCTGGACTTCTGTGTATTTTGCTTTTCACAGGGTCAATACGGTTAAGAGGAAACTGTGTGCCAAGGAAACAACAAGAAAAGCAGTTCAGATCAAGGACTTGCAAAAAAAAAAAAGAAGGGTCATCATGAGTCCACTTTGAACATGGTTTTCACATTGGATGCCCCCTCATGAATGAATGAATACAGAAATGTACAAACCGTCCATCACTTGAAGCTCTTAAAAACCTATAATGTCCATTGACGGCCATACGACCTGCCAAATTGTCCTTGAGCAAGACACTTAACTCCTACATACTCATTCATCTCAAGTTGCTCTGGATACTTAAAACACACACAGAGAGACACACACACACATATATTCAGCTGGTCAAACATATGGTCCATTATGTACACTCTGTCCATACTGTTGTCCCGTCTGGTTTCCTCCCTGCAGATCACCCCAGGGGTCGGGCCACCTCCATCGATTGCCACCGCTTATTAATCAGACTCTGGGTGGACACTACTGGCCTGCCATTTGTTAGCAGCTCCACAACAGGATGCCATTAGAGCATCAGTGTCGCACATTACCCTGAATAAGTCATGAGGAGGCCGGTAAAGCCGCAACTTCCTCCCACATTAGGATAAACGACTTTCAGGCAGAGAGAAACGAGGCACATTTCGTTAATATGCATGCACCGAGAGAGAACGAGTGAGGGAGAGTGAGATAGGCAGATATAGACAGAGGAAGAAAGAGAAGCGGAGAGACGAGCATTAAGGACCAGGGACAAACTAAAGTCTCCATAGAGAGAAGGACATTCAAGATCAATTGCTGAGAGAAGATGCAGGCTAAGTGCTTTTGTTGCGGTGAAAGAGGCAGAATTAAGACTGATTGTTCCAATGTACCCAGACCTTGAATTCGGTAGAAACGCAGCAATTTTACTGACACTACTGCTGAGGACCAAGTTTTCTTTGATTTGCTTGTAATTTCAGAAAAGTTGTCCCAATACCTTTCCCAAAAACATTGGCACTGGCCTATGGCTGCAGAGCTTTTAGGGCAGACGTACTTCTGGATGGGGATGAAGTTGATCTCAGGCACCATAAACTCCTCTGACACAGTCATCTTTACAGTGATGATTGTACCTCTATCTACCTGTCTATCAACCGGATTCAAGGCACTTGAAAAGGTGATAATTTGCAGCTAAATCAATCAACTTGAATGGATTTGTCACATGAGTGTTCGGTCGATAGGGCAAAAGAAAATGTGTGCACATTTTTAGGTTTGAGCTCAACTTAAGGGAAGTTTAACACACACGCATTGGCACTGTAGACCTAAGCATTGTCATCACATCACCATGTTTCTAGAATGAAGCTGTGCCACCATTCTTCTCTCATTCACCCATTCTTCTTTCTGCTTATTAAGGCCGGAGTGTGTCCGAACACCAAGTGGAATATGGACATGTCTAAGTTGTTTATGTTTGTTATTGGTTGGACGGCCACACAGGAACATGGGGTGAAAACCTCGCTTTGGAACAAAATCCTTATTTATCGTACAAATGGAGATAACACTGCAAACATTTGTGCACTAATACCTCATTTACTGCACAGTTGTTTTCAGTGCCGCATGTGGTTGTATACACACAGAATGATGGAAGTAGCTGCGTGTGGAGTGATAAAAGAGAGCATGAGCAAAACGTTGTAGCATTGCCAGTTTGTAAAAAAAAAAATTGTTGGAGGCAGCCGTTCAATGATCCAACAAGCGCTTTGTTTGAAGCATGCTGATGCCTTCAATGTTGTTTTTTCCAGATGTATAAGGCCTATTTCTTAGTTTACCCATGTCTTCTGAGGTCAGTGGAGCCACTGGGAGAGATAGTCTCTATTCCAAAATGATATTGTGCGTCTTGTGTTTTGTTTTGTTGCAAATTTCACTGCATCATTTAGATCTGTGATTGACTGTTGATTATTACTTAGGCACACTCTCTGCAAAGGGCTTCGAGACAGACTTGTGATAAAGGTCTATATAAATAAGAGACTCAATTTATCTAACATTGTGTGCCAGCAACAACTATTTTTTATACATACTGAGCTCAATATGCCCTTGGAATATTAAAGGTATGGTGTCAAAAAATATATTCTAAAAACTGAACAGTCAGTACTGTCGGTACGGGTACATCAATTTCATAAAGACAAAATTAACATTTCAATTAAAAAAATTAGACCGATGCCCACAATGTTCTAGCAGATTCCCCCAGACATACACTAGAGAGGTGATCAATTAAAAAAGACATTAAGCAATATTTTACATCCATCCAACCAGATTTAAATCACAAAGTAGGACTGCACCCATAAAGTCTGTCCAGTCCTCCACTAATTGATACCCTTTAGACTTGTCCAGTTTACCCAAATTACAGTATGTTCCGGTGCTGGCAAGACCACTGGTGGGAATCTTCCCTTTGCAAAGGAAGTAATGAATCAAAACTTAATATAATCCTTAAAATACCATTAAGACAGAGCTCTGTCCAGAGACAGCTGGACTCTTTGATACTAGCTCTTTTTCTTCTTGTTAACATCTTTGGTATTTTTGGTAGCATGAACTCTTTGGACACCACATGAGTAGTTGCTTTTAATAAGCTTGTGATAAAAATACATTTTCATTTTCAGCTTTTTTCACTCCTCCAGCTACACCACTAGAATGCAAACTATGTATGGCTTAAGTGCTCATGCTTGTTAGCCGATATTTAGTGATGATGGCATCTGCCGCTTGGCAGACGAGCCGGTCCCCTGCAGGGCCAGGTTCGGTCTCCGCTCATCAATAGACAGGGTCAAACCGTAGCTGCATTGCAGATAGCATAAGGAGGGATTTGCAATGCGAAAATATCACTGTGGCATTTACAGGGAAGGTTTGCCTGCAGGGTGAGGGAAGGTGTAGTTAACTAACTCATTGTGAGAGCAAACGTGCAGACAGGCGGCGAGACTTTTAGGAGAATTTTTTGAGAGCCCTAGCTTCCGCAGGCATTAAGAGGGAAGCTTCTTGTGAAATCTTCCCTGATGTTTCCGAAGCCGTAATGCAAAGAGGATGCCCTTTGAACGAAGGGGGGATACTTGTCATGTTCAGCTGGAGGAGTTGTTTACAACGAGAACACGACTTGCTTTAAAAGGAAATTGAGGGCATATGTCTCGAAGATGTTCAGTTCTATGGCCAGATCATTAGTGCAAGTGGGGTTTGACTCCCAGTTGAACTCGAGTTAATTAAACCCAACTAAGAACATTTTTCAGAAAACTGGAAGTCAGATGAATTCCTGCTGAGTCAAAATGTGTCTGTAGGTAAAGGAGTGAATCATCAGAAACTGGATCTGTCTTAAGGTTCAAAAGGAGCAGACTGACCAAGACTCAGAAGCTCTCCTGACTCTTGATCACAGGAGCTCTGAAGACAGGCAGACTTAGTGTCGGATTCAGTGTTTTTCTCCACATCGGATCAGAAAGTGCACTCAGGGGTGACAGATATAAAGAAACATGGCTGTGGCTGACACACACAGCGAAGAACCTTTAATTGAGGCTCATTCTTTTAATCAATTTAGAGATTGGAGGGCGCACCTTTCTCCGTTCATCCCACTAACACAAGTGAAAGATGCTTATTAGAGTTACTCAACTGGACGTAACACACAAACAAGGACGTTGGAGATGTTTATAATGGTACTTCGGCTTGATGGTCAACATCCGCCTCGAATCAATCAGAGGAGTTTGAATCTTGGGAGTGCTTTAAAAAAAGGCACACACCATCATTTATCTTATCATTTGACGGTGTGTAAGGTTGCTTTGTAAACAAATTGGAATTTAAATTGCATTTGTTTGCTTTTTTCCCCTCAAAGCTTTTCAGGCTGATTTAAAGCACTTGCGTATCCTGCAGTCACTCACACTCACACACACACACACACAGACACACACACACAGAGGATAATGTTTTCTGGCATGAGAGAGCTGGACAAACCTCAGATGAATGTTCTCCCTCCCCGCCAGGTCTGATTTTCTCCTGGTTGTCGTGTGGCATGTGTGCGCAAATCAATCAGGCCCCTTGTTCTAATCAGTCCCACTTATATCACCCTGCAAATAAATGACACCGCTCAGGAGGAGAGATCAATAGGGGATAAGGTGAAAGTCTTCCCGTTTCCTACCCACAGGGCACAGGGTTGGAGGATTGAGGCTGGGGGGAATGAGGAACCCAGGCGAGCAGGGGAGGGGGCAGACTAAACTAAACAGGTTTATTCTTTTGTCTCCCACCTAAAGTGATTTCACTCCCAAATGTCACTCAATAAGCACAGCTGAGGAAGGACACAGATTGGGAAAGGATGAAGAAAATGGATTTTGAGTGAGTGCATATATGAGTGTGCACATGTGAATGAGGTAGGCACATACACACATACTTGGTGGTTGCTTGGATATTCTGTACAATAGGAGACCAATAACTGTCAGGACAATATATTGAGATATATTCTCTTGCAACACTGAGGCATGAGTGTATTCTTTCCTTTCTCTCCAGTCATTTCAGCCAGAATAACAACCGACTACAAGTGTTGTGATTGACGTCTGACTCATATGACTTAAAGTATAAGTCTGGCAATATTTTATATTTTTGTTATTGTCAACAAATCACATGAAAAGACCAAAAACAACAAGTTTGTCTCATTACTTTCTGACTTCTAGACCCTGTCTGGCTCTGAGTCACAAGCCCATGTTTTCCTACGAGAGACATAAATCTTTAAAAACAGCTCACAAATATATTATTTCATATTTATAAATGGCAAAATACTTTCCTGAAACAGCTGTGCACTGTAGTTTTTAGCTATCTTTACATAAACAAAAGGAAATAGTGCATTTGTTGAGAACTGTTTTCAGATTTGGCTCTCCAGTGAGTATTTATGACAGGCAGGATAGTCTATGCAGGATAGGCTAAAAGTAATCTACAGTGCCCGTGTTCATCATAATGAAGAGATATGTCACCCTGTGCAACAGTGTGGCTCACTGATAGTTTTTGGACAGGAATTGAGCTCTAAAATACATATCGTGCTTTGGATACACACACAATACAAGTTAAAAGGTTCAATTAATTGTAGGTTTTGTCATTTTAAGGGATTAGTTGACAATACTTAATATATAACATCACCAGACCTATTCTTAACCCTGCAAGCTGGCTTAAATTCCTATGTTTAAATATACTATACAGTAGCATGCAAGAATGAGTTTAACCTTTCAAAAGTACGTGTTGACTGACCCTTCTCGACCCAACTTCATCTTTCTTAAAACATAACAGTAACAAATTACTGGTCTTACTCTCCTTGTGACCCAGTATTGTTACTCATTCCTCCTTCACCTGCCCTCAACTTGAACTTGAGTGCACTAAAATAAATGTGCACCTCAGTTAGTCATAATATATTGGAATATGTAGGTAATCTGTCTTCTTGAAGCTAATTTGTCTCTGACATTTTCCAGTGGAAATCACTATTCCCCAGAATTGTATTAACACAGCGTTGTTAATGACATAAACTGCTGCAGAGCTGCATGTGAATGAAAGAGTCCAATCTCAAAAGTAGTCCATCTATAACAGACTAAAACTCTAAAGTGTGGTGATTTATGAATGAATGGTAATTGTTAGGAGTGCATGTTTAAAAGCCGTGTACATTTTTTTTGTGACAAAAATACTTCAAAAGGATAAATAATAATACCCTTATGTAGTAATGTCTGGTTCCAGTTTGTGGTTATACTGCAGTTTGTTTCAGCTAAACTTTTGTTTACATGTGTGAACAGAGCAAAAACAATGAGAGAAATCATAAAGGTATACCTGCAGACACAGTATGCAGATCAGTCTGTACAGTATGGCATCTTTTGAGTTTGTGTGAATTTAAATATTACACTACAGTAAACAAGATGTTCTGTCCTCTTTGCAAGATGTTGCACATTATAATAAAAACATTTTATGAGTAAATAAGAATCAAGGTGACTTGTTACAATATGTGTGCTGTGCATCTCTGTTTATGTCCCTGTCTGGCCAGACCTGGCTGTTTTGGATGACCAGATTGCATGCTGAGAGCTCTAACCACCTGCTGAGTGAAACTCGCCTCAAGCAACTCACCAGACGTCCACTCTGCTCTCTGCCTGCGTCCTGTGAGCAGTGAATAAGACATGCTGTGAGTCAGAGTGGATGCAGACCTGGTGCAGGCCTGGGTTTGGTTAAAAAGTGCTGGTGCTAAGCCATAAAAGGGCAGGGATGAAACTCTGAGCAAAGAGGAGGTCTTTTCCCTCCTATTCATGATTCATGAATGACTAATCTTTAATGTAAGCCTCTTCAAACACAATTTATTTGATTATTCACTCGCTCAGTATGCAGCAGCTGGACTTTTGCGGCACCACACCCACGATAAACTCTATAGGGGAGGAAGAGGGCTGTGCAGCGTTTGCGGTGTGGTTTGTTATGGTTTGAAATGTTTGCTTTGAGCTAATTTTTCATCCACTACTTTCTCTCAGAGTGGAAAACAAAGCACAGACATGCCAGGGAGCAGAAAGCGATAAGATCCACCTTACGCTTTACAACAGTGAAATAATAGATGGAAATGAATAAATGAACACTGCAGATATCTGGAAATATAGATTTGAGATATTCTCCAGCAAAGTTTTCTGGAATGTTTTCTTTCTGTCTCTTAAATTTGAAAAAAGATCATTGTGAAATGACTGTAATTCATTTACAAATCCCACTAAATAAAACATTTTCCAAATAAATAAGACATGAAACATTTTCAATGATGAAAAGCTAAAATGAAAAATTAACAAATGATCAAATAAAAATAACTAAAAATCCTATAATATTCAGTGTAATCTTTGTCAGATCAGGCCTGTCAGTTTTTGTGGTATCTGACAAACTATTGCTGACATGTACTCAAATACTATAACATTGAGTATTTCCCATACATTTCAATGTGGAGACACTGTTTTTGGCTCATTACTATCAGTATTATAAGTATCACACTAGATTTACCCCATTAGTAATTGTATTTTCTTTACAAAATACAACACAATGACAGAAATAGCATACTGATATAACCGTTTCAAGAAAATACACAAAGGAATTACATCATCAGAAATATTCAACTTTAGTTTAAAAAAAGTTCCATTAATAGATATCGCTATTGATTGGTAGAGCATGTTTTTATATACATAATTTAAAGCTCTTAGGCTTTCTTGTGGTATTAATTTCCATGTTTCTGTTCTATTCAGCCCTTTAAAAATGGATTCACTTTGAAAATACCATGACACAACATGGTCATGGTTCTGAAAAATGAAATACCCCCTTGAATACCCCTGTTATCATTAGTCCTAACTCCCTTCACCAGACTGTTAAGAGTAATTTCTTAATTACAAAATGATAGCACAGCTTAATATGTGTTTTACCAAACTGGAAAGACTACTACATTAAAAGGTTACATTATTGATATCTATTAATTGATGATGATGAAAATGTGAAAAGGAAGCATGAACTGACACATAAACTGTGCAAGATGAAATCTATTCACACACACAATTTTGATTCTAAAAGCTCTGTTATTGTAATACGTTGGCCAGTTTATTTTCTTTGCCTCATTATGTGGCTGGTTTTTAATAATTCATTGGGCGGATTATTTCCTCTTCAGTAGATAACATTGTGGGGGAAAACTGGAGATATGGGGTTTTCAGTGATAAATTACTACCAATTACATTGTCAGATAAGCATTGCAGCATACAGTAATTATTGTTTCTATAATTTATAACACTACAGCATGGTGTTTTTCTAAAGCAACACACTGTTAAATAAGCTCACTGTGAATAAACATAGGAACTCCTTACATGAGAACAAGTTCGGTAACAGGACTTCCTCTATATGAACAGTAACGATGGTTACATAACATAACAGGGTATGGGTGTTTTTCCTTAGCTGTCAGCTCCTCACGCTGGAAATGATTAACTTCCATGTATGGGACGTGACAATCAACACACAGGCTTTGAATGAACCTGGGAATCTTTCTGCACAGCTTGAGTAATATATGAAACATCAGCTGCTAATATCTGATTACAAATGTATAAAATAAGTGGGGAGGGAAAAATAGGAGGGGAAAGCCAATTTGTGGAATCTGTAGCCGCCTAATGCCAAATGCAAAGTAATACATGTTAACAGAGAAAATAGAAAATAAATTAATTCCACTGAGTAATTTTTTATTCAGTTTTAACTCGGGGAGGTTCTTTGATCTCGATAATTTTGATCATGTAGCTGTTTAATCATAAAATAAGCCCTCGTTTTCTTACACGGCCTTTGGTGCTTTACTTAATCTATCAAAAGAGGATTTGAAGCTATTGTTCAGCGCTGCAGCCTCATAAACACTGATATACTCGCTCGCATTGCTTGTGTTTAAAGCAATGTTTGCCTGATAAAATAGCAGTTCATGAACTCTAAGTGTAATGGATATCAGTGCTGAAATTCCTCCACATGCTCTTACCCAGGAGGATACTTTGTCACTTTGGTTTAAAGTTCTTCCCATGAAACGAGGCTGAAAAGGTCGAGCCCCATCTTTCTGACATCATTATTTCCTCGCATGTCCGGAGCACAAGGGGTTACATGTGGTAAAGCTGGCTGAGAGGTGGAAGGAGGGAGGGAGGGAAGGAGGAGGAGAGGGAGGGGGGTGGTCCTCTGCTCGGGGTGGGACCACAGAGGATGCCCGGTTTCTTTTCCCATGTTCAACGCAGCCAATGAAAACACTGTAAAACGGCACGTTCCCATCAGCTAAGCCCGGAGACACAGTGACCCCAGGGAAAGCGTGAGTAAATACCAAAGGCAAGGCCACGGGGCTGGGAGGGAGGGAGGGAGGAGGAGGTGGTGAAATGCCCCCGAAATCTTTCAAACCTACCCGAGGTGGACGTGAAAGCAGCACCTATTACCGGCCACCTGTGCTTCATTTAGGTTAAATCCTTCATTAGTCTTTAAAAGCTCATTTATTTTCATTTTCTAATCCCCACTGTATTGCTTTTCTGGGGCTATTCACCTGTCAGATGCAATTTAATCCTTTAGAAGGTGGCCCCGGTTCAAGACCCGCAGGTGATGCGTGCTTCTTTTATTTATTTATTTTTCTCCTTAGCCCAAATTTCCCTTCTCTCTCATTGTTTTGTCTTTGTATTGATCTCCCTTTTTGCTCATTCATCTGTTGCAGTGAGCATTTCAAACACCAATAAAAATTGACAAAATGTGCTGCGGCTCACTGATGTTTACGGGGCACGTTCGGGTCAATTAAGGTGACGCACCGTTGCGACTCCTGACTAAACCCAGGAAGCGATAGCATCGTTTTGCGGGTGACGACGGGACACGGCAAACTGTTTTGTTTGATATGTTTGTTTTTCCCTGCGTCTGTTAAGCATGTCATTTTCTTCTGCTGTGAGTGAAGGATGTTTACTTCAGGAATTTGTTTTGTCAAGCTCGTCCGCAGCGTACCAAATAGCCAAATAAGATGTTATGCGTTCATGATTGCGGGACTGAAATGACCAAAATGACATCCAGATGTTCCCAATTACCCAGCCACAGCCCTCGGTTTGTTTGTGTTCCTGCAGTAACGCTGTAATCCTCCAAGTCCAAAAGCATACACAAACTGATGACTGTTTGCAGGCAGTAAATTTAAATTGGATAGAAATAATGTAATTCATATGCTTCAGTTAGTGTCGATCAGTAATATACTGTGGGATAATAGCAATTTATAGTTTCAGCACAAGCCCTGACTCTATATTTACCTAAGGTTATTATAATAACTCAATCATTTTAGCTATGTGCACGTTCAAAAGCATTGGAAGCGTGTGTTGAAAAGGACACAGGTTGTTTTGATTCACTCTTTGGAATTTAACTGCATGCAATTAGTCGGCTTTGAACGCAGAGCAGAATTGCAATGCGTGTTTGGCTTTCTTGCTTTCAAAGAGAATAACCTGATAGCCTCTGTAGCTCCGTCTGCACTCTAAGAATGCTTTCCTTTGCTGGGGGCCATTCTCCGTTATTCATAAAAAACCTGTACATAATCTCTCCTATTGAAGTACGAGCATTTTAACCTTGTGTATTTGTAAACAGTCGAGGGACCTCAGAGGCGGACGCAATATCATCCATCGTCCTCACACGAACTTTCCACCAAATGCTTTGCATTCTTCCTGAGTCACTGCAGGGTTTGGAGGTTATTTGAGATACAAAAAAACACACTACGTCTAATGGTACCAACACTTCAAATCATCCTCAGTTTTCATGTAAGGAAAAGCTATTAAGCATATTTTAACATTTTTCAAAAGAGGATAAAATGTTTTTTGGACATATTTGTGGAAACACTGTCTAGGCTTCAGGCTTCAGGGTGTTTGACTGACATTTGAGAACCGGCATTGCTAGGAGAGGCGCTGTCAACTTCTGTGGGGCTTTACTGAATGAAGAATGTCATAACCCTGTTTAGCCTAGGAACATTTCACATTTTTCAGCAGGCTTACATAATGTTAGCTATCAACCGGTATTGATTCTAGCTGTCTATCCTTTTAGAGCAAAAGCTCACTCCAAATCCCATTGACCTTTGTAGTAATGTACATTGCTGAAAAAGTCCAGCCACAGAGAAAAGCCTGGTTTAACAGTATGATACAAGGTTCACTTCATATATTTCAACAAGTATAGATTAACACAATAATATTATTTCAAAATATTCCCTTTATTGTGTGTGTGTGTGTGTGTGTGTGTGTCTTTCTCGTAAAGCCCTAGGACACTGTGGATTAAACGTCACAGCCCATCAGGCGTGCTGAGACCACGGCTGGGTCAAAGGGTCATGGTTAGTTTAGACATGTCTGTAATGTTTAAATTAAAAGCAGGACAGAGACGAATGGGTGGTTTAGACGTTTTGGCACTCCAGATTGTAGCTGAAAAGTTGTGGTAAATTTTATGGATTACGAACAAAACCAAAGTTATGATGCAAGATACATTTTCATGGGTGCTGTAGTTTGTAGAGTTGTCTTTGTATGTGGAAAGTAAACTCCGGTAAACTTCATGTTTTCTGAAAGACCGATGAAAGAAATGCTTGATGAGAGAACACACTGAGTTGCAGACACTAGTGGAGCAGACTCCAGCCTGGACATGTGATGACTTTGGCTTTCAATTGTCAGTTGGAACTAAAATTGGCGCCCCGTCTGTCACTGCAGAAAAACAAGAACTCTTCATCTCGGTAATTATAATTTCTCCCAAATAAGAACACACGTCAAAGCAAACACTGAGTGTATGAGTACTACTTTCTTAGCTAATGTTAGCTCCGGTTTGGCTTTAAATCATTCCTTTTCCTCAAACATCTCTGCGTTGCTTTATAATAGGTTACAGTGACCTTATGTAAACACAGGAAGGTTCATAGTAAATCTGTGCAGTTGAACTCAGGGATGGGCGTCCTTCCCAGAGAACAGGGGCTTCCTCTGGAGCTGCAAACAGGACGGAGCGTTCTCCTTGGGAAAAAATAAAAAAGGGCTTAGCAATGAGTCAGAACTCTGAAAACCATAGGGGGATATCCCTGCTCACACTCCTACACAGGATCACACACACCCAGAACGAATGGGGGAGTGGTATGCATGCGTGTGAGAGAGTACACACCCAGGCATGTGTGACTGTCTCCATGTATCTGCTCCACGGATTCTTCCAGACAAAAGTTGTTGTTTTTTCTCCCTCCCCTGGTTCTGCTTGGTTTGATTCAAACTTGTCAACTTTTGAGACATTCCCTGTCATCCTTGAGCCGTTTCCCTGAATACATTTAAAAAGCTTCCTACTAATGCAGGGAACAATTAAGTTATCAAATGGACACAAGCATTATGTAAAAGGCGGGTTATATTGCCAACAATTTGAACACTGTCTGCTTCCTGGAAGTGCAGACGAAATGTCAGGGGCACAATATTTCAAGGCTATTAACTTGAGTGCTTTTTTATTCAGTCTCATTACTTTTTAAACAGCATAGGAAGTCACGGAAATGTAATATTAATTTTTACATGGCTTTCATTTTCATTCCTATGGAGCTGTTTAAAATTCAGGGATTTTTCATGCAGGAGGACCGGCACATTATTCTATACGTGCATACGTCAAAGTCACGTCCCCGCTCGCTTTCTGGAGGAAAATCTGAGGTGTTGGGTGTTTGTTGAGTGTGAAGTCATTGTGTATTCCGTGGTAAATGATGTGACAATGGACACCATGTACGAGTGGATGTGACAACACAGAGGGAGAGGCAGGAAGAGTGTGTGCGCATCACAACGGGCTGCTATCTGCAGGATGCACAAACACACACAGGCGTCTACCTTGGGATGGTAGTCCTGCATGCATGCATCAAAACACACCTTTCTAGATATTTACATACACATCCAAACACAGAAAAAATGCTTGCATGCATAAATATATGGCATATATTCATACTAAGAGTGTGTTCACTGAATGAGCAAGATGGAATGAAGGGAGAGAGAAGGAGACATATTTCATTAAATCTTTATTTTGGAATTTTAAAAAACTAGATAAGGCCAATTTTGATCTACGAGAGCTCCCTAATTTAGGCCCTAATGAGAATTTTTCAAATGTGGGGAGCCTTATCGTGAAAAATGGCTGGAGACCATTAATAGTTTATAGGTTGAGTTAATGATAGAGATGACTCCTAATTGAGCTCTACAGAGCTTTACTATCTGGTGGTCCATTTCACTGGTGCCAGGAATCTCTCTCATTATTTCAGATTTTGATATAAAAAAATAAAAAAAGCGTGCATAATATCTTCTTTTTTAGGAGAAAGATTAATTTATGTTTCCAAAAAAAGGATCCTGCTCGACTTTCACAAATCATAATGTTTCAGAATCGGAGGGAGAAGTGAAGGAAAAGATATATAATGTTTAAATCAACTCATAATTCCAATGTAACATGAGAAGTCAGTAAAAATGAAAAGATCTGAGAAGAAAAAGATCCGCCCACACTCAACAGTCATCTCTGTTATGATACAGTTGCCATGGAGATTTAGTTTCCACATTACTTAAGCATTTCTTTCCTTCATGCTTTGTTATTCAGCAACTGACCGGTTGCTCGTGTAATCAGGACCTGCTGGTAAGGCCATGATTTCCACTGAGGTTGCATTCACACTCATACTGTGTGCACACAGAGTTACGGTTGAAGCTTATAAATAGGGATTACCATATGAGCGCATCATCTGCCTGTTGCTGTGTGGCTGCCAACCGTCAGTACAGTAAACACCAGGTTACCATGGCAGTAGCCTGAGCGGCTGACAAAACAGGGGAAACAGGAAGGGATTCCCTTTCAGCCCAGTGACGGCCACATTGTCACGTGTATTCCCATCAACCTTTCCCTGGCACGGCCATTGGGCTTCCCCCTTCTTGCTCAATCGCGCCAACTGGTCGGCGGTAAAACCCCAGAACATGTGGCAGCTCTAATTACAGCGCCACACAGGCCTCAGCTCAGGAAAACCACAAAATGGGGTTATATATTTGTGTGCTTTTACGGCACAACCATGCCAATGTGCTGCGCCGCGCGACTGCTCGGAGTTCACGCTTGAAATAAAAGCGCTCAATTATTAATGATTTCTGATTTACAGGCGAGCAAGATTACAAATCCCCCTTCTAAAGAGGTGAAATATGGAGAGCTATATATACAGCTCCCCAGTCAGCCTCAAGCTCTCAGACTGAGGGCAGGTTTCCAACATGGCAGATGGTGACTGTGAGACAGTCAGTAGAGAGGAAGAGCTTAGATTAACCTGAGGAGGAAGCCTGTGTGTGTGTGTGTGTGTGTATGTATGTGTGTGTGTGATGCTCAGATAACAGTCCAACACAGCATTTTATTGATATTAAAGTGAAAAAATGAAATAAAAACAGCCCTCTAACAAACTCTTGCCACTTGTCTTGCGGCCACTGATTCACCCAAGGGGTGAATTTTAGAGTGATGAGGGAGAAGCAGATTTCTGTTATCACATTGTAAGATGTCAAAGCTGAGCTGCCCTGTTGCCCAGTATTTGTTTTGGGAATTAGAAACATACTCCCTCTGTGACGAGCATTTCTATTTTTGGGAGGAAAATAAAACCTCAGTGGACCCAGATGGGGGTGGAGATAGAGACACAAATAGCCTTTCCTGTTTGAACCGCAAATAAACACAGCACACGATGTCACCCGAAGCTTCTAAATGCGGTGGATGGATCCGGTTCTACCAAAGTGACATTTTGACTTGGCAGAACCATAAATTTCATGCTAAGCAGTCGCCTTTGACGGGGCGTACAAAGAGCGCACAGGATTTGACATTTATACTCCAAACCCGATGATGTTCATCGACTGCCCTAAAAGGTCTACTGTTGCCTGGAAATTTCCATTCTAATGACTTCCAGCCTGAAACATTTCACAAAACACTTAAAATTCCAGAAATTAACATTGTTTTGTGTAACTTCTGTGCTCAGCAGATCCGGGAGGATGCATATCTGAGTAGGGATCCCCAGCGGGAAACACATTCACCCAAACCTCTCTCAGATCAGTTGGTGAAACACGACGCAGCTCCCACAACTGAGGGAATTCCTCTCAGAAATATTTGCTTTTTTTGTTCTAGTGAGGAAATGAGGGTGAGAGAGGCGGAGGGAAGTGGGGGGTTGCTTAAATTGAATCACCATGGTAACTTCAATAACATCTCTCTTCCCCTCCCTCCCCCCCTCGTGCACACACAAGGGAGGAAATGAGTTTCAAAACGGAGATGGCGCTTCAACCGTCATTTGTTTTTGACGCCTGCCAAGCAACAGAGACATCATTGACTTGATAAGGACTTATTGACAGTTTTACTACTCTGCATTATATTACAGCGCAGGAAGGCTCGGCACAGCTAAAATGCTAATGGTTCACAGTTCCTTGCTGCAAGCAATAAAAGAACATTATGAAAAAATCTTTATGCAGGCGCTAACCCAATTCTGGGTCGTTGTAGTGGAATGTACATGCCACTTGCTCTCTCTGTGCAGGTTTGCCTAAAGAAGCATCTTGGGAATCTGGTGATGCTGTCACAAGCCGCAGGGCTAAATCTGACAAGAATGTGTCTCCAACAGGAAGATGTGCTATATGAAACTCTTGCTGAAGAGTCTGCAGATCTGTCATAATTTCTGCCTCCATCTCGTTTATTTTCTATTTTTCCACCGGTTTCGCCATTCTACATCAGATGCCTCCGGACTTTCTTGCCTAGTTCCCACACCCACCTGCTCACCTGTTGGCACTCTTCAATTATCTTCACCTGCTGCTAATTATCTCCTCAGCTCCAAATGCTTATAACAGTCCTCTGCTATTCATTGCCTGCCAGTTGTCAATGTAGCTATGTTGTATACTTGAGTTTGTCCTGATATTGAGTCAACCAGATGAAGCTTCAGGAAAGCTGTGGCATTTCTTTAAATGGAGTACTTGACAGTTCTAAAGGAAATCAGAGTGGTGCAGAAAGACAATGGCTAGAAATGCAACAAAAGGGCAAAAGCACTACCTAACGAAAGGATTTTCAACTACTCTAAAGCTGCACTGATCACTATTTTTTATAACATTGATGGATCAAAGTAATATGTGTAATGTGAAAGGTGTCACTCATAGTGACACACCTACAGAGAATTATCACCAACTGTGCATCCCCCTTCATCTTTACAGACCTTTAGCATAGTTTAGCTTATTTCAGTGTATTTTAGCTTATGCAGCCAGTGCTTCCAGCAGGCAACTGTTTACAGCAAAGCAAACAAAGCGCTGATTGAAACCCATTATCTACCTGCCCAGCAACAACAACAACAGACAAACAAAGATAGGGGCAAGCTACTGCAAATAAACGCAGAGCAAGGAAATATATTTTTCACAGGGGATGTTTGAGACCAGAACAGAGATGAGAGGAGACTAAATATTGGACTAACATTCAACAGGTGTTCAGAAACAACACCAAATCAATGCTTATTTTGCTCCATGTCCACTTGATGAGTAGATAGGCAAGTGTTTAGCAAAATAAACTTTATAGGTGTGTTGCGTTTTTGGGGTTATCACCAACTGTGCTGTTCTGTTTAACTTTACAGAGCCCTTTTAGTGTCGTTTTGCTTATTTCAGTGTATTTTTAGCTCATTATGCAGTAAGCAAACTCCACCAAATCAATGCTAATTATGTTCCATGTCAACTTGATGTGAAAAAAGGGAAATGTTTTCTAGCATGTTAGCCATATAAGCTTCATATGTCATACGTTTTTCAGCTTGTTCCCAAGCCCCCAAGTGGCCAAAAAAAAATCAATTAATACAGATTTAAAGACATTAAAACATTAATCCCCCTTTTTTAATTTACATACCAATTGAATATGGTATTAGCATGTTGCAGGAACGCTAGAATATAGCTGTAGCTCATTTTTAGTGAGAAAAAACAACAACATGCCATCACACTTCTCAGGCCCTGAGCTTGCAACACATTTCCGGTCTTTCAATAAAACATACTGGAGACAACAGGCAGCTGTAAATGACATGCTTGTCAAGCTCTCCACTGTGCAACACCTTCAGGATTTCTCATAATGGTCAGCTCCCCATGTCCCTCGCCTTCAATTTCTTCAGTGTGCCAGTGGACAGTTAAGTGTAAAGATACCTGACACCATATGTTTCCCTGTGCAGTAATGACTACTCCTAGCATTGCTTTTATGGCAGTCAGCCTCTGGAGGTTTGGTGATCAGGAACATGTCCAAGCCTCAATTACAGCTGCAGGAAAGAGCCATCCTTGCTTAGCAGAAGCCTCCTTTACATGATTAACACCTCACTGTGCTGTATGTATTTATATTGTGCTGCAGTATTATAAAAAATTATGTCAGCTGCAGTTTGAAATTTTACAAGAATAATCCATGAGGAGCACTGAGAAGAAAGAGAGGCGAGGAGTAAAATATATGAGCAGCAGGAGGTGAGGACAGAGTGGGAAGAGGAGAGGAAACAGAAGTAGAAGAAGAATGAGAGAGACAGAGATGAAGACGGAGAGAGAGAAACGAGGGAGACCAAAGGCATGTGGAGTTCACGATCACTTTGCTTGGCTGCACTGTGATTAAAGCAAGGAGTCCCCGGAGAGAGAGGCGGCTCCAGGCCTGCCCAGTCAGTTCTCTCACTCCCTTGATCTCCTCGGTGTCGCCCACAGAAACATACCGCCAAACCTTCAGGAAGGGCTCCTTTTTATTGCGCTGGGTCCCCCATCGGCTCCAAAGAATCTGCAAAGCAAGCACAGATTGTCATGGCACGAGCTCCTCTCAATTTAGAGAAAGGAGGTTTGCCTTGGATGAGCTGCCGCCTGGATCGTGGAGACGTTTTTTTGATGTTTTAATGAAGATATCTTGCGGATTTCTAAAAGTGTCTTGTTACACACAAACTTGTCATCCTAAAAAAAAAAAAAAGAAGGTAAAAAGAGAATTTTTTTCAAGTGATTTTCCAGAAAGTTTGAGCAAAAAAGAGGCTGGAAAGTTAAAATAAGCCACTAAACCTTCATCAATCCCCTAAGGGAGCTCTATCCTCATTTGATTGAAGTGCCTATTCTTTCAGAAAAACTGATAATCAAAACCTTGCGGACTGGAAGCCAGGAAAAAAGAGATAGGAAAAGAAAATGTCACTCTCAATCTTAATTAAATTCGCAATTCAGTAGCGGTGGGCTGATCAGTCTGTCATGTGCCTGGTCCCTCCCTTGACCTTTTTTTTCTTCTGGTCAAGTGACCTTCACTCCCTGTCTGTGGAGCGTCTGACAAGGAAGGAAAGCGCCTGAGGGGGGTGAGGGAAGAAAGGCCGTGACATTACACACATTCATACGGCGCCGCAGCCTGGATAATTACACCGATACTCACTTAACATGCATTGCAGGCAAGCCTATCATTTATCAGCCGCATGACCTCTAGCGAAGGATCTCTTCTTCTGATCTGTCTAATTATTCCCCCTCCTTCCTTTTTTCCTCTTTCTTGCATCGTTTACTTCCTGCCATTGGTAGCAAATGTAAAAACCTTTTGTGTTTTTGCCGCCGTGTAATCTAAAACAAGTCAAAGTTGTAAACATCACAGCTGGCTGTGAGGGGAAAATTCGGAAGTGATTCACTGGTGTTTTGTGCAAGATTTAAATTAATTCCACTTGGCCCACAGCTATTTTGTATTTCTTCTGTATTTTCTTCCCCCTATAAAAATACACTTATCCGTCTTTTCAGTTCTCATGCCTGTGGCCGATTGGAGCTCTATGGGGGTTTTTATGGGTGTCACTGTAAATTTGTGAGAGATGTGGGAGAAAGTGAATCCTCCTAAATCTGGTTTAGATAGTGGCTTGTCCCACACGTGGAGCAGCTGCTGTCCTAACAGCTGGTCATATTTAATGACCAGTTTTCACAGAAATGGGAACAGAGCACAATTATGGCTCAGGGGCACCTTTTTTAAGATTTAAACTTGGTATTTGTCTCTTTTAAAGCTTACAGTACCAATTTACTCATTGAGTAAAGGATTCAAGTCCTTGGGTACTTAGAAACATTTTCTTTGTGCAAACACTGAAAAAACATTGTAACACGGTCGGTGCATTTATCTCATTCACCCGAGGTGGAAAAATGGTGCATAAAATGTGTTTCTCTGCACCTTCACTGACATTAAGATGTTTCACATTCTTGGCAGGATCACTGTGCATGCAGTGGAGAGCACGGCGACCCAGCCAAACAGTCTGAAAGAGAGAACTGTATGTAATATAGTATGCGCCATAAACCTGCAGCTGATATTTCTGGGTCACTTATCTGCAGGGAGCAACCATGCACTGTTCTAACCTGTCAGCTTATTATGTAACACATTGGCCTACTTTACCCTATATGCTCTCGCTGTCTGTAATTTTCCACTCTGCCTATGTATTCCATGGGTTACCTATGAATGCAGGTCAGACTGACAGGATTTGAAGCACAAATTTTTCAGTTCAAGAGCTTGGGGTGCAGAAGAAAAGACGAGCTAACAGTGTTAAAGCCTAAGTCTGTCCTTTTTCAAACTGTATATATTCCATTTTCAGTTTATCCATGGCCTGGCAGCTTTCACTGTATTTTTCTTGCACTTCTTTATAGAGCAGCTTATGTAGACGGGCAGCTGGTTGACAAGGAGGACACAAAGAAGACCTGAAGTAAAAGCCAAGAAAAGGGTTCCAGCAAAGCATGACGGAGGATACTTTTCATCTTCTTATCACCAGGCCTCACTGTAGATCATCTGCACGCTTTGAGGGTTAAAGAACTGTGCCAGTAGTTTTTGCATGTCTTAGTGCAAATCACAAGCACTTTACATCACAGCTAAGCCATTTGAAACACACGCTGTTTTGTGTTATAGGAATTTAAATTCAGATCAGATTTTCATATCAGACCTTCTTTTCTCAAACTCAGACTTCTAGAACTCGGTTAGGTAATCTGTCACAATAAATGTAAATCATTTTTGTTTTGATGTTACCTTGCTGTTACTGTATGACATTCCTTGAACAGCATTTCTATGTAACAGTGATCATCAAAACATTGACAAGCAATCAACAAGAAGCGTAGTGTTGCCAGGAAGTCAGTGGGTTGGTTGCTACACCTGAGCTATCGAGTAGTTCTGTTTGTGGTGGGATGTTGTTTGTGAACGTACACTGATTATTTCAGCCAAGATCTGCTGTTTATAAGGCAAAATGTGATGTATGAGTCACTCTTTTTGCCATGATAGCAGCTAAGGCTAATGTCAGTCCATCCACCACTTTGGTCCAGTTTGAACTGTTGAACTATTAGATGGATTTCCATTAAATTTCACACATACATTCATGATCCCCAAAGAATGGACCCTGAAAAAAAAAGAACATCAGCGTATTAGCATTTTTATCGTAAGCACTTAGAATGCTTGTTGACGTTCACATTTAACTCAAGGCAGCACCTTACCGTAAGTACAGCCTCATCTAGCTGCTCGCATAGCTGTCGATTCTTGTTTAAGTATGACTAACTACACAAATTACACACAATACATAATTACATACACAATACACACAATTACACAGTACACTAATATGACTAACTACACAGATTTATGGACGTTTATCCTTATCCTTACACACATCAATATCTCTAGAAAGAGAAAGTTCCACTGATTCCATAAGAATGTGTTAGACATGGTTACATTCTGGTTTGAATAAGTTATAACACTAAAAGTAAGGATGGGGTTTTTTTTTAGAAATGTGTCAAAAAGGTGCTAAAGATTAACGAGCTAAATCACACTAATGTAGCCCTTAAAATTTAGTCCATTGGTCCAATGACTGATTAATTATTGGGGAGGTTCACATGGTGGTAACTAAAAGTTCCTCACTGGGTACTTATTAGAGCTTTTGATTCTCAAATTAGTCAGCATGTCAGAGTTTAAGATTTAGGTGAAAAAAGGGTTAAGGAAAAAACTTGAAAAGAATCCCTCCCTATCAATAACTAAGACAGACAGAAGGTGTTTCATATTTTTTAATAGAAAGGTTACATCACCCTGGGAGTTACCCATAACAACTAAGATATAGCTCTTAGACACAAAATACATTCAAGCCTATAGCCCCCAGGAAGCCATTAAACACACATTCTGGCACATGGATATTAAAAAAGTGAAAAATTACCCCAGCAAAGTCACGTCAGAGGGAGGGAGAAGCCTCTGTCATGATTATCATATCCATCTGTAACTCTGCATCACGCTGCTTCATATTGCAGGATGAAATTTTCTTTTTTGGCACGATGTTAATTGATAAGAAAAGATGAGTGTGAGTGGAGAGAGACGGGAAATTGAATGGATGAAGGTGGTGGAAGAGCAGAAGCGAAAAGTAAATATTTGCAGCTCTCTATAAATCATGAGACTTGAACCATGCACATAAAGCCATCCATCACAGCGGGAAAAGGCCTCGTTGAGGTTGAAAGGTCAAAGGGCTGAGTTATGTTAGAAGGTCTCCCCACTCCCAGGGGACAAATTTGACCGGTCCCCGGGTGAGACGAGACAGAGAGTAAGCCAATCGCTTTTGTCTGCCAGGCTCGACCTATGGGTTTCCAGTTTGTTGCTATTGACCATATACCCGGAAAAAAAGGCTCAGCGCAAATGGCCCCGGCGTAACCCTTGGCTGTTCTCAATCCTTCATCCTGAGTGATAGCTCTCTCCGCCGCATCAAGTCTTTTAATCCACACTCACTGTACTGCCTCACTTATATGTCAAAGTGAAAAAGTTGCGCTATGGCACTTTCCTGGTTCTTCACAGCTTCTTGGTCAATATTTCTCATCAGGTGGGGGGAGACAAATGACCTCCAGAGTATTGACCTTGTCGCGGTTATTGGCAAGAGGAGACAATAGCAGAATCTAAAGTCCCTGAAGTTCAATTTCTGCCCCGTATTCAGCTATTAAATATATCACCGTTACTGCCTCTTAATTAGATCATTACTACATTCCTAGAAGCATCCCTAAAATTTAATGTCCATGTGTAATGATTGAAAGGATGTAGAAGGCACTTAAAAAATTTACAAAATTTGTAAATGATGCAAACCGTGTTAACATAAGCCGGCACGTAAAGGGTGATTTAAAAATTAATGAGCCTTTAAATTTTAATTCCAAATGCGATCCTAATCTCGACCGTGAAGCGCTATCTCGGAGTGTAACATGGCATGAACGAGCCGCAGATAGCGCTCGGCGTGGCGGCGAAGAAGCAGAAGCGATGTGACAGAATTCACGAAACAAATTCACTTGCTGCTACCCAGGAAATATTAATCAGAAAGGAGGTTTTTAATGAAGTGCTGACGCCTAATGAATGCTGTTCACACCCACTCTCTCCCCCCCCCACCATCCTTTTTTACATGAGCATCTCTGGAGAAGTGGCCTTGAATCCTGATGCCTGATGATAGTGTACCCAGATCACTGAGAGCTCCCTTTTAAGGATTCCTCCCTGTGTCAAAGCCTCCTCCTACACATGCAGAGCCAACAGTCTGGGGGACTATGGGGCAGGTTGTGCTTAATCAGCATTTCAAAGCTGCTCCACTGTCAATTATCCAAGGCTGTGTTCCCTCCAGTCGGCGCACATGGGTTTCACTCGACTACAGGGATGTAAGGTCAATGTGTGTAACGTCTGAGGATGACATCACCCTCCCTGGGAGTCTGTGGTAGACATGGATTGAGAGGGGGAAGAGAGACAAAGAAAGAAGTGATCTCTGCATCTGCTATTTTCTCTGATCAAGTTGCTGCAAAAATCCTCCATTTTCATTGTTCACCATAAAGCTGCGTCTTATGGCCGACGGTCACCCTGGGAGGCATTCATGTGTAGAATACAATTTAAAATTCCATCACTCGGTGTGAAGCTATGTTTTATATCTTTTCCATTAGCTGCAGGTGTCATATGAATACCATATGTAAAATTGTTTTGCATTTGTTATGCACACAGAGGGGACAATCTGTATGCTTTGCTGGCAGACTGTAGCATAATTCACTACTCACCCCATTGACTACTGAATATGAAACATGCACTCAGCAACAAGCCACTTCTGTCACTGGGCCAGTGGAGTGTAGCTGGCATGCCAGAGTTTTCTCGGGACTTGTTAAGAGGCAGACTTTACGGTTACAAACAGAGACATTAAGGCAGTAGATCTCATACATTACAGACAGGGGAGTGGTGGCACCGCTTGGTAATTTCCACACACACTTCGCTCTTTCCCACAATGTTTGGTAGCTTCTGGATAAACAATCTCATTCTATAGGTCTGCTGTGTTGCAACTTCAGTTTTTGGCCGCATGCCATAAATATTTTTGCACATTAAAAGTCAGATGTGAGGAAAGCCAGACAGGGTGTAACAGCTCTGAGAAAAATCCTCCCAGTTTCATTCTACGAAAGTGGTTATGACATAAGATGTGTTGACAGTCTAATAGGCATCAGGCACTCACACAGGGCAGATGGAGGTTTAGTTATATAGACATCTGTTATAGGCAGCGCTGCTCTGGAGTAAATAAGTTCAACTTGGTTACTGACTTAGTCAGTAGTTAACTTGGGAAGCTAAAGTTTAAATAAAGATGTATAAATTACATCACGCTATGTTTTTCATTCACTTTGACCGTGCTATTTATTAACATGAGCAGCTGGTACATCTAGCATAGGAGGCAATGTCGGTCTATTGGATGGTTAGTCGGACTGAAATTTCTTAACAACTATTGGAGGAATTGCTATGACATGTCATTTAGCTTCATCATCAAGTGGACATTTTTCAGTTTGTTTTATGACTAAATACCTGCAAAAACTAATGGCATTCCTTTGTGTTTAGTGCTTATTGTCAAAGGTTAGCATGCTAACACGCTGAACTAAAATGGTAACATTGTAAACATCATACCCACTAAACAGAATGTTAGCATTGTCATTGTGAGCATGTTAGCATGCTGACATTAGCATTTACTTCATCTCTGTTTCAAAGTACAGCCTCACAAAGCTTCTAGCATAACTGTGGACTCCTAGTGTTGTTTTTCCCTTGACATAAAGTTTAGATCTGACATGTGTTTGTGTGAATCATCTTCACGAGGTGCTGGAAATGGGATAAACATTTACACTGATGCCCAAGGCCTTATTCTGACCAATATTAACATTATGTCAATGAGACCACTGTAGGGCTATCACTACAATGGCCTCCTTGATGGCAACGAATTTAGTTTAAAAGCAAAAATAATCGCAGGGTGATCTGGCAAAAACCTTTTTAACCTGGCTCTATGTCTGTGAAGATTCTCAGTCATCCAGGTCAAGTCAATTGCAACTAAAGATGTAAATGAACCTACAGAGGTTAAACACCTGGGACTTCCCACCAGACCGAAGAAGCCTTTAGGATGTGAAGCATGTTCTAGAATGTTAAATAAGTATAGTTGCTCTTGACTCAGCCCCTCTGGATAGATTAACCTGGCTTAACTTTTGCCTCAATGCAACATCATCCAGCACTAATCAAATCTGTGCAAGCGAACACTTTGTAATTTGAATCAAGTACGTCTCCTGTTTACCTTGCAATTGTTGAGACAAAGAAAATCAATGACAAAGTTGTAAAGTCTGGTATTGCAAATAATTGTTCCTTCACTTTCCTTTATTCATCAATCAAATTGAATTGTATTTCATCTCCTCACCAGAACCTGAACCCATACTCTGACACAACATAGCCTCCTGTGTTTTCTGGTGCATTGTCTGTCTAAACACCAACTTAACTGGAAAATGTTTATTGTAGTTTTTTTCCCCCACAGAGCAACTCTATTTTTATTTTCTTTCTATAATTCATCATTTTATTGTTGTCTTTTCCTGGTAAACGTCTACAGTTATAATATAATAAAATAATTCTTCCACAGGTGATGAAATTCAGATATGCTCTTATAAAATCCTTGTTGGTGTCATGATAAAAAATAAAAATCCTCAGTGACACATAAGACCATTTATTTAGCATAAATCTTTCTTATAGCCCCTAAATGTTCAGCCAAACTCTAGGATGCCACGGCACCAATCGGATGATATATGGAACCCAAACTGTATTTACCATCTAAATTGCTTCTCCACAATGCCAAGATGATGACAAAGATTAATTGGCTAAAGAGCTAAACCTTCCCCCCTTTCAATATGGTGGCACATCACAGGCCAGCCGTCTCCAACTTAAAGGCAACATTTGTATTCCTGAGGAGCACCTTCTCTCGCCTGCTTTATGATATTACCTCAGGAGACTGCAAGCAGGGGCCTCGTCTCCATGTGTGGGCTCCAATTCAACCATCATCCATTTCCTCCACTATCTTTTTTATCATTACACCATCTAATAAATGTGCTGTGTGCTCTGTGATGCTGCATCATACATCAGACAAAGTGACCCGGGTCAGTGCATCGCCAACTACCAAGGTTACCCTCTCTCCCTCTCACACTTTCACCCACTGCTACCATGAGAGGAAGAATATTTTTCATCTTTTGTCAGTTGGAAATATTCTCTGACAAAGTAATAACCTCTCCCACGTCCCCTTTTTGAATGTCTAACACCGTGTCCTCCAAAGGAAACAACAAAGGTGTTCAAGCCACATGGGTTGCGTCGCGGTTGTTTTGATCCGGCAGGTTGCCATAGACAAGTGCACTTCAATCGAAACAGCAGGTTGTTCTTCCCACTGTGGCTGCTTTATACCAGGTTATGAGATGATTCTTTCGTCGCCCACATCAAACACAAACAGCATAACATTACTGGGTGTGTGTGTGTGTGTGTGTGTGTGTATGTGTGTGAAGGTATCCGTGTTGAGGTGTGCTGTGCAACCTGCACGCTTTCCTGCAGATGGAGGATTAAAGAACGTTCAAATTGGAGGCCAGCCAGTACGTTTTGGTTTACCATAACGCTTTGGCAGGATACACACACACACACACACATAGGGACACACACACACGTGCACATACAGTTGGTCATTTCAGTGTGAGATTGTGTGATTTTTCAGCACATGCGATCCAAGCTTGGCAGCGCATGTCCGGCTGTCTCCCAGCGATCACTCATCTGAGGCGAGAAAATCAGCAGTGCCCCCCAGAAAACTCAACACGCTGATTGGAGCCAGATTGGAACAAGGCCTCTAAATCAGAGGGACATGCTCGGATACGTTGTTGAGTCAGAGCGAGCCTGTTATAGCATGGGATTAACTATCTCAGACAGCGGCCTCAATGAAAGATCTTCCTATCTCTTCCTTCCAAAGTTGCAACTTGGAAGAGCAATATGACGAAATCCAGCACATAGACACACCCCAACGCTACCTCCAGCTCTTACAATGGCTCCACAGAGGAAGAGCAACCAACAGCTAAGACCACTTGATGTATGGGCGCTTTGAGATATGCGCATTTTCTCTTTTTAATCTGCCAGACATTCTGCTGGTGATGGGAATGAATAGTCTCTATGTCCGCTCTGGTGTGTGTGTATGTGTGTGTGTGTGTTAAAAGGTGGGGGTGCATCACTCCCATGGGAAAGGGTAATGACTGTGCCACTAATAGAGAATCATTATAAACAACTTTAGCAGATCAAAAAAAAAGATGTATTCATTGAAGTCCAAGGAACCAAAGGACGACCAATAGATCAGCAGGCTCTTTCAGCAGCTGTCCTCTGTGCTCTCTCTGCCTCTCGCCGTAATGCAACGCGACGTCTCCCGCAACCTTATAAACGTACAAACCCGGGTTTTAAGAGTGAGCCTGTCAACTTTTATAGGCGTGTGTAAGATCACGTCCAATAAATTACGATAAACCGAGCTTGCATCAGGTGCACGAAGCCTTAAATGGTGAGATAGCATCCGATTGTGGGTTTTTTTCCGAGAAGCTGCCGTTTATGGAAGCTGGGCAAATGAAGGTCGAGTCTGTCATGCGACCGCGACACAATAAGATATACAGTTTATTCTACAGAGTTGAAATAAAGTGACAGAATACATGAATCTGAGCTGAAAAACAAACACAAAGATGCAGATTGTTCAAAATCTCCTCCGTTTGTGACAAGCGGTGACGCCGACGTCGTTAATCGTCTGCCATTTTTCACCGTCTCCGGGAGTAAATTCCATCTTTGTCATGATCATGAGGTAAAATCCCTCCTATACATCACTATTGCACAGTGGTATTTGTGCGCATTCCCATGTGGAACAGAAAAGTGCAAAAAAGATGTGATGAATTTCATCCTGTCAAGTGTTGATTTACAGGTCAGGTCTATGCATCTGCAGGTGAATTTTTGCATGAACGCATGTGCGGGCATGTTAAGTGTGTGAAAATGCCTGTGGTCATTTTTCATCTCTTAGATTAGTTTGTGTGCGTGTATGTGTGTGTATGTGTTTGTTCCAGCACGTGGGATGTGGGCTGTGAGAATATTTCCTCCTGGCCCTCGCCGAGCCAATATCTGTTTCTTCACTCGTTACCTTTAATCTTTGATAACCACGCGGCGGTTTTGCAAAATCCCTCCAATGGTTGAGTGATTTAGTGTTATTATTTTCCTGCTGTGTCTTGTCCTGTCCAAGCGCTGGGCTAACTGGCACCAAGAACTGTTAATTACTTAATTATGGAGATAAGAAAATAGTCAGGAACAGAATTGGCAATGATTAATGCAAAGTCTGAGGACACTTTTTTCTCTCTCTCTCTCATATTGAAGATCATGGCCTGTTTACATAAACATACAGCAACACATCCACACATTTTCACTTGTTGTTTTAACCTTAGATCTCTATCTCTGCTTCCACTGTACGTCTCTTTTTTTTTGTCTTTTTGTCTCTGCCCATTAACATTCATTTGAAAGTGCAGAGGGGTGGGGAGGTGGGTGGGTGGGTGGGGGGTGGGGGGGAGGGTACATGAATAGCGACCGTAGATTCATCATGTTTTTTTTCTCCCTTTCTCTTCCCTCATGAATTATGGAGCGCCTCCCCCGGTACATTTAGTCGAGCCGATAGTAAATTAAATGCAGTGTGCTGCCATGCCACACAGGAGCGACTGGGCCAAGCAAGGATATATTGGCTCACACTGTTGTGGCCAAAACATTTATATACCCCCCAGTGTTTCCAGGCACTGCAACCTTTCAGAAAAAGCGACAAGAAGGCAAAAATGTCATTTTTTTCCGACTCCTTTTTATTCTAACATCACTCACGGTCAAGTAAGCAGCTCAGATATTAAAGCTATCAACAGCCAAGTAAGTCTATTCAACATGACTAATCATGTAGTAATACAGCAGTGATGTAAGCATTATAGCGGAGTAATTCAATGGCCATGGTGTAATGCAAAGTATTTGACCTGAAGGCAAAAAGGAAAGTTATGACTGACTTTTAAATGCAACGTTCCAGACATGATATCCACTTCGGCTTGTGGTGCGCAGACTTCACACTGCTCCATATTTCTCTCCTATAGCAGGCATGAATGGGGGTGCTGGCCCCCTTCTTGCCCCCTGATTTATAATACCATGGCAGTAAAGTGGCAGACTAGGATAACATGGGTGGTAATAAATGACTATAAGACAACGACTAGCAGCTGTTAATGCTAGAGCCATTAGATTGAAAAATGAAGGGCACCAGTGATTTCGTTAAGATTTATACATTTTCTCTATGCTATGCATTAGTGTGTGTCATGGTAAAGTGGCAATCCATATATGGGCATTAATCGTCTGCTGTGCAATTTGTCCCAGGCCAAAATATTCTGAAGGAATTTTAGAATAATCTGAGATGGTACTTATCAAGCATCGTAGAATCACTTTGAGGAATATCTCCAAGAAGGATTTGAGTTATTTATGAAGTTTCCTACTCTTATTTTTCAGCAGGGAGACAGAATGCTCAGTGGACAGTGTGACATTACTGTTTTATGACCAGTGTCACATTACTTAGTAACACATTAGAGAAAATGTAATTATTTTTGTCAGTAATGAGTCATGTAAGGATTACAATTTGTAATTCAGTAATTACATCACAGTTAGTAATCCCTGGAACTCTGACTTCATTTGACAATTTTTACTTGTCTGCTGCCTTACAAGGAATTTGATGAGCATTCCATATCAGTTTGGTCTCTCTGCTCTGGTATGTGCTACCCTATTGCGGTAGCTGGAGGTGGGGGAGTCACCTAGCCACTATCAAATACAGGAGAAATGTGACTTCTGGAAACTAAACAATTGAATCTAGATGTTGTGTCTTCTTAGCTGCTTAGAGTGTGTGTGTGTGTGTGTGAGCCGCTCAGTTTCAACATGAGGACGGGAGTGCTGGTGTGTGCAGCCCATATCTTAAGGAAAAAAAGTCACCCAACTATTAAAGCTCTGCTATAACTTGAAATGAATAAAATATAAGAAATTAATATTAAATTTTAATTGTTGAAATTAAGCTGAGCCCCAGTATTCAGCATGGGGGAAAAGGGGTCATCAAGCAGGGCTTTGCGTTCATCCTTTATCATCAAATACATTTTACACCATTCTCATTAAAGACTGACATGTAACATAAGCCGTAGGAGCTTTATTTAATTTTATTTTTATGACTTATTATTAATTAATCCATCTATATAACTCCTGTTTTTGAGGGTAGCATAAAGGGACTACACGCCCTTGTGTTGTAAAATGATAATAAATGAGTCTTGAATCTTAAATCTTATATACTGCAGAAATTGTACATTGTTGCAGTGGAGTGCAGTTCTGCAGAAAAAGCTCTTCAGCATCTTTCCTCCCATCGATTGTTTCTGCCAGACTGTCATCTCCTGGTGACTCCTAACAGGTTAGGACATCTCTGCAGTTCTTCTAAATATTGGCAGAGATATAGAGAAGTAATGTGACATTGTGTCACACAGTTATGACTGATTACTTACTCTTTGACGCTTAATGAATACAGACCCAGATATCTTTTTTGAAACCAATAAATGAGTGATAACGTTCAGGATAAACAAAGCAAGAAAATGTCCTGTTAAGTTAACTATCTGCTGGTCACCTGGTGTATACGCTGCTGCCCTTTGGCCCTTTTCAGCAGTGGCCCCAAACAGCGCTGGAAGTCTGGTGGAGAATAAAGAGACAGCAGAGCCATGGTAATGAAAAAAGGGATAGGACATGTAGGTTTGCTTTACATGGCCAAGGACAATTAGCAGCTTCATCGAGCATGGCCAGAACAAACACCATCCAGTCACCTCCCTCCTTCCTCATTTCCAGATGACTGGGCCCAAATTCTTATTCAGTGCTGCAGAGGACACCAAGGACCAATAACTGAAGTAAAGGATGGGAAGGGCTGTAATTATGAAGGGACTGTCTCAAGTTCAGTTGGCTTTGTACACACCATTTCATGCTAAACGCCTTGATATATGAGGTGAATTACAAGGCGCCTTTCAGCCACACATTGAAAAGAAAAAAATCACAGCTTCCTGATGTTACGGTGGACTCATAATTGAGTTGTGACATCTTAACTGCAGTGAAGAGCGGCAAGAGTCATCTGTTCCACACTTACTACAAGGCATATTTATCAGAGAGCATCTGCATTTGTATCCGAGCAGCAGCAGAAAAATCAGAGACACTTTGATGTTTGGAACACAGAGTCTACATCAATATCTTGTTGAATGAAAACAGTGTTTTTCTTTCAAACAAGCTTTCCATGGGCAGATATGGCGGAGCCGGACAATCTTTATGCATTGATTAAAGGCTGCTGATGATGGTGAAATAGACTGGATAACATTTGTAAAAATGGTCTTTGAGAGATGACCATGAAAGCAGACATTGGCCTTTCATCTTGGCATCTGCGTGGGCCCATTACTGAGTTTCTGTGAAAAATAATGACTGTGCCTTCCCATATGATGAGCACTTTTTAAGTGGACCTCATTCTTCATGACCTATATCCATTGTCTTACCCTGTCAGCAGTGGGAATGGCAGAGCCATTCATGTCCCATATCAAATACAGTCAGGGATACTTTTTGCCATAAAGCACACATGCCACTTCAGACTTGATAGTGAATATGAGCCTCCTATGAATTGTTGGATTTGCATGAATATTTATGGAATCATAGTGGGAGTTACAGCATGTGAGGTAATTACATTACAGATGGAGAGAATGGATGTGAGTCATAGCATATTTTACATTCTCATGTACAAATTGGCTATTGTAGTAGAGATATAAAAAGCCTCCTCGAATTAATGGCTTCCAAATGAGCTTGGTAAGCAAAGTGAAGGATTTACTTTGAACCAAATGAACCATCTATGGTGCTGTATGTCAGTTTTTAAGCCTCAAGTCTAAACTCCTCTTTGTTTCTTTAAAAAGGAAAAAGAAAGTAGACTCCAGTGGTGCATTCTCATATAATATCATTATATCATCTTTGTGCAATTTGACAATATAATGCTGCATTCTTGTGGATCACTGCTGATGATACTCATACAAAGAGCAGAGAGGGAAATCATCACTGCAAACTTCCCTCTAATGTGCCCATTACTTTATAATGACACCAAGTGTTCAATTTCACAGTGGTGACATGAATTTGTAATTACCACATATAGATTTCCCAGTGTTTCCTGATTGCAGGAGAAACATACTGTACTCACTACCGCCCCGGGTCCAATAACCAGATGTGGAATAGTCTCCAGCTTGCCAGCAACATCCCTCCCAAATGAGCTTCAGTCTGCTCCGATGGGAAGTGTTTTCCAGTTAGCTATCTTGCAGCGATCAATATTCCACCTCCTCCCATAATGTTCAGAGAAACCCAAACTTCTAATGAGGGACTTTTGTAGCCATGTTCCCCAAGCCCTGTAATGCATGCGGTCAATATGTGAGAGGATCTGCTGGATGAACTCTAGAGGCGAGAGAGACAGAGAGAAAGAGAAAGAGGATGGCAGTGTTCAATAATAAGCACTAACAGTCTGGCAGTCTGGACCTGACCCAGATACAGTTTACCTCAAACTGTCTCACTATGCTATCTCTGATTTTCATCCTGCTTGATAAAGGGCTCCGGTTTTCTTAATCCACGCTGAGGTATGAAGCACATTATGCCAGGCCCCAGTTTGTCAAATCCAGATTCGATTTGTGAAAAGGTTAATGGCTACGCTTGCAAAAATCCAAGGCAAAAATGTTTAGGATGAGGCCTTTCTGATCACAATTGGGCTAATATTTGTAAGCCAGGTTTGGATGTTTCCTGATGACCTTTGTCAGAAAAGAGCTGATTAAACAGAAGTCATAGTCGATGCGATAGGCAGACAATGCAGTTTTCAAATGATGAAGGCCAACTCCATAAATTTGCAAAACTTTCCCCTGCATGTCTGATGCTGCCAGCTTAATGGAAAGCTCCACATTTCGGGTCAAATCGATCAAATCTAATGTGACATGGCAAGAAAATGCATGACCTCATGGGGATCAAAGTGAATACAACAAGAGTAACCCACTACAGCCATGCTGGCAGTTATGTGAGGCTGTACTTATACACAGCAGATCTTTGATCTGACTGCTAATGTGCTGATACTTAGCAGGTTTAATGTTTACCATGTTCCCCATCTCAGTTAGCAGGCTAACACTTTCTAATGAGCCCTAAACACAAGCTATAGCTGTGGCTACTTTGAATGTCATTAGTTTCTCAGGTACTTTGGTCATTAAAAAACACACAATTTTCACTGGATAATGGTATTAGATGAAAAGTCAGGGGTTAGAATTATTCCTCTGGGCATCTTACATATCTGTTCCAAACATTATACCAATCCATCCAATAAATGTCAAGGTATTTCATGTAAAACCCAAAAAATGTTAACCTGCTGATAGTGCTAGAAGAAAAGTCAGGGGATCACCAAAATCATTAGGACACATGTCTGGGAATCACAAATGTCTGTACAGATTTTGTGCCAATCCATCTCGTAGATGTAGAGATATTACAGTGGATAAGTGATAACTTTGACTTGCAGGTGATGCTAAATGAAGGGTCAAGTGATCACCAAAGTCAGCAAGATTGATCGTCTGGGGACCCAAAATGTCTGTACAAAAGTGTCATGGCAATCAGTTGTTGAGATATTTCAGTCTGCAGCAAAATGGTGGATTGACTGTCACTGTCATCCTAGAGCATTGCCACAAGCGTATATACAAAAAGTTCCAATTCAGATGTTTGACTTTACAATACAGCTTTCCTAATTGGTATTTTTCACATTGGGATCTGATGATCCAGCATTATCTCTTATGGTCTTCCTATGCATTTTTCTGAATTTAATGGAACATTACACTTAGGATAAAAGCACAGCTCTTACCAGCTGCACTTCTAGTCTGTAATCAACATAGTTGGCCAACAAATGAAAGCGAAAACCCGCTGTGTCTTCAGCTAATAGAGATTAACTCAGTGCACCTCTGAGAGTGTCCTTTTCCACAAAATAAACGAGGAATTAACAGCTCCTTCAGACAAAGGTTCCCCGCCGTTGTAAATGTTAAGTTGAGTTTAATGCAGCAAGGTTGATACATTTTGCAGGTCTTAGCATATTAAAAAGAGATTTAAATGAGCTTCGTTGATCAAACTGCTGGAAGCCTTTGTTCTCCAGCCCATGATTTATTCAGAGATAGCGCACTCGGACCGTCACTATTTTCTCTCTGTCGTGTTACTGGCGTGCGTTCGTCGCTGAGGTTCATTTGTGTTGGGAAATGCCATCTGGCTCAGGCAGTGAAAGCTCTGTCAGAAAGAGAAGTGAGGGGAGGGGAGGGGAGGGGATGGGGGGTGGTCACAGGGGAGAAATAATATGTGTGTGTAGGTGCAGCATCTATCTATTGACCTCTGAGGGCTGAAAATGGACTACAGACAAATTAGAACGCCTCAAAATCTGTCACCTCTTGGAAGTGTGAACAATATCCAGGGAAATATGCTCGGCGCTCTGAAAATGAATTGCAGGGTCAGAATAAAGCGTATTGCTTGAGGTAAGATTCAATAGGCTGCCTTTTTTTTTAACTTAAAATAATTGTACAGATAGCTGAACAAGGTGGAAAAAGAAGCTCTTGAAGCAGCCGTTGTAATGGTCTCAGCTGCAATTTAAGACCTTTAAAAACTCCTATGTGACACATATACAGTACAGTACATCACTCTCCTGTCGGTCTTTAACGCAATAGATGATGTAAGGTAGCTGCTTTTTCTTCCCGTCTCTGTTATTACTCTTTGCTTGGCTGGCTGCCAATCGTTGGTGTAAACCACAGTTGTCCTTGCTGATGTACTTTGCTATTTGGTGTACAAACAAAAGTGACAAATACCCTCAAGTCCAAAAAGGGCTATTATCTACTGCTTCTTATGCGGAGCAGCATCCTTCTTTTTATGACCACATTATGTGTACTCACATGAAACATGTTTGACTGAGGAATGATGAATGGCATTCGATACGAAATAGATGTGCTGAAATGTGGCAAGGACAAACAATACGGCTGTTGACTGGTATTGAAATTTTGAATCATTAATGTCTGGCTATGTTCATGCAGCATTTCATCCATCACATGTCCTCTGGGAGTCATTGATTATAAAAATAAGATTATCAGTATTGGAACAGCAATGTACACTAGATCACATCTAAATACACAAGCTCTACTGTGACTGTGAAAGGAAAAGTGGAATTGTACAACTTAACTTCACAGTTCACACACAGTTTATGTGTTGAAACAATGAGGTGAATATTGGTTATATTTATAAAGACCACAGAGGTTGGCAGCACTTTTGGCTGACAGTGTAAACATGAAAATTCATTTTGGCTGTTGCTTACATTTCCATCTGTAAACAAAGAGAATAAATCATGTGGATATCGAATGGTTAATTGCTTTTAAGCTAACTTTCATTCAGGGGAATTTGCTTTATAGAGAACTAAATACCATGTCCTGAGGTCACATTGCTATATTTGGAAATACATGTTCCTTTCAGGGACCAAGTCAGGCATATGAGAACATCATCTTTCCCCTTCGATCACCCCTCCTGTTTTTATCTGGCTTTCCTCCTGAGTGATACCGTGTCTTCTGCCTCTCTGCACAGGTTAACGGAAAGTTGAGACTGAGTTCAATCAATGCTCCGAATTACCAGACGAAGGACGATGGAGCGGTCCATTACTATGGCTGACCCACTTAGGATATGGTCATAAGAGCCAAACAAAAGTGTTTCCAGCCAACAGTACTAAGCCATGTTTTCAGTGTAAAACAAGTTTTTCTCATTACTGGCCTGTCTGTCTAAGATAAGGCCAAGAAAGTCAAGCACCATGAGCCACGGAAAAACTTAAAGGGGACCTATTATACCACTTTAAGACGTCATAAAAAGAGTCAGGTTGAAACATTAAAAAGTCAGAGACAGCGGTTTCAAACGTTATCATTGTAAACTGCATATCTGAGAGAACAGAAAGCTCAACCGTAACTCGAGGGAATGACTTATGGCAATTTTGCCTGTTTGGATTTAGAAACTGAGGCACACTGTGTTGCTATTAACATATTTTCAGAAATGCATTGAGTTTTTTAAATTAGCGTTCACAATGTTCATCTTCACACTTGGCTGTGCTTGAAGATGTTCGACCAGCAGCTCCAGCAAGACTGAGCTTGTGCCAGACGGTAACTAGAAGACGTTCTGCTGAGGGTCAAAACAGGCACTGGAAGATTCTTCAACTTTCTTTCACACACACCTACACTCACACAGTCACATGCTCACCCTCCTCCGATAACATAGTTATGACCAGTGCGGTAAGATGAGAAGCAGTGAAGTGATGTAACCGGGTCGAGTAAAGTTGAGCTGCGTGCGTCACTAAGATGACAAGATGGTACACGCTGAGCCTGGTGACTGTAGTCTGATGTTTCCCATCATGCATCTGATGGACACAGACTAGCGAAGATGTTGCCAAGTTGAACATGATTGACACAAATGAGCAGAAAATGTACACAACCTCTTATTTTAGTGTGAAATTAATTTACTTTATCTTTGAAAACTGTTATAAGTTGACATGAGAAAGATATTTAAGCCTTGAGTACTAGACCACAGCTTGACATTGATGCAGGCTACTGAAGTGAGATCTATTCAAATGTTTACTTGGCTGTTTAAACAGCAGCAGTCCAGTGTGTGCTCCCACTTGGAAATGTTGCAGCAGTAGTGTTTCAGTCTGCTGTATCAGTTTGCATTTCACAGCGCCAGTTTTTCCTCACTGGTTTTAAATAATTCCCATACTTCTATTTCATAATGGATGAAAAAGTGAGACAGGGCTGGGATAGTACCCTATGGTTAATGAATATCCAACGTTGAAGACATCTGCATCAGGGAATGTGCAGTATAAGACCATCCAGCCGGTTGGGGGGGCAGGATGGGATTGAACTCTACGTGTGTTTGGGGGGGTATCACTGTGCCTCATTAGGCTACAATCTGAGATGAATAAAATCTCATACCATACCTAGACCATTTGGTCCTGGAGGATAACTCATCTGAAATGTATCCATGCACAGTCTTAAGCAGGGAATCTTATGTGCAGGCATGTGCATTGAGTAATTCCTTCATTCATTTATATAACCTTTATTTAAACTCGAAGATCATTGAGGGCATGTCCTCCACGTTTCGTCTTACTATTAGAGACGCCCACACAACCTTTTCATACAAGAGGCAATGATGTTTGGACTATCTCTCACAGGCTATAAATGCTAGGACAGAGTGATGTACTGAATCTAGAGGTTAAAGAGTTGAGGCAGAGGCGTGTCTAAAGATAATATTACCATAATCCAAAACAGACAAAAGGACTTCCAACTGAACATAGGAACATTAGTTTTGTTTCTGTTCAAATATCCAAGTTTTTGTCAGAGCTTGTTGACAAGTGTGTCAATGTGTCATTGCTCCCTGGTTGTTTGGGGTGAATGAACACAAATGATCTAGCGGTCAAACTTGCGTGTGTACTAGTAATGTGAGGTACGTGGCGTGGTGGTTTTTTGTACCACTATGTTTTCTTTGGCAAACATTTTTATGCAGTGTTCATGCTCATCAGTTGCTAGGGTAGCCAGCATACCCCAAGGCATATCAGATACATTTTATTAAGGCCCATTGGAACTGTGTTAACTTGTGGAAAAAGGATATAATATGGCCCCTTTTTTTAAAAGTAACTCTTTGATCCTGCCAGATACCAAGATATCTATACACCCAATATTGTGTCCATTCATGATGGTAATATACAAACTATTGTCCACAATATTTCTGGCACTTGAGAAAAGCATATATTAGTCTTGTTTGAATTCAGAAATAGTTTTAAATTTAAAAAGTTGATCTTGCATTTTGTCAGAGGCTTGATGCAGGATTTCAGTGGCTGAGTGTGCAGTATCAAGTAAGCAATACAGAACTGTATCATCTGCATAAAGACAGGCATTTCTTATTTTGTAAAGGTTGTAACACTGTTAATGTAAATTGTGAATAGGTGAGAACCAAATATTGAACCTTGTGGAACTCCCTTTGACACTGGTAAAATTACAGAACAATCATTTCCCAAGATCAAAAATGTATGTCTATGAGGTCTGTAGCCCTGAAACCATATGCAGGACTTATAATCAAAACCAAATCTCATATAGCTACTGTAGGAGCATCAGGATCAACTGTGTTCAATGCTCTTGTTAGACTGTCAAAGAGGGCAGCACAATATTCCCTTAGTAGGAGTACTATGTACATAGACAGTACTATGTTTAACTCTGAAACCATTGGTGTGGACTTAACACAGAACTTTTTGAGAGGAATTATTTGAGCTGATTATTAACTAATGAGTTCAGGACTTAAGCAAGAAAGGACAGTGTGAAAATTGGCCGATAGGTATTAAGATTATTTTTATCACCACCCCTATGCAGTGGGACTACATTTGCACATTTCTAGACCTGAGGGACAACTCCACTAGATATAGAAAGATTAAAAAGATATGTAATTTGTCAAACAACAGGTTGGGCGCAGAGCTTTAACAAAATAAGGGTCCAGTTTATCCTCTCCAGTTGCTTTCCTGCAATCGATAGCTTGAAGTGCCTCCTTAACAGTAGAGGGAGTGAAGGCCTGTAGGGTGAACTGAAAGGTACCGTTTAAGGAGGGCCAAAGGCTTATTATTTAGAGCTGATCCTGAGTACTCCACATGCCAGATATGGTGTATTTAGATATAACAGATTTCTGGCAGTAGCAAAATGTGTGTTTAAAGCATGGCATATCTCTGATGTCTTATGTGTTGAGCAGTCATTGAACCTAACATGAGAAGGAATGGATGTAGAGGATTTGTTTTCTATGTATATTTACTGTTTTCCAGGATTTCGATGGATTTATTGAAGTACTAGAGATTAATTATATGTAATAATTGGTTTTTGCTTTTCTCAGGGAGGATGTGCACATCAGCTAATAGGTTGCTTCACTGGTATGCCCAGGCTTTGTCCCTTACCTTGAACCTCACTGATAATTCTGTGGAGAACCAGGGGCTTGATCTATCTTTAGCCCTAAGCTTTTTAAATGGTTCATGTTTATCAATGATGGTAAGAAATGAATCTGTAAAATATTCCAATGCCAGTGGTACATCTGGCATTTCAGATGTGTGGTGTATATTACTGTGAGCAAGGTCACTGAGGAATGAGCTTGTTCATTGGAAGTCTTTACATTTCTTTTGATGACAATCCTAGAGCTTGATCTTTCCAGTTTAGTACTTCTAACACAGGCTAGAGGGCAGTGATCACTAATGCCAAGTGCAAAAAACTCCAGAGGCATTTTTTTCTTTTAACTTCTTATTGGACAGAATCAAATATATCAATGTAGATTTAAGAGTCCTGCAAAGTTCAAACAGGACATGTGGTTTTCCTACACCTCTTGTAAACTATTTGAATCATTTCTTAAAAGGTTTAGGTTAAAGTCACCTAGAACTAGCATCTCTGAGTTATTGTACTGAGCAAGTCATTGTGCCTATGTATTAATTGCACTGGAGACAGCTCAGGGTGGTCTGTAAACACCCACCACATTAATTTAATTATTAGAAAAGTTAGCTTTTAGAGCAATAAAGTGAAAAGAATGATGTACAGTGACAGCATTTAAAACAGTAACATATTCTAGTTATTTAGGGAAACCTCAGAATACTCTATTTAAGCCAAGTTTCTGTCACAACCAGGATATCTGGGTCAGTCTGTGATACAGGTGATCTAATTTAAATTGTTAACATAGACCTCTGATGTTTAAATGCATCAACCCCAGGCCAATTCTGGATTGAAATGCTTGTTGATTAAATAAAACCTGCCTAGAGTCACAGGAGGGCTTATTTAAAGATGGCAACCTGGAGCTTGTTTGGGTTTTTATGATTTAATACATTTTCAGGGTTATACTAACTTGTACAGAAAATAGACAGGTGGTGTTTACGAGGCTTATGTCTATTGTGGGTTATTATTGGGATAGTGTATGCATGTGTGGGATTTTCATGCTTAGAATATGGATGGTATGAGCCCCAGCTGTTAATTGTTGATGTAGTTGATGTTCAATCAGCTGCAGGACGGTTGGTTTAATGTCATTTGCATCGGCAGTTAGCAGAAGGTCTGGTCACTGCACATCTTCGCGTGATGGACCATAGAGATGACGGTAATAAGCATGGACAGTGGGCACTGCACCTGCCTGAACAGCTGGGTGCACGGTGGTGGTAAGATGGAGCCAGGCTGGGGATCCTGGCAAGGCCTGTTGGAGGTAGAGGGTTGGGTTGAGTAGAGGGTTGGAGCATCCCTCTAGTGGAGCAAACTCCTGTAGATTCAAGATATTGAAGTTGTTGACCAGCAGAAGTTCCAGAGGTCGAGGAGGGGTAGATGGGTGCTATGCAACATGTTTACTCTTGCAAGCAACACACCAGTGCTCCAGTTTACATGGTGTCCAACTTACCAGAATTTTTATTCCACCCCTGCCAAGTCAAGGCTGCACTCAGTTCACATGACACAATCATTCCAGCAATAATATTTTTTGTCAACGTGCTTTTCAGCACAGCAGCAATATATGATGGTCCTCTATTACCAAGTTTAATTATGTTATTTTCCATGGTAGGTACAGAAAAACAGCAGTGACATTTTTAGAAAAGTGTTCCTTGTATAAGTACAGAACAAATGATATTGTGTAAGTGCAAACTGAAAAATAAAATTGGATGTACAGGAGGGGGTGTCATACAATTTTAATTCCACCCTATATTGTTGGTATTAGGTATGGAGCAGTACTTACCTTTGGGGCATGTTCTATGAAACCAATCCTTGTAAGTCATTCAGTGAGAGCTTACTTATTCATATGCTAATGTTATGGGTTAATATTTGTTCCTCTGATTTGCAATAACCCAAAGTCCACCTCCTCTAATAAGCCCAATGAATAATGCACAATGCTTATACAATGTTTAGAAATGCATATCTTCGGAGATGAAAATCCCTGCCAACCTTGGGTGAGTAAATGGGAAGAGACTGTTGTCCCTGGGGTATGTAAAAGAAGCACAGCGAAGTCCAGTAAATGCTCCAGCTTTCCCTTAATGTGAGAGGTGAAGCTCAATACTTAGTGCTTACAAAACGGACAGATTTAAGAATTACATTTGATTTGAGTTCAAGAGTTTCACTGTGTGTATTTCTTTCAACTTTGGTGCTAACTGCCAAATCATCCAAAAGATCACCTTAGTCAGTGAAACAGTCCTGCTGAGAAAGTTTAGATTTCTCTAAGTGCTTTTTTATCTAAGCCATATTGTTTATCACTGTCCGAGCTCACTGCCAAGCTCTTCTTTTGTTTATTCTAAGCAAGCCACTGTTTGTGGTGATAGAAACATGAAATGCACGGAGCTGGGAGCTGAGCCATGGAGTGTTTTAAAAGTTATTAGTAGAATTTCAAAATCAATTCTTGCCGGAAGGTGGTCTGTGTGGGGAGGCTCAAATAAAGATCAGCAGCTGAACTCTAAAGAGTTTAAAGCCAGTTGCTCGAGCCAAATAAAATAACATAACAGAACGTATTTAGTTTATTCATATGCTGAGCACGAAGAAGAATTTCTGTATTAGAAGAGTTTGAATCTTCTCATAAAGCTTCAGCTTATTAATCAACATACAATAGTAATTTATGTCAAAAGCTGTAATCAGGTCAAGTAGTACTAAAACAGAGCACATGCATTCATCAGCAAGTCATTTGCCATCTTGAGGACTGTAGACACATAATTATTCATTTGCATTTTGCTGTATGTGTTTTTATATGACCTTGAACAGCAATAACATTTTCCACTGTGGTTAAAAAAGTTTCACGATTACTGGCAAATACCACAGTACTTCGAGTTAAGAGAGTCCTGGTTTCATATCAATCACTACATTTTAAATAGTTCTTAGATGTTACGCAATAGACAAAAATATTGTGGTGGAAAAATGCAATATGCAGACACCAGCGAAATCAGTTACATCAACAAGGACATTTTGAAGGGTGGTGTCGAGATGATGCATACTCACAATAATGGATAAATAAGTATCCAAATGGTAATGGATGATGTTGGGATAGGGTTAAGGTTGGTTCACCTTCAAGAACAATGTAAACTTCTGTTATTTAGAACTGGTTGAGGCCAAAACACTAGTGGTGAGAAGGTTTATTAACCAATCAATTATTCGAAATAAGCATGGATGAGTTCAAGTGTTTTATTCTTATACTTTTGATGTGGTAATAAATAAGTAAATGATGTAAAGCCTAGTGTTCTATTTAATCAATCACTTGTTTATGTTAAGTTTAGACATAAAGTTAATTTTTCATTTATTTATTTCAAGGATTTATTCAGTTTTTGTGTCTAGATAAAGCAGGTTGTAGGTTTTTAGGCTACAAAAACTAGGGCCTCCTCGAAAACATCAACTCCTTCTTCTTACTGTTTGCTATTTTTCTCCTATTTTTTCAAGTTAAATTAATTGATAATCCTTTTTATACAGGATGGCACTTTGTAGCTCTATTTTGAAAAGTTCAGAAATGTCTTCGAATTCAAAATTGAATTAGATGAACAATCTTTTATTGGACACAGTTATATAATTTTTAAACCTGCAGAAAAAAAACCTGCAACTACAGTGCAATATCAAAGATTGAACAGAAGCAAGCACTGGCTCTAATACACTCTCCACATGTACCCCCCCTCTGGCTCCAGAGCAGCACAAGCTCAGTGTTACTATCTCTGTTTGAGATGCATGTTTTCATCAGCTCCCCACATGTTTACATCACATATACATCTCTCAGCTGCTGAGAGTTAGGGGGGGATAGTGTGGCACCGGCTTCCTCCCTTCAACACATGCGCTCCCTCCCACCAAGACCACATTCCACCCTCCTCTTGACGAAAGTATACCCATCTGCCCCGAAGCCAAATTCCAGCCATGTTTTCTGGGAACATCACGCTCTGCTTTAGAGAGCCTCCCCTGAGAAGGCTCGAGCCACCCCCTACCAGGGCCAAAATGCTACAAATTATTGAGGGAGCAAACACTGAAGTCTTTCTTTTAACCCTTGACAGGTATTGTCAAGATGTTAATGGGAGACAGAGCTGTGTGACACAAGGGGGATTGTGAGGCTTCCAGAGGTGTATATCTTCAGGATGAATAGGCCGTGTTACATCAGCCATGTGTTGACATCATGCACTGCTGAATATTCATTAAGAGACACTACCAATTTGGATCAAAACGCCTCAGAAATGACAAATAGAGGTGATTCTGACACCAGGGTCCCTTTGTGTGATACGTTGGGGATATCCATGTCCAAATACTGCTTCTTCTTCTGTTTTTTTTTAAGAGGGTGAAAGATTTAAAGGGAGAGCTCAGAAGAGAGAACGTGCACGAGATACTACATTCCTCCCCAGCTCTATCAAGCAGGCATGAGAAGATGTCAGAAAGGCCGCCTGAGGCTGCTCTGGTATGGTTCAGTCTTATCTGCACAGATGAACCCTTCTGGCACCGACCTGGCAACCATCAGCCAGCTCCAGCACTGAGCACGCACAGCCTTGTAATGAAACACTCACACACTGCCACCACACATTAGGGAGCTCTCTTTGTGGCAACAGGAAGCAGTCACTCGAGTGTATGCCCATTAAACCAAATACAATTGAACTGTCTTTTAGTATGAATGATCTGCTGTTTTTTCGGTATATTGTGTGTTCTATTCTGTTATCCTTTAGTACTGAATTAGGTAGACTCTGATACACCTGATTTTTTTTTTCTTCTTTTTTTCTATTGTATGTATCATTTGAAATTTAAAAATGTCTCTCCTCAAATCTCCTCGCATAATTTGTGTCTCGATACTCATGAATGCATGCACTGCAGCACGTCACCTCCTGTTGCAGGCCCGAGGAAGAGAGAGGCGATGAAATCATTTCCTGTTATCGCTTCACTGTTTGGTTTCCTGGTAACGCAACAGTGACATCGGGGAGGACGACTTTTGCAAGCCGCTTTGATCCTTGAACCTTGTTTCCTAATAACCCTCATCGCACACTGCATATGAGATGTTAGATTAAGTCTTTTACTCATAATGAAACCGCGCCGTTGAGGCAGACGCCGTTATTGATCGACTTAATGAAACATTTTGTCTGTCATGGAAGTCTCAGACGAATCAATCAGGTTTAAAGCTCATTAATCATGGATATTTAACTTTCGCTGGGGGGGTTGTCATGATCATATTTTCATCAACAAGCTTGTGCGGCATCTTCAGTTAAACCTCACAGTGTTGAAAAAGCTATAGAAAGCACTTTATTCACTCATACACATGCCATCCATGATCTAATCAATGTTCAATGGCAACAATTTCTAAATCCATGTAAACTCTAATATAGTGAATCTATACTTAGTATATCAATATTCTCTATCTAGCTTCAGTGAAAACATTGTATAGGATCAATGCATTCAGCCTCAAGCTCTGAGATGTTCTATTAACAGTTTCACACAGCCATTGAAAACAGTGGAAGGAGATTGATCCAGAGCCATCCAGTGTATCAATGATGGTTGTTTTTTTTATGACTGGGATCTCAGTAAGAATAACACGGTTACAGTCGATTCACTCGGCGCTCTGCTGCCAGAAAATTCTGCTACTAGAAATAGCATACGCTGCACAAAGTGAAAAATATACACATATAAATAAAAAAGAAAAGTGGAGGTGATAAAAAACTGTTAATGAGGTGGACTACAAAAGCGTCCATTTAGGGGAGGTAGAGTGGAAACATTTGGTTTGGCTTTTACGAGGATGAAAATATTTTAAAAACTAAAAACCTGAAATCAATTCCGGTGCCAAAAAACTAAAAGCAACCATAATTTGCTTCACATGTATATTATTTTCATAGCAAAAAAGCATTTAGGCTATCATTAAGCAATAAATCTTGCCACTTAAAACGTGAAATTATTATTTGAGTGATTAGTAATGGTAGGTGAAATGTTGGCCAAAGAGGATCCTCCATCAAATGAGTGGTTGACCTGGTGGTACTATAACCTGTGATGTGAGAGGGCAAGTTGGACTGGCTGAGTTCCACAGATACAATAAGTACAGACAGTGAACTATGGAGACTGTGGAGCCACTGGACAGAAGAAGACAAAAAGGAGGCAACTAGTGTATTGCTCCTGGATGTACTAATGAGCGTTATCGGGTTAAAGGAAAGGACAGAACAGTCCATTTCCATAAACTGCTGCTGAAATGGAAAACAGTAGCTTACTGCTGCACTGAAGAGAGAGAGAGAGAGACCTCTGATAGGCTCTGACTCCAGGGTTTGCAGTGAATATTTTTTTGGAGTGAGATTACACAGGGGAGAAGACCTTTGAGTCAGGCAAGCTGGTAGTTCAACAAACCAACAAAGTAAAGGCTGAAGTTGGTCTGTCTGTTTTTAATTTCACTGCCTATAGTGTGTATTCTACTGACCACCCAACATACACCTGTACCCAAGCCTAAAGATTTCCATAACATCTCTGCAGCACAGGATTCACCTCCTGGGAGCAGCCAAAATTACATTAAATTGGGTGTGAGGTGGCAATGTGACGAAAATGGACCACAACTATCATCAACATCCAGGGCTGAAAGTATTCAACTCAACTTCATTATATTCTGCACCATGCATCATTTGTTTGTATGTGTTTTTATCCGTTATATAATATGTATCTGTGATTATTTAATACTTTTTAAATCTGATTTTAGTTCACTACCAGTGCCAAAACACACACATTTCAAGTCCCTTTTAAAGGCTGCTATAAACAATATTTTCATAATGACTGGATGAAATGACTAAGCTGTTTCCAGCTAAAAACCCACAAACTAAAGGCAGAATTAATATGGAGCAGGTGGCCTGAAATATGACTCCTAATGAATGTTGATCCATATAAATAAACTGTCTGCTAACATGGAAACCATATCAACTAAGATAAGACACTTTTTTAGCTTTTGTATAAGTGGGTAAAATCTTTTATTCCATTACGTTGATACATGTTAATTAATAAAAGTATAATTAAAAAGTAGCTTAATTTTTACTTGTAAAAAAATACTTGCCAAATATGTTCTGAAGGAAACATATTTGCTGTCTGGATTTTGTGTAATTCCAGTAAAGAAAAAATTCTACTTCTTGTACTACACAGCAGTCCCAGGAGGATAGCTGGGTGGATGGTGAACTTTGACACTGGAGTACACTGTCCAAATCAAGTCCAGTGTAGTTTGTTTTTAGCTACAAAAACACCTGGGTTAAGGTCAGACTGGTGTGAAACAACCTGTACTTCAAGTTAGTGTTGTTTTTTCAATATTTGCTCAAGACCACAGTCCATCCTTAATCTTAACCAAATACTTTGAGTGCCTGAACATATCCATAAAACACATTAAGCATGCTTTAGTTGCTGTAAGCACATCAAATGACATACATTGACTGAGAACATAAAAAACTTTTTATTGTGGAGGCGATATGTTTTTTATTTATGCACCTAAAGAATCGAACAGTTTGCCTGCTGAACTTTCAAATCCACACTATAGACCATGTTTTTCACTCATGCATTTTCTTACATGAACCGCTGTATTTGTACAGTTTGTTTGCTTGTGTGTATATGTATATGTGTTCTCATGCATATGTATGTATGGATGTTTCTGTTTATCTGCACTTTTTCTGTTGTTGTGTTTACGTAAAGCACTTTGAACTGCTTTTGTATGAGATACTGCTATACAAATACATTTGAATTGAATATATTCTGTAGCAATTCGGTATTAGAATATGTATATAAATGTAATTTCTATGAGACAGGCTCAGAAGACAAGACATCTACCATACACAGGTGTAACCTCAGTGTGAGGAGACTATTGTGACCAGAAAATAGGCCACACAAGATGGAGAATGACCTGACACATGGGTCGACTGACTGTACGGGCCTAATGATAGTACAGGAAGCAGGTTGAACAAAGAATAACTAGAGAATCGAAAACAATGGACATCCACCTAGTGAAAAACAGAAGTGACAGCTCCTTCTGACTTCAGCCTCTGTTTGTTCCTCCATCATTCCTTGTGAGCGGTAATTGCACAGCGAAACATCCTGTTTTGAGTTACCTAACTCAATAGAGTCGCTGCTGCAATAAACAATAAGAATATTTCCTAAGCTGTGTAATGGCAAGAATCGCAGGGAAATGGGTTGTGACAGAAGAATGTTGCAATTGAAGTTAACGTAGCCGTAACATCTTTTTATGCTTGTCGTACGACATCCATATGTTTGGTTCTAAATAAGAGGTCAAGCTGACACACTGTCTTGTTTATGCTGCTGTAAAGATGACAGCCCCCAAAGGACATTATGGATGAATTGATAAGATTCCAACAAGGGGGGGGGGTGAGGGTGGTGTGATTTATGCCAGGAACTTGCTCACAGGGTGGCCCAGGTCAGGGAGAAAATGGTAGCCAAGGTTGTCTGTGAGAGCAGATTAAGTGTCCAGACACAACCTGTCACTGAAAATACAGCTTCAACTGTGGGAGCTGGGAACAAAGCCAGAAAGTGAAAGGAAAGTTCACCAAAGTGTGATTTTTACAATGGCGCAATCATAAAGGCATCGAATCCCTGCGCAAAAACAAAGGTAGGAGAATTAGGTGCAGGTGGAGGGGGGGGAAAAAAGATGAAGATGACTCTGATAACAGGAAGTGAGGTAAAGCGGCAGGTGCTGCTTCCTGCCGCTGAGATACAAACACGTAGAAGGAAGGAGGCTTGGGAGATTTAAATCGGGGGGTGGGGGGGGCAGAGGAGGGGGGGGTCAGCTAGGGATTTGGGCAAGCAGATGGTGATTCTCTCACCGTGAAGGGAAGTGGAGCTGAGAGAAGATACGAGGAGAATGGTAAAGAGCACGGACAGAGGAGGAAGGATGTAAGTTGGTCCCGTGGGGGGGGATGAGGTAGTGGGGTTATCCACCGGCTGGGCTGGGCGTGCTCAGTGCAGCCTGGAACCATATGAGCAGAGCAGGGAGGGTCAGAGAGAGTCAGAGGGAGTCTCTGCAACTGTGAGAGATTGAAAAGTCAAGTAAGATGGAGAGATAAGAGTTCAGAGGAATGGGTTAGTGTCATATCCCAGAATATGTGGTGGTATTCATCCTTACTTAAAAGGAATAGTTCAACATTAAATACTGCTGGTTAGCTTAACTTAGAATAAAGAATGGAAACAACTAGCCTGGCTATGTCCAAAATGTGTCTATCAGCATCTCTCACATGAACAAATTGAGTTATATCTTATTTGTTTGTTCCACACAAAAATTGAAGTGTAAAAAAGACAATTCAGCAGTTTTCGGCGAGTTATGTGCCAGACTATTTCTTGGCGTGACACAGTGAGTTCCTGTGGTCTCCACTGGTTGACTGGAAGCTCAAGAAAAAGGCCAGATCATAACCCTCCTGTAAAAAGCTCACTCCTGTTCCTTTTCACTATGGCTGGTTCCAAACATCTGGACTTCACCACATTTTTGTGGTTTTTGCTGGTGCTTTCCCGGGAAGTCTTCAATTATATCATCTTTGTTGCATTTGCCAGATTTTATTCTTGCCTCTGATTCATAAATATTTTAGTTAATAAATGCCACCTTTTTTGTGCTCTCCCTGCCAGATGTCGTTCACATCTCCTTTTAAAGACTTCAACTCCTAAGCAACATCTTTTGTCCTTTTATATGAGGTAATGATAAAAAAAGCACATAAACCATCATAGAACTACATGTTGACATTTGCACACGTAACAAACTTAACAAACTATTCTAATTAATGGACTTTAGAGGTGCTGTTAGACATATTTTGTTACCTTTGGGCAAAGTTGGACTAGCTGTTTCCCTGTTTCCAGGCTTTATGCTAAGCTAAGCTAACCGGCTGCAGGCATCGGCTTCATATATACCATAGAAATGCGAGAGTTATCAGTCTTTTCATTTAACTCATGGCAAAAAAGCTGCTGTGCATGTTTCCCAAAACGTCGAACTGTTCCTTTAAATAAAAGCAGCAAAACACAATTTAAAAAAAAACATGGTTACAAGTAAAAGTGCATTGAACTGCTCCTTTAAAATACGAGCGCCGCGCTCACAGAAATTTGCATAATTACCTGACGGTGGTGACACTATCCAAGACTCGTTTTTCCTCTTTCCTTCTTTTTTTTGTGTGTGGAATGGCTGTGCTGAAAAGTGCAATCAGCTTTGTGTTGTACAAAAAGCAGGTGTGTGAAGCTAGCTGCGAGGGGAATTGAGCTGAGAGGAGAGGGGGTGGGGGTGGCAGCGGTGTGTGGAGGGAGGGGGAGGAGGGGTAAGGTTCGCTTTTCACATCCATTTCTACTCTCCCCCCCCCTCCAAAAAAAAAAGAAACCTGAGGATAAATCCCAGAAATAGATTTAGGCTCAAAGTGGCAGACACCAAGCTGTTTCTCTTTGCCATACGGCAGCTGTCTTCAAACGTCTGCGATGACACAGCAAGCATCCTGTTTATTGACTAGCAGCAGGAAATGCTTTCAATGCTAACAATGTGCGCTACTTACAAGTCTCCTTGCTGCTGCTGCTTCTTTTTTTTTTCTTTTTTTTTAACCTCAGCCCTCCCCCAAAAAAAGGGGTGAATGTTAACTTGAAAATGAACCGTCGAGGGAAAGCTGTGCATCAATATTCATTCACGCAGAACATGCATTGTCAAGTAGAAATAGAGACGGTGATGAGTGCTGCATTTATTTGTCATTTACCTCCTGGTATGCTAATATAATGAGGTCTGCACACCAAATAACCAAAGTCTGCATGAATACTGATTCTGCGCTGTGTTTCCAAATGCAACCGCCACACAAAGAACACAAATACTGCCTTTAGGGTGTCTTTCTTTTTTTTTCTTCTTCTTCTTTTTTTTCTTTTTTTTTTTTACTCGAGAGAATACTTAGTGATAATAGTAGGCTACATTTTCCTTTGAGGCAGTGAAGAGAAAATGATATTATTCCATCAGCATAAGGTTATTGCATTATGTGTTCCTTACGTACTTCAATAAGCAATAAATCTTAAGGCAGGCCACCAGTAAAGCTGCACAAAGGTAGAGCACATCTCCACTTTTTATGGATGACGGTTGTGAAGCGGTCCGACAGTCACGTCGAGAGCAGATGAGCGAAGAAGTCGAGAAGAGCTGTGAAAGATTTATCTCCTAAAACATCATAAAACAGCCTTAATTAGAGCATTTTGATCCGATTTTAACGCCATTTGTGCTTGAGCAGCGAGGGGAAAAAATGAGCCACACATAATGGGGGGAAAAACTGCTATGATTTTCCACACTCAGACTATTTTAGTGATTTCTGAATGATGCTTTCAGTGCTGCGTGCTCGGGAACAGGGTCGTATGCAGAGCCCCCCTCAGAATTTTAAGTTGTGTTTACAGCAGCGTGGATATACAGTGTACTGTAAGCTGGCGCAGGTTTGCACCACTATCTCTAACTCACTACAATGTAAACAACACGGTTTCCTAATAACATGTTTACTAGAGACAGAGTGAGTCAGGTCTCGAGGGGGTTACACCGGGACTCAGGATGTCTGCGTCATCTCAACCATAATGAAGCTTTCAACTTAAGCTACAGCGGGACGGAAGAACACACTACATTGACATTGACCCAAGGGAAGGGTGCAGGTCTTTGTATTATTAGGTGACGAGGGGGGGCGGGGGGGTTTGGCGGAGGCCTGAATCGGAATCAAAATGTGGCCTTCTTTGGCCTTGACACCGGGGTTTGAAAGGGGAATTGGATGTTTTTGTTTGGAGGGATTGATTTTTTTTTTTTGGGAGGACTCGCGCAAAACCAGCTTTTTCTCTCTCACGGTAAAATTTGAATAGATTTTTTTTTTCGTCACTACTGGAAGTGACCCCTTCACCTGGCAAATTCTTTTCTCATTTTATCCAAAGATTCCTCCCTGTTGGTTTAGTCTTCTTTCAGAAGCGTAAAAAAGCAGAAAGGAAGAACACTGGGCACAAATGTCATGGTTGTAATTAAGGGATGTGTCAGTACCCATGTGTCTCTCCAGGAAAAAGCCGTGAGCTCTCTCTCTCTCTCTCTCTTTCTCTGTGTGTGTGTGTGAGTGACATTGTTTATGTTTCACTTATCTTTGGCAGATGTTAGCTGAGTGAAATTGAATTCCTGGCAATGAGGAGGGGAGAGATCACGGCGCGCATCCTTTTTTATGTCTGGGGACAGGATTTCTCTTGGCCGGCCTTGATCCCTTGATTGTCTGCCCCTGCGATGTTGTTGGTGGATAATGACAAAGGTCAAAGGTGAAACAGGTTTTTCCTGAGTCACAGGGCCAAGGAACCACTGTGGGCCTGTTGGTTTGGATCAGATAACAACATCTCGAGTTGGATGAAGTCAAATAATAACAACAACAAGAGCGCTCTTGTGCGTGCTACGTGACAAGTTGGCAAATGATATGAAGCGGTATCAGCTGAAATACAAATCAGCTGTGTAATTCTGTTATTCAGCAGTAACAGCAATGGTGAATGCTGGCTTCAGCAGCTCCACACAGTATCTAAGTTTGAGTAAAACACATATCATACCGGGTTTATAGTTCTTCATATTTCTGCCTTTTTCCACATTATCAGGGTGGACTTGTAAATCTTTCGGAAAGATAAATCCTGCAGTGATAAAATGTAGTCAGTCATCTTTATTGGATTTCTGAGACTGGTGTGAAGACCGCGAGATGAAATCGCTGCTCGCAAATAAAAACATGGCAGAGCCCCTGAGTGAAAGGCTTTGCTCGTATGCTGAATAGCACACATTTATCTCAAAAATAAAACTCTGCGCCGGTGTTTCTGCTGCAGTCGAGCATTTCCTCGGAAATTGTTGGTAAGATGATGCAGCATCACTTCACTGTAAAACCAATAGAGAGAGAGAGAGAGAGAGAGAGAGAGACAGAGAGGGGGAGAGAGAGAAAAATAAAGACAGCAATTTGATGTCATTTGCTGAGAGGCCGGCCTCATGTGTAGGCGCTCTGTTTCCTCTTGTTTACCCCGAGCTGTTTCTCAACCCGGGATAACAACCCTGAACAAACATGACTATCAGCTGATATTGCAGAGGTCTCCATAAGCATGTGCAGATGACACTCATTACCAGCGCAGGTCAGAAATATATACGGAGGCAGCAAGTTGCACAACAACACCTCTTCGGCTTCGTTATGCTTGATTGAAATAACAATTCGCCCCCCTAGAGAAAGTTGAGATGGAGACAAAGCATAAACAAACAATGACAAATGATGATAAACACTGCTACAAGAGGGAATGGGGGGGGGGAGAGAGAGAAAGAGTAAGTGCCATCGCAATGTGCAAAAAAAAACTGAAGATGCAGAAGCACAATAGTTTCACTCCCTGTTCATTTCCTGTGGTGTTCTGCAGTTGTTAACATCTGTCAATATTACTTTCACTGCTGTGTCACTGTTGTTACGTAACACCGCTCTGACAGATGACATAATACCATGGTCTGTGGTGTTTACAGCTGTTGCTATGGTGTTGTTTGTATACGGTCATGTAGATACACGTGGTCCTATACTGTCCTGCCATGTGTTCTCCAATTGAAAATCCAGTTAAACATTAAAGGGATGTAATCTGATCTTCCACTGATCTAATGCAACAGCGTTAAGCTCTCGCATGAATAACTATATGTTTGGACTTTGAGGGTCAGCGAGGCCAACAGACTAATCTGAACCAAGCATGGCCAGACTGCATGATTTACAATATTAGCTCCTGTGTCTTAGAAATGACATTTATATACTATAAACTATATTAGGTTTCAAAAGCAAACACATGTTTCAAAGACACGTAACACAGTTCTAATTACAGTTTTTAAATCAACATAATCAGTTGATTAATGAGATGTTAATTAACATATGTTGATTCTGAACAGTAAAATGTTCACAGTGACAGACACCAACTGTCAACCTATTGACTGTCAATATATTCATCTAAAAGATCATTCTTTTTGCTCACTTCTGAATATGGAGTGCTGCCCTTTTCCAGACTTTGTTCTGGAGAATAATGACAGACACCATGATATTCATTTTCCAGCAATATCAACTCATAATGACGAAGGCAAATCTGGTCTCTGGGGTCAAAGTCATGGAATTGTGTGAAGTACATGATTGTAACACAGCAACCCTTTTCCCAGGAAAAAACTAAACATACAGCACCATTCTGGATTATGAATGAGAAAGTGTGTCCAAATTTTTGACTGGAACTGTAACTCTGTTCTTTTTCTTATAATTCTGTTGTTTTACCTGACTTTAATCTTACTTATCCTTAAAGGTTTGGCTTAATTCACAGCCAAACTTAACTAACATTCTAGTAAGATAAGTTAAATACAGTATGTTCTTGTAAAGAGTGTTCCAGTAAATCAGATTTACACAGATTCAAAAAGGAAAATGAAAACTGCCACAGCTCTTAGTCTCTACTAGGAGTTCATTAGAAACATATAAATCCTACAACTGCATAGTGTATTTTTGTTAGACTCTCCCTTCCTGGCAAATGCTCAAATAAAAAAAAATAAAAAAATATCAATTAAACAGTCAAGTTGTATCTTTTCATGTCTCTCAGGGTCCTGTTTTGTCATGTTAGATGTAATTGTGGTATGATGATGATGATGATGATGATGTGAGTTTTTCCATGACTATCTGACACCTATTTTCAGTTCCCATTTTCCCCTTTTAAATGAGAGCATGTATCCCAAGAGACTTCCTGGTTAAATAAATAAAACGAATATATAAATAAATAGATCATCTTTCAAACCATACAAGAATAAAAAAGAAATTTCTCTCTAACCACAGGCTGAGGTAACTCTGATGACACAACCGTGACATCACCAGGGTTATTTTGCCCAGACTTCACAAAGCCCCTGCAGAGCCGCAGAAGAAATTATACACAACTGCTATCTGTAAACTGATCTCCATGTGTTAAATGAGTGGAACTATCCTTTAACTAAACTCCACTCTGACAAATGATGATCATTTTCACAGTCTGATATGAAACTGAGCTCTCAGCAGATACTGGAGCCGTTTTCTTTTGTCAGTCCTCATGTGTTGGCTTTTCACCAGCAGGCTTCAGACTAATTCTCTGCTAATGTAGATTCAGACTGTGTGACTTTATATCATCCGTAACCATGAATACAGCCGTATAATATTTATCTACCCTTTGACAATATAGATGATGGGCCCCAGAATGGAACAGCAACAGTTGGCACGCTCCCAACTTCCACGGGCGAGTTAATAAATAAAATCCTTTTACTGTAATAATTCATTCTACATATCTTGTCTGGGCATCGCACGCGTGGAGCAGCACGCTCCTGAAAACAGCAACAGTGCGTGAAGGTGCCCTTCAAGATGCCTGAATAAAACACAAATTCTGTACGTTGAAAAAGGACCACCATAACTAAACCTGTTATTATTTCAATTTGATCCCGTGTAGCATGAAGTTGACCCCTTTATCTCTGCCACAGATTGAAGCAGTTTGTGTGGAGGACAGTTATCATTCACGGCTGCTTTTTAGGGGGTCTCTGGGTTTTAAATATACAGATAATGGGAGTGAGGAAGGCGCATTATTAAGAAAAAGTGCGTGGAGCAGAAGGTGGTGCCATCAGTCAAAGGAGACATTAGAGATTTAGATCAATCCTGTTATATAGGAAAGCGTATGCACAATGTGGCTGATCTCCATATTCATATGTAGAACTCTGTGCCGTGTCATTAATAATCCCAAAGATGGTCCATAAACTCAATGGTGTAGCAATGGAAATTCAATATGAGTAAGCGGATGGTGTAGGGCCCCCTAAAATATGTGGGGGTTTTGATTAGGGTACACGGATGGGGGAAGTGGATAAGGGGGAAGATATAAAAGCAGCCACACATCTGCATCCCCACAGGAGAGCTTTCGGAGAGGAAGATGAATATGGATTCCCATTAGAAAGCGAATAGTTCATATCCAGGTGATTTGTTACGAGGTATCAGCAGCTCAAATCTCTGCTCCCTTCCTCCAGCAGCGCCGCCACTCCTCCGTTGAAGTCATTTGCGAAACGAGATTCCTCCAGACACCCCAGATTAAAATGCAGTTGAATGAAGTGGCAGGTGGCAATCACCACTTTCTCTGCACCCTTCTCTCCCTACTCCCTCCCCTCACAGCAGCTTCCCCTGATCTCACCCTCCTCCTAGCTCTTATTTTATTGAAGTATAAAAAAAAATAAAAAAAAACACCTCTAAGAGGATCTCGGTTAGAGCAGCGAGATTTCAGGAACATCGGTCACAACCCGATGCTAACGACTGTCTGATGAAAGGGCGAGAGATGAGCGCGTGTGATGAAAATGCATGCGGGTGCCCGGAGCGAGCATCAACAATGAGGTTCTATAACAAGACACCGTAAATAATAACCAGCCAACGCCGAGCAGTTTTTGACAAATGCTTTGCGGCATGCCCTGACACGGCTTGGTTTTGGGTAACGACGTTCACCTGGAGAGCAACAAAGGTTATATTTTGGGTAGAAAGTAAAGGAAGTTCTTGCTGCACAAGACGCATTGACCTGGTTTCTCGAAATAGAGCCATTAAATACGACTTTATCCCATGGCACAAGCACAGAATTCACCAAAAAACCCCAGTTTGAGTAACTATCAAACTTTTCCCTCTTTTGCAACTTACGGATAACCTGTATCTGCTCATCACCCTCTTTCCACGAGCTCGCCGTGTCACCGAATGCTGAACCAAGGTCAACATGTTTGCACGAGAAGCAGATATGTTGAGGTCAAAAGTTTATCGAGGAGGAAGAAAGGCACCATTCAGCTCGGCACCCACGGTCGGACAATGGATGGAGATGGGAGATCACGACCGGACAATGAAGCTGACCCCAGTCACTCGGCGACATTCCCTCCTCCTCCTTCCACCTTCATATCTCTGCACCTCTTCTCAGTGTTTTCGCACCAAATCAATAGGAGCCGTACAGAATGGCTGACTTGAAATTAGCTGGAAAAGTAATGACAAAAAATATCAATAGGTGTAGATAATGTGACTACAAATGTTTTTATTGCCATGCCCGTAATGGAAAGCCATTATCATTTTACTGCTGAATTCCCTAACCAATTGTAATTTCAATATTATAGCCTATTGCGGTACAGTTGTGATATTTTTATTGATGCGGCTTCTACAGTATATTTCCTATCAATGGAATAAGACAAACATTAACATAAACCGCGAGATATTCCTGACCCTTTCTGTTTGGAAAGGTAGATTTCTCTTTTTTCAAACATGTTTCAACACAAACCGGTGTGAAAGGAAGAGTTTTTTTTCTCTCTCTCTCTCTCTCTTTTTTTTTTTTGGTTTGTTTTTGCCCTCCTCTGTCTTCTAGTGACAAGTCAATCCCAGTCAATCCTCATACCGTTTCCTGGCTGACACAATTTGTTTGCAGACGATAAGGCAGGAGTTCCTCAACTTCTCTTCAACATGTGCACAAAGATCAGCTACTATGTGTGTTTACAGTGGACAATGATGATAATCCCTGCCAGGCATCTCAGATATGCAGGTGTTTGCACATGTTTGCGCACGAGCGCCTCACCCTCTCCGTTGCCGCTTCCCCTTGGAATGGGAACTCCAAGAAAAACAGTGCAGGGCAAACGTAAACACAGGTTGTACAGACTGATGAGTGTGAAGCTGTGTTATATAAACCAGTGCTATTCAGCCGGGGGGAGGGAGTGTTTGGAAGTTGGCACAACACCCTTGATATAGGTGCTTGAGAGAGATGTATAACATCGGCCCTCTGTCAAAACACCTGGCGTGTTGCAGCACGCCACATTTGCACTTCAATGTGTTGGCAATGGATTTCTATGGCATAGTATTTCATATATGTTGCACAACATGCTTGACTTGATAGCAGGAGTAGCAATGACAGATGTGTGCAGCTGTGGTTGCATGGAGCACTGGCAAAACACTTAGAGGAGCTGGAGCTGTTGCAGTCTTACAGTCAGTTTATAACATAAAGCATGTCAGTCATGTGTGACTATATTTATATACTGTTATGTGTTTATAAAGGCAGCAGACTGAGAAGTTTCTACATCACAGGTGCAGCTTGCAGTAATAGTCACGAGGCATTTTTTTCAATTGTTGCTCTGCCAATTAAAGCAGCTCATCAGAGACCGGTGGTGGAGCTGTTGTTAGTCGAATTAGTAGCCACAGGCCATGTTGGAGTCTCAGTGCTCCGCTATGGCATAAGCTTTCATATGAGCAAGTAATCACAAGTCCAGTCTGCATCTGAAAATCCTCTCAAGAATGTTTCATTACCTAACAAACAGCACTTGCGGTCTGTTTATGGAATATTTATTGCCATTTCTTTGCTATTTATGAGATCAAGCATGTTTCCCAGGGTTAGGTTTTAGATGGTGGTTGCTTCACTGTGCAGAATGATGTATGTGCAGAGTTTGACAGACACATTAATCTACTGAAAGGAAGAAAAAAAATTCCGCACATCTTTAATCTGAGTTTAAAGATCCCCTCAAAACATGTTTTAAGATATTGTGAAATGTCTCTGGTATGAATAATAATACGTGTCTGATATTGTTTTTGCACACAAAAAAGTGAAATCACCTTGTTAGAAATTCTTAACATTACATTTTCTCCTTCTCACTCATTAAAAAGGTTCAGAATCCATATGTAATTCATTATATTTCATTTCAAAAAGTTAAAACTTTTACTGAAAAGTCAATTCTCAGGGTGCAAGATTTAAACTGAGATTCAAGGTGAGAAACTTCAGCAGAAGACTGAAAACAGCTTTTATAACATTCTGTTCAGTGAAACTCCAACATTCAACTGACATAACAATACACATACCAGCATGATGTTGTGATATCACAAGGTCTGGATGCCAGTCATTGTCCAGTATGCTATTTACACAGGAATCAGGTGAAGGTTTGAAACTTCTGGGACACACACACACACACACACACACACACCCACACACACACACACACACACACACACACACACACTGAGAATGGACATTTCATTGAAGCAGGAGACACTTTGTCCCTATGAGTCAAACCTTAAACATTAAACACATGAGACGTTTCCACCACAGACACTTTCACAAGAGGCCAAGAATCTTTCGAGGAACTCAACCTGCATTTTGTTAAGAACCAGGGACTTAATGTGCTCCCTGATCAAAATTCCAGATGCAAAAAAGTAGCTTCTGCAGGGTTAGTTATTTACAATAGTTCAGTAAGTATCAGAGTGGAGGTTGCAGAGTAACTTTGTGAGTGTCATTTTTGAGTGCGTCATTGGTTTTTTTCCATTTTCATGGTTCTTCAGATGCAGTGCAAACATAAAAAGACTAGAAAAATAAAGTTCCTAGTTTAGTTCATTGGATGTTTTGGTCAAAAGGGGGGTAACATTTGCATATACTTAGGTTCAGGATTTTTAAGTGTGCTTCAAAGAATTTTAAAGAAGTTTTTTTAATGTTGTTGAAAAACCATATCCCAAAAATTATTATTCAAGCAGAGTACTGTCTTGTCTTAAATCTATAAATCCTAATCCTTTCCCTCATCTGATGTCTTAAACTTGATATTTCTCTGAATCCTGTCAATGTTTGATTGTGTCTGTGCGCAAAATCTCCAGCAGTGATCCCAGCTGAAGCACAGAGTATAAAAAGGACCAAAGCGTGCATCCTCGTGCCCTTCGCCCCTTTTACCTGTCCTTCCCGGACAGCAGTCCGCATCATCCGCGTCGTGCCGCTTCACAGCAGTGACAAGGCACCATTTGGCCAGTAGATGTTTAACCATGTCCCAGGGCACCAGCTGGCACTCAAACACACTTCACATTTCCCTCCAAAGTGAGCCTCCTGTTTTCCGTCCGTACTCGGGGGAGCGGAGGGGAGGGAGGTGGCGGGGGAATCGAGGGCAGGAGGAGTGAGAGGAGAAGGAGGAGGTGGTCTAACAGGCAAACACTAAAGGTTACCGTCCCCATTTCACATCAAATATCAAGGACACCAGTAATTACCGCATACAGCTGAGAGGTTCCGACACCGGCGTAGGGTATCTCTTCTATCTGACCTTGTGATAGCCTGTACTGAAACGCTAGAATCTCATACTGGATGAGGGTGACTACAGAAAGAAAGCAGGAAAAAAAAAACAACTTGAAAATGACACTCCCTAATTGCAATGCTCCCAAAGTGCAGTGTACCCTAATTGCATGTCAGGATGTGTCCAGTTTCCCCCGTTTCCCCCATCTGACATGGCTTCTCAAAGAAATAGATTTCTCCCTGGGTTTGATCCCATTGCCTCTGTGCAAACACCGGCTACTCCCCCTCACCTTTTTTTTTGTCATGGAGCTTAATGCAAGTCGCAGACGACCGCCGGCCGTCTCGATTGGTTTAAATTTATGTTGAAGGTGAGCTGCGTCAGGACGTTGAAACACACAGGGAGGGGGTTAAGAGTAAAAAAAAAAAGCAAAGAAAAGTGAGGAACACAGGGGAAATTCACAGCGCTTATTAACATCCCTGTGTTACTCAGTGTTGCGTGTGGCTGGGGGCTGCAGAATGAACCCACAGTGCGAGTGTGTGATTTTCTGCTGGTCGGCTTTGTGGGTGGGCACAGGGCCGGGGCTGCATGTGCTGGCTGGACTAATACACAGTCAACTGGGGGGGGGGGAGGAATTTGATCCCTGGTTTGGAAGGCCAGGCGCATTGTTAAATTCCCGGATTAGGCCACTGTAAAGGGAGGGAATGTTAACTGTGCTGGTCAGCAGGCTCGGCCGGGATCAGCGTGCTTATTGAAGCTGTTCTGAGCGCCTGTCACCGGCTGATAGCGTGAGATGACATGACGCCCGGTCGTGCCGCTCGCACACTCCGCTGTGCGCTCCACACTGAGCCACATATCACACCTACGTACAAAAAAGTCCCAAATAACTGTGCTAAAATCTGCCATGGCTGTTAATTAATTCTCACAATAGGTCAGCCGGCTGTGGGCTTATGTCGGACATGCTTTAACTGCGTGTCTGCATCGGCTTAGAGTTTAGCTCAAGAAAAGGGGGTAAAAAAATAAATAAAGCTACTCCCGTGTGACAACATGATAGCAAACTAGATACAGAGCACACTCTGTTATGAATAAATGTTTCTGGAATATGTTTACAGCTAAAGCAGCAGAGCTTAAAATAAGAATTCCGGCAGTATAAGCACACCTGCGCTAAGAATAGGCACGATGCAAAACTGTAAGTGTGGCATGTATGAGAGGAGTGCATGTCTTACAATGGAGGCGAGGAGTGGGAAGTCTCCAGCCGAGAATGATCAATTAAGAACTCGCTCAGGTACCCCACGCGCTGTCATGGCTTATTTGGGTTGTTGTTGCCACTGCTGTTGTTTATTGAGCCTCAGCCATTAGGGTTTGTTGGGGGGGGAGGGAGAGGGAAGAGAGGTGATGTTCTGCTTCTGCATCTGCACCGTGCTCCCCTCCCCCCCCCCGCCCCCGCCCCCACCCTCGTGTTTATTCCCAAGGGAAGGCAGCCGTGTCTCCAGTCATTACAGGCTGTGTGTTTGAGGTGAGCGGGGTGCTGTGTGTCTACACTTCAGTCATTCGAAAGCCGCCTGCCTCCCTCCCTGCCTCCCTCCCTGCCTGTGCTCGGTCTGGATGTGTGTGGAGGCACTGGCTCGTGTCATTGCTCTCTGGGGCATTGCCCCTGCCCTGTTTGTCTGTCTGTTTACCTGTCTGCTTTAGTTTGCCAGCTTGTCTGTCCGTCTTTTCGTGTCACCTTGCTGCTGCAGCGTGGTGGGCCTCATGGTGTCTGTCCTGTTGCAGGGCCTCAATATGACAGTGGTTTGGGGCTCATGGCAGAGACAAGTTCACACACTCTTCATTATTAGCGTCAACATGTTGTGCCGGGAACACTTGAGTCTTACTCAGGGCTTGTTAGGGCAGCAGGGAAGGTGCCAAGTGATGCCTATTAAAATAGGCTTAATTTAGTTTAGGTGGCTGAATGTCTTCTTGCTTTTGGCGTAATATTTCTGAGGTATATGTACTTTACTTTACGCTTCTTCATCGACTGCACTACATTTATTTGACAGTTACTTCAAGATCAATACTAACTATTATACAGCAAATAAAACAACCCAACAGTGGGTCAAATTAGCTTTACAGCAGCCAGCAACGACATTAACATGCTGCTCACAGTCCATGTTAATGCATCAGTAATAGTACAATATAATAATATCACAGAGCCCATTTGGTCTGCCTAGTAAGTACTTTTTAATTATATGCTTTTCAGCTAATAATAACAGAGTATTTTTAAATTGAAGAATTGCTGCTTTTACTTTAAGAGGCAGTCTGACATTTACTCTTTTACTGACAATTAGATCAATACCACATGAGAGTGGTATCAATTTTCTTATCTAACAGTCAGGAAAGAAAGCAAATATGCACATTTCCAAAAATGTATGAAGAATCTTTATTGTCCTCGCTGGTGGACAAAAAAAAGTATCCTATTCTATTCCAGATCTCTATCTTGAGCATTAGGAGTTATAGTGTTAGTAATAGTAACAGTATTAGAACCAACTCATTATCTGCATGCCGGTTTAGCGAGAAACAAGTCAGCCATAACGCTGCATCAGAGTCTCTGTGGCAAATTGTTGAGGCCATTAGTTTGTCCAGTTTGTGCTTAGTATATTTGTTTATGTCAGCCCTACTCCCTGAAGCCTGTGGTGGTGTGATGGTATAATTCACCACTCAGCCCTGTTTCCGGGAAACTGCTGCTTGGAACAACAAGTTTCATTGGAGAGCAGTCATGAGATATGAATGAGTCACTCTCAGCTGGGCAAAGGTATTTGCTGAAGAGAGGGAGGGAGAGAGGGAAGGGATGGAAGAGAGAGCGAGAGAGAGAGAGAAAGAGAGAGAATCTCTAACAGTGATGATTATCATCTGATTGCTCCAGCAACCAGATGATGATGTACAAACAGGAACACATGTTGTTTTATTGGGAACTTAATGAATATTAATTTCATTTGCCATAGATCCACCAAGCCTGGTACATAGAGAGAATACTGCATCCTTGCTTTTGTTTGCATTCAGATCAATTAGCTCCGATATTGTTAGTTTAAATTGGAGGTGAAACCGACGCTGTATTGGTCACCATAGATCAAAGTGTTCACTCAAGTGTTAAGGGAATATCCATTATGTAAGCATGGGAAAATGGACTCAAAAGCTTTACATGAAAAGGGGCTAACATGGTAACGATTATGCTAAAGAAAAACTCACAATTGGGCATAACAAAGGCCATAGTATAATGGGTTATGAAGGGACACAAGGGGTTTCGGGATAGGATTTCCTTTTGATAGGGAAAGAAAGTTTTGGGACGGAGAGGGAGGGTGACTGAGGGGAGGACCTTGTGAAAGGAAATGCCGATGACACACAGATCAAATAAATGACATAACTGTTCAAAGTTCAACAGCGTTCAGCGGCAAGTGAGGTCATAGTGGGTAGGATTTGCTACTTTGGCAACAGCAAGCTGTTAGCCTGCCCACTATCTGTGTCCTAATGTACAGACAGGCGCTGAGTCAACAAAGCCGGTGTTTGGAGTCAACCTTTAAAAGTCACGACCTTAGCAAAAGGTGCAGTAAAGCTGATGTGTTTCCTATACAGCACAACTACCTAAAGTTCAGACTCTGCATTAGCTGCTGTTGATCAGCATTCCTGACAAATACACAATTATGATAAACTAGCACCTCACAATTAAGATTTTCCAAAGTTCATTCTGTACAGTGCCATAAAATTCTTATCTTGCATGTGGATTCTGACAAGGAAGCGGAAATCTTAATGTGATGACTGAAGACTTACTCATACTGCCGTTGTTCAAAGTATCAGTCTAACTGGCTCTGACAGTCATTCATTACAAACTTCACCATGTGGGAAAAAACCCTACTTTTTGTGCCTGAGTGTGGAACCTATGGAAACAAAAGCTTTTCTCCTTTCTTTCTTTGTATTCCTTTTCAATACTACCATCAGGAAGTTGGAAGAGTCGGATAACTTCATCCGAAACTGATCTGTGACCCAGATCTGTGGCAATAAGCGATAGATCAGTTTGGATAAGCATGATAAGCAAGCAGCAGAGTCACATTGTTCACAGTTGTGTGAGGACAAAGACCCCCTGGGCAGAGGCCTGCCTCCCAGGTCACTGGCTCAGATAGAGACATGAACTCAGATAGCACAGAGAGGGAGGTGACATTATGCTGGAAAACAGAGATTTGGTGTCAGATTGTAACACAAAACAAGCTTTTTGTTCTTTTTAGCCAGTAGATTCTAATCCATCGCATAACCTGAAATAAGTGTTGTTTGTGTTTTACCTGTCTGTGTTAAATGTCCTCACAAACAAGAAAATAAGGGTGTTTCTCTAAAGTGAGAACAAGTATGTGGTTCAGTTTGTGTCAGGATTAAATATACGCATGAGAATCACTTTTAAGATAAGGGTTTCGCAGTATTGGAGTGGTGAGGGTTAATAAATAACTGTATCGGAAGGAAGGACTCCCATTTAAGTACAGTTATAAAACCATGTATCTGTGTGTGTCCTTCAATGTGGAACAAATAACTTTATATCTAAAGCAATGAACAGTGTGAGTACTTTTGAAATCAGCTTTGGAACATTTCTTTTCCAATTTGATAACATTATAAAATATTACAGAACTTGATACAATCAGATACATTCAAGAGTCTATAGCCACAGTATAAGATTTTAACTTGATAATGGTGATAAAGAAAATGACGCACCGAAATTACAGCAGTTCACCCTGAAGGAAATATGTATGTCTACCAAATTTAATAGTAATCCATCTAATGGTTGTTGAGACATTTAATTAGAAACCACCAACTGATGGCGCTAGATTAAAGGTCAATGAATCACCAGTCATTAAGATTCATCATCTGGGAATGATGAATATCTGTATGTACGTCTAGTATTTGTTGAAGATTGGTTGGTACTTGAGTCACCAAAGTCACTAAGAGTCATCCTCTGGGGATCATTGGTAGTGGTACTAAATATGATGGCAGACTATCTAATAGCTGTTAAAACATCTTACTAAAAACCTAAAAAGTCTCCCTAATGGTGGTGCCAGATGAAAAATCAGGGGATCAACAAAGTCAGTAAGCTTAATCATCTGGGGACCCTGAATGATTATATGAAATTTGATGGTAATCCATCTCATAGTAATTCTATGTCTGGACCAACAGACTTACATTGCCATCACTGGAGCCACATTGCTAGCTAAATATAGTAGCTAATAAAAAATAATAGCTAAAAATCAATACACTTAAAACATTAAAGTTGCCCTCCACTCAAACATATATTTTTCTTCAGCTGGATGTTTTTATCCCCACTGTGCAGAATGATGTTTATCCAGATTCTGACACTAGAAGTTCTCAAATAGCAAACTGGCTTCATGCCAGGTGAGACAACATTACCTCCTTGTGACATGAATGACAAACAGATTACAGCTGATATGTTTTCTTGAACGCCGGCTATGAAACTATGAGTCAGTGCGACTCTAATTCATGCTTAAGGAATTTGTCTGTGTGCTCTCATGAAGCGGGTGCTACGTGATCCTGTATCTGTAAGTCTGAGAATACCACCATTCAGTTCAGCGTGTTCATGGTCACGGTAACCTGATCGTAACCCTCCTCCTTCTTTCTCCTCCTCCTCCCTCCTCTTTCTCTCCCACACCCGAAAGTGTACAATGAATACGTCCCAGTTCGCTAATCAGTGGGTTGGGTCTCTGTTTATACCACGGCCTCGATAAATACCACCCCCGAAACAGCCAGAGAGCGCTGGTTCCCACAGAGGTTGGCAGAAAATAATAAAATACTTAACATTCCTCCACCCGGTATAATGGTAGTAGCCTTTAGTGCAGAGCTGGCATCACTGGAGGGAAAAACAACTTTCAGGCCTTGTTTCACACCCTTGTATGAAACAATGACCATTGAACTGTCCTGCAGATTTTCCACTACTTTTAAGATCTACCACTGAAATCTCCCTGCTTGACTGCAATGTTCTAACAAAGCGCTGCTTGAAAATCTTTCGGGTGCACAATGTGTTTCCATTTTTTTCTTTTTTTCCCCCTGAATATGTGGTTGGTAAAAAAATGAATGGAGCTCAGTTTGAAGGGATGTATATGTATTCCCTTCACCCTTTTGTTTTTTTTTTTCTCCAGAAATGTTGTTGTGGACTATTCGTTTCATTTGAACAGAGAAGCTCCCGAAGGCAACGAGAGATAAGAGAGGCTGACTCTGTTGCTATTCACTTGAGTTATAACCTCAAGGCTACATGACACAGCCTGCATGGTTACTGGTAATTTGCTGTTGTCAAAACACCACCACCATACACAAGGTTACATGCTTACGTACACTGACAGTACTTAACAGTGCATTTTGACTGCTGTTGTTATGTTGACAATGCCGCTTTCTACTTCTTGTTTTTTCATGTCAGAACAAAGAGGTTTTCCATACTATGAAATTTAGAGTTGTAAGTATGCTTTATTCGCTATCCCCATCTATTATGATGATTTACTGGATTCCTAGTGGAGGAGCCTATTGGTACTGCTCTACATGCTCTGTGTCTGGGGATGGTGCTTAGGTTGGAGGTAGTCACCTATTGTCAGGACTACTTTAGTTTAGTCTTTTATTGTCATTTTTAACCAGACTAGCAGTGTGGTTCAAAGGATGGCACGCAGAGGCTTTGGGGTCCATTTTTTAAAGCTATTTCAGAGTGACATGAATATAAGATGTGAGACATTACCAAAAGGTTCTGGTCAGGTGCGTAGACTGGCTTTCACTACCTGAAATCCAAATTTTAAGAAATGAGTGCAATCTCAGTTGAGTCAATCAACTTCTTTAATACTTTTATTCTCAGCAGCAGAAGTAAAACCCAGAGCAAAAAAAAAAAAAAAAAAGAGCCCTGACGTTGATGAAGCATGCTAGATTGTATGTTCCCAATTTTTGGTTCAGTTCTGAAAATTGACCCAACCCTGGCCTCATAGCTTCTGCTGCTGTGGTGTGACAGAGGGTTCCTTTTGAACTGTGACAAATTTGATCTCTGACAAACTGTGTTAACTCTATGTCTTATCTGTCTATCTGATCCTCTCCTCTTCTTCACCTCTCCGGCAGCTCTTTTGGTGTCTCGTCTGTCTGTCAGACTCCTCGTCTCCTCTGCTCCTCTCTCCTGTCAGGCTCATTAAAAAGAATATAATCAGTATATATCAACCATAAATCTAACCAAATCTCTCATTTCTTATGTTATAATGTATGTTATAATATGTTATCAATTCATTTTATACACCAATTTAACCAATTATTTGAACACACCAACCAATATTCATATAAAAGCAAACCATTTATACACTATTCCATCCCATAGGGGCGAAATAGTAATCAATGCCCATTATCCAATATGGGCTGACAGTGACACAACACAGCAACCCTATTGGATACCAGCTACAGGCCAATATTCAATACAGCAACAGATGTACATCAACCAGCATTCTTTATTTATTTTATTTACTTACTGCAGTGTAATCAGTGGATTCTGTGCTGTCTCCATCTGATAACATCTATCTTCACGACCTCATTCCCTCCTCTGTTGTTCCTTTCATAAATGGTGTGCTTTGGAATTAGTCTCATGTATAATGATTTACATAGATAAGATCATATGTATATACTTGTTCTCATAAACGGTGTACCTTGTGACATCCTGTCTAGTCTGCTGCTACAGCAACAGGAGAGAACTCTTCCTCCACCTCCTCCAGCTTCACCTGCACCTTGTCGCCTTTATCCTTTTTCTTTTTCTTACATCCACAGCCTTCAACTTTCATCTTAGTTAATTAGCTAGCAAGCTACCACCAGATACCAACAATGGCAAGCACTGTAACCAGTAACTCTCTTTCTAGTATGAAGTAGATCTGCTGCTTGAGTAGTGGCATTTTTGATCATGATATCATATTATTTTTAAGGGCTTTAAAGCATTGTAATGACAGATTAATAAATCTGGTGATCATTTTTTTTTTTTTTTTTTTAATAATGCAGGCATCTGAGGCTATTCATAAAATATTGGCAGCTGTAGCCTTGGATAGCCAGGCTTTACAATGCCACTGATCGCAATGTAGGTAGGTTAAACAGTCCACTGCTGTGGTCCAGATTAAAGACAGTCTTGGTCCCCAGAAGATGAATCACACCTTTTTTTTCTACATTCATGAGACATTCATGGTTGAATATCTACAAAATGATTGATTTTTGTGATTACCTCTCTTTTACTCCACCATCACCATGAGGTTGATATTTTCACATCTGAGTGAAATATCTAATAAATGCATTAAAACTTGTTACAAGCATAACAGCAAGGATAAATTCTAGTAAAATTTTGATCTTAAGACTTTTCATCCATCATTATTTCAAAGGTTTTATGCATGTAATACTTCGGTTATAACCAAATTCCTGTAAAACTATGTTAGCTTGCTAACACACTAAGCTAAGCTAGTGAATATGGTAAACATTACACCTGCTCGACATCACAAGGTTAGCATTGTCACTTTGAGCATGTAGCATGCTGACATTACTGAGCTTCTTTTTTTAAATGCTTGAAAACATACTAAATAAAAAGTCAAAAATATAACTAGAAAATACAAATGAATAAAGAAATACTTTAAGCGATAGTAGTTTGGAGTGACCCAACACCTAAAACAAAGACAAACACATTTTATTGCAGGGTTCGCACTGTGTTTGGGTGCAGCTGCGATCACATAGGACCCTCCATCATATCGTAGGTGGACAATATTGATTTCCACCCCAATATATCAGCAAACTGATATATTGGTCTGTTCTGAATGCGAGCGCACAAACCACAAACCTCCATCAACAAACATCACAAGAGCATCCTGACTGATTGCTGTGTCCGATGCATGTCCACTCGGCCGCGCAGCTAAAAAACACATGCATATACACACACACACACACACACATACACACACATTCAGGGGGCGCACTCTTCATCCCCAAGGTCAAGAGCTGCTGGAAGGCTGAAGCTCCTCATTGACGGCCTGATGGAGCTGACACCGTGCAACCCATTGTACACATATGTTGATCTGTCCCCAGACGTGGCCTGACAGCGGCACATAAGGCCAACGTCGCACTAAACCATCAATGCATTTCAATGAGAGGATCTCACCGTTCATGTTTGTGTGTGTGTGTGTGTGTGTGTGGGGCAAGAAATGTTGCAAGGGGGGGGGGATTGTAACAAAGCTAAACACATTTGCAGGCTGGACAAGCCTCAGCCCTGTGGAGTATGTAATCCGAAACCAGGCCAATGATTATCTCCCCTCCCCGCAAGCGCTGACTCAATTCTGATTTATGATTCGAATGAATATTGATTTTCCAGGAGCTCTTTTTCCCCCTCTCTCTTCCCTTCCATTTCTCCTTTTAACAAAAGAGTGAATGATGTATGTGCATTGATTTCCAATCAATTATTTTTATTCTCATTTTATTTAAGCTTGGACAAATTTTCAGTGGCCCCCGCAGAGAGCAATGCATCTCTATCAATAGCGCTGTACCTCATTACTAACTGGCCTTCTGATAGCAAGCAGGGAAATAATGAGGGAGCATTTATTTCTGAATCCGTCACATCTGCTCAAACATTGTTTGGCCATAAATTTGTCTCGGCATCATTTACATGTCACTGACAAACAAATAAGGCAAATAAATATGTGAACTCATTTTAAACTAAATCTTGCTCTTCATTTGTTTATTTTTTTGTTTATGTGATTTTGCTGACATGTGAATTTATTAGAGTGGATTTAAAAAGTTGTTATTTCACAAATTTGATCATTTTAATGGGCAGTTTCACACTCCAGCTGAACTTTAGTATCTAATTGGCTCTATTCACGATAACATCTGCTAACATCTGTCCGGTCAGCCAGGATTATCTCTCTGTCAGCCAATCACGGTCCTGTGAGGACTTCTGTTCTCAAATGCAGTCAAGAAATTCCCTTTAAACCAAAGCTGAACGGAAACTTAAATTCTCCTCAGTTTGTATATAAGGAAATATAAACTCTAATGATACTGTTACTGTCAATAATGCTGCATATGCAACCTTTTTTTGGACATTGGTGGTTAAGTTTTAAGCCTTGGCTGGCCTTTTGACAGTGGACACACCACTGACTGAAGAACACCATAGTTCTGTTTAATTTAAGAACATTGATGTGAGACCAAGATGTGTTTTTCTCCATTTTCAAGTGATTTAACATGTCTGTCCCTAGCTGGCATCCAGACTATCTAGCTTTCAATTCCTGTCAAGCTATTAACAGTTCCTGCTCACTCTGCTCTAGCTATTGTAGAACTTAAATTACAATTGGAACTATAAATAACAGCTAACAACATCCGCCACCAGCTAACTGTCTGTTTATTGTGATTGAAATTATATTACAAACTATTTTTAGTGCCTAATCACACACATAATGCACCAGTAAAAATACCACTATTAGCGGCAGAAAAAAATAATCTTTTTAGAAATTGCAAATTTGACCCAATATACACAAGTCAAAAGACTAAAGTATATATAGTGACAGGTTTAGTAATTTCTAGTGAGAATTAATATTCAATTTCAGTTTTCAACTTTAACAACACGAAATGAGGAAATGTAGAAGTTGACTGTTCCTGCACAACTTGGATGATGAACATAACGTGATGTATTTGCTTGTGCACATTATGGACAACCACATGAGAGTGGGTCTCCGATGCACCCAGGTCACTCAGGAAAAACCCCTTAAAACAACTCACTGATTGGGTTGACAGTGATGCATTAAAATGGGTCATCCTGTAATTGCTCTTTCCTGTGGCTACTTGCTGGGCTGGAATTACATAACGATGATAAAGCTGCGGACCTGGCCTTCCAAGATAAAAGCTGCCATGCAGGACCCCGTGCATTCTCTAAATGCCTCATCTAAGAGGCCTTCTGAAGGAAGTGATTACTGTAGAGCTGCCCACTAATGCTCCACCGGGACCCGACTGTGCACTCTGTTATTCATCAAACACATACAGTGTAAGCCTTGGCAACTTTGGAAATGCATGAATAATGAGCAGGCATATTATTGTGCAATGATAAGCCGTGCATTCGGTTAAATTTCACGTGGTGACAAAAGAAATTTTAGCAGCTCCTCTAAATGGACATGGACTCAGTGAGTTTTCACTCTTCAAAGCAAACAGAGTCCTAGAGGGACATAATGAATAGCCCCATTAGTAACAGAAAAGAAAAGTGGAATTCCTTTGCAAGGCTACTGAGGCCAGCTCCAGGCACCCCATGCCCATATGACTAAATCAGATGCTATGGGTGACAAATATGGCCTCACAGCTGAGACCAACACAAAGGACACTCAGTTGTCTAGTCGGGGGCCCAGCAGCAGAAAATACTGCCACTCTGAAGACAATATGGCTCCTGTGCAAAAATGTTGTTTATCTCATCAGGCGATGGCGTGCCAGGTTGTGGTCCGACTTAATGCTCTGAACTTATGCAATAGCTGCAGGAAGAGATGCCTCTGTGGCACGCGAGTACTTCTCCAAAGAGGAAATGATAAGAATAAGTAGGGATGACGTAGTGCCACATCCGAATATGTGATGGAATGTAACTGGAATGAGGAGTCATTCATGAGGGAACGCAACTGGGTGTCACCAGACAATAGCTGAATTATGAAACTTATTATTTAGCAACAGTGTGAATGTTTCTGTCAACTTTGATAAATGTGAAGCTGAGAATTTAAAATTTAGTTTTAACCTTCTGGGATTAGGTTCAATTTCAAATTATTAAATGAAAAATGCACAAACTCTATGTTATTTTTTTTGTTTATTTGTTGTTTTACTTTCCTCTATTTGTTTGTCTTTTTCTTGTGAAATATTGCATACTTTCACCCATTCAAATCATTCTAATGGTGCAATCTGATGACGTAAGTGCTAAAAACTCATGTACACACTATACAGTCATAACCTGTGATGTGTCGCAAGTAGATGTTGTGTCATTTTAAGGTGATACAAGCAACAACAAAAAAAAAGAAAAAAAGTCAGGAGCCACTGTGGAGGAGATGCATTAGGAGAACTTCCTTCTGAAGGCACATTTATATTGATTGGTATATACTTACTTCTGCTCTAAAATATTCTTGGAATGGATGAAAAGAGAGGGACAAAAAGTGTTCGTTTAATGTCGAATTTAAACTGTAAAAAGAAATCTTCAACTTTAAGGGGAACCACTTGAGAACATTAATTTCACTATATGGTATTTTTAATGCAGATATGATGGAAAGACATTCATATTTAAAGAAATACAGGCAGCACTTCACAAACTTCAGACCTAGGATGAACTCTCATTTATAGGCTACTTTTCAGAAGTTCAGATAAAGCAGAAGTCCCTATTAATTCACTCAGAGAGCAGAAGTGTTCCCTCTTCACTCATATGTGTGCTGATGAGTTCCTGCGCACCAATTAGTCATTGTGTGTGGCAACCTCAGATTCGGTGGAACCTTTTTTTAGAGGCAGATGTCAACACACCATGCACTCCACCACAGTTACAGCACTGGTGAAGTCACACCATTTAACAGCAGTGGTGTGCACTTGTGACGAAGTTTCACACACACACACACACACACACACACACACACACACAGAGAGAGAGAAAGAGAGAGAGAGAGTGAGCTGTTTTCCACAGAAGAGGAGTAAAACTGTTTCGGCTCACATGCGCTGTCTGTGGTGAAACATGTAGCAGACAGAGAGGACTACACAGAAAGCGAGTACATCACCCGCTTATATACATGCCTATAAATAACCAGCCAATGAGAAGCGAGCAGCTGGGAGGCACTGGGAGTTAAACTCACCAATTAACAAGGAGAAAAAGCTAAATTAAGTCAGAGGGCGGCCGCGATTGGTCGCCTGTGATATCATTTGCAATGCTTGACGCTGCTCGCTGCCGATTGGCTGTCAGCCTGAAGGCGTAATCCTGCCGTGAGGAAGGGGGGGGGGGCGGGCATCGAGGTTTGAATAGGGAAGTTTGCAGAGCGCAGTTGTTCCCCATCCAGTCCGGTGCGGTGTTTGCAAATACCTTCAACACAAGCGGAGAGAAGAGGGGGGGACGGACGGACCGCTGCTGAAAACAAGCGCCGCTTCGTTTTGCATCGCAGGGGATACTCTTCACTCTTGATTCCTATTCCACTGGCTGGTTTTTTTTTTATACCTAAAAGAGAAGAAAAAAAATCATAAGTGCAGCTATATAGTCTTCTCTTTTTTTCTTCAAACTCTGGAAAAAAAATGGATGTTCTACCCATGTGCAGCATCTTTCAAGAACTTCAAATAGTTCACGACACGGGCTATTTCTCAGCCTTACCATCACTGGAGGAGTACTGGCAGCAGGTGAATATATATCATATCAGCTCTTTTTTTTCTTCTTTTTTTTTTTAAAGTCAGAATATGAGCTTGCGTGTGGCAAAGCGGAACTCAGCAGGTTTCACGCTCTTTTTTTCATCCTCCTTTTATTTTTGAAATTTGTGCCTTTTAACAGCTCACACAAGTGAAATGAATCCCTCCGCTTATTAACAGGTTGTAAACACAGGTTGCCACACCGGAGCGCTATTTGGTTATCAGTTTCCTTATGAAGTTTTTGGCAGGCTGAAGTGGATCAGTGTGTCAGTCTGACAGCTGGAGTCGAGGCTCTGCTGCGCCAAGATGAATGGAGAGAGAGTGTGAGAGAGAGGGAGATGGAGTGAGTGAGAGAGTAGCAGAGAGTAACTCAACGCAGCACAGCAGAAAGCAGCGTGCTGGGGCTTTTTTGCTGTTATATTTTGAGCATCTTCTTCTTTTACCGGATGGTTTGAGGGGCATGAGCGCCGGTTTGATTCCCAAACAGGAGTGATGGCAGCCCTGTGAGACATTAGAGGAAGTGGGATTTGAATTGAGGCAGAATCAGATGTAGTGTTTGTTGGCTCAGGGTCAGGAAATGATATGATGTAGTGTTGTTTTTCTTCCTCTACAACTCTGGTTTGGCACAGTTTCAAAATAAATAATCTAAACTATAAATGATATGATATAATGTTCCAGCTTCATTTTTTGTCTTTTAATCTCACCTTCAGCTCTTTTTTTCTGCTTCCCCCCTTCATATTCATGTCCCCAAAACATCCACTTACATCCTGGTTGTATTTGCATGGGCACCACAACATGAGACCATATCAAATGTCAGCCATGGCCAATTCCTCCTTGCATGAGTAGACAGCAGCACAGCTGGAAAATATTGTGTAAGGCTGCAGAAGAAGAGTGTGCCCAGAGGAAATATTTATTCTGTGCGAGCCTTGTCAAAGCTGCTGTCTCTGAGCACCTTCTAATGAAAGGCCCCGCTTTTCAACTTTAATGGCCCTGTTGTAAATTGGGAGCCGGTGTATCTTTCTTTTTTTTCTCTCTCTCTCTTTCTCTCTTTCTCGCACAGCAGGGTTTGAGTGTCTGAAACTGAGGAAGGATGTGATTGCATGTGAGAGGTACGCATGAGGAAAAGCAGCTGAATAGCTCATGCTGGAAGGGGGAAGTTGAATGGCTTCCTTAAAAGGACTCTAATGTGTTCAGTGAGTCATTTGGGCCGTTCGAAATGACAGTGCACGTTTTTTTTGGCTCGTCGGACTCAGGTGCTGGAGAGCGGGTGAATCAGCTGAGGTGATCTGTGTGTTGTGAAATTTGAGCCGAGGCGCCGTTAAGTTGAAGTATTTTCTTCCGGTGCAACTTGGAGGTTGAGTTCCGCCACGTGAAGCCAGTGAATTTAGGGTCATGTTGCATCACACACACAAACACACACACACACACAACACAGCGTTTGTAAATATGTCTACATTTGATCACGTGCTGTGTGCAATAAAGATTACTGCAGGGTTTCAGCAGGAATCGCTGAGGTTTCCTGTTTAATACTTCTGCTGTTGGCATATAACAAATATTACACCACACGAGGCTTTTTGGGGTATGTGCACATGCATGATTTAAAGGGATTTCCCACACAGAAGCATTTAGCTGCTCTGAAGGAGGCTTCCTCTCTCCAGCGCCTCTGTCGTAATGCATTTATCCTCACTCTGTTCTCTCTTCTGTTTGCATCCGTCCAGACATGCTTGGAGTTGGAGCGCTACCTTCAGAGCGAGCCTTACGTCTCCACATCTGACCTCAAGTTTGACAGCCAGGAGGACCTCTGGAGCAAGTTGATCTTGGCCTGCGGGGATAAGGCCAAGGCCGAGTCCGACCCAAAGATGGTCACGGCCCACGAGGAGGACAATCACGATAGCCAAATCTTGGACACCAACAGTGTGAATTCTGACGCCAGCAGCGAAGCTTCAGACAGTTCTGAGGAGCTCTCGCCCACACACAGCTTTACCTCCAACCCTCTGGGCTCTGTCTTGGTTGGCTCTGGACCTTTTAGCCCCTCCGTCATTAGCACTCCACCGTCCTCGCCGGAGGCCAACTCCGAGCCCGGCGGCGTCACGAACGGCTGGGTGGCCACGCACACAGAGTTGCATTTGCCGGTCAAAATCAGGAACGGCGGGATCGCTAAGAGTACGGAAAAGACGGGAATCATCTGCGGGGAAACGTCTCCGGACGGCAGGAGGCGAGTACACAGGTGTCACTTCAACGGGTGTCGCAAGGTTTACACAAAGAGCTCCCACCTAAAAGCACACCAGCGCACTCATACAGGTGAGTTTCTTGCCCAGATGTGGCCACATGTGGTGTGTGTTGACATGAAACTGAAAAGAAGTTCTCTGCTGCTTTTTTTTGTTTAAAAGGCTTAAACCAATTCATGTGTAGAGTTTTCCACACAAAAAAAAATCACTTTATATTGAGTGGAGGACGGAAGTGGAAGTGCTATTAATTCAGTCTTCCACCTTCACGTCATTGTCCATCCATTGTGTAATGTAATTAAAGGGCCTACATTGCATGATGTCCTCAGCTGGGGCGATGTGAGTATTAGCTCTGCATGGCTGGATACCTAAACTGTGACCTAATCTATCTGGAATGTGACTGACTGAGCCAGTGAGTGAGCGAGCGAGAGAGAGAGAGAGGGAGGGAGTGAGGGAGGGAGCAGGGGGAGGGGTTGCCCATGGGAGATAAAAGGACTTCAAAACAGATTGAGTTTCACCATGGGAAAGGGTGAATGGGCGGGGAGCCAGAGGGGAGAAGAGGGGGGGTGGGTGGAGGGATGGGGGGGGGGGGGGGGGGGGGGGGCACAGATTTTGGAAGGCTTTGAATGGTCATTTTGAGCGTTTCTTATTTTTGATTAGCGGCGTGAAATTGCACGTGCAGACTCTCCCTTCATTACGTGCGGCACGCTTTGCAGCTGCATCACCGCATCCGCCCGCAGCATTCCCAGCATGCTTCAGGTTGCGTAAACGTGTGGCCGGTGATCCGACAGGTTCCCTGGAATCTGGGTCTCGAGTGGCTTGTCACCACCTATGTCATCTAGCTCAGCCCCAACCACCCACCCACCCACCCACCCCCACCTGCTCTCCCTCCCCTCGGGGGTGATTGATTTGCGCGTATTTAAATAACAACAGCCCCGAGCAAGAAGAATGACCCGTCAGTCATCGCCTGAGCAGAGAGTTCCTTTCTCTTTTTTTTTTTTTTTTTGTGTGCAAACTCATCTCTCAAACTCAATCAAATGTCAACTCTTTTATTTTGTTTTTTGTTTCGCAGGTGAGAAACCGTACAGGTGTTCATGGGAAGGCTGCGAGTGGCGTTTTGCACGAAGCGATGAGTTGACCAGACACTTCAGGAAGCACACTGGGGCAAAGCCATTTAAATGCACTCACTGTGACAGGTAAGCTTGGTTGTTGTTTGGATTTTTTTAGAGCAAAGAACATCAGCAGTCCTTTGATAAGATGCAGATAGAGAGGGAAGGGTTACAGCACATTCTCATAACTCTGTTGATGCGATCTTGCTTTTCTTGCATCATCCAAATAGAGAGATGCATGCCTTTAAAAGATTGAAAGCGCTGATGCAAATAGTTTAAAACGCTTTAAAGTTGTTATGAAATGAAATTTAAGCTTCCAGAAGATAGAAACTTACTCCTTAAAACACATCCCTGTCAGCAGTTTTGCACTTTTTTTGTTGACTCCCCCTCTCTCTCTCTCTCTCTGTCTCCCCAGATGTTTCTCCAGGTCTGACCATCTGGCTCTTCACATGAAGAGGCACATCTAAAAGCAGGGCGAGAGCAACAACCAAGCAACGCAGCGGAGAGGAAAGTTTTTTTTTTTTTTTAAAGAAGAAGACGAAGAAGAGAAGAAGAAAAAAAAACAAAACAAACAAACGCCGTCTCCCGACCAGTCTCTTGGTTGAACTGTCCCAGAGCAGAGTGGCGGGAGTGTGTTCCAGCCAAAGCATGCCGTTTTGCACCATACTGAAACCCAGTGCCTCCGGAACCTCTCTTTGGAGAAAGGCGCTCTGAAGGTTGTCTGTTGCAACAAGAGGACAAAATCATGGAATGGGGGGGGGGGGGGGGAGGAAAGAGATTTTTTTTCTTTTTTTTCCCTTTTTTTTTTGTTTTGTTTGAGAAGGACTTGACACATGACAAAAAAAAAACAAAAAAAAAGGACCGGAAAAAAAAACGACAAAACAAAACAACAAAAAAAGCATAAACGACACACACACAAGAAAAGAATGAATGATTTCGTATGTATGGTGCATGATGTTTTGGGGACATCTCCCGGACAGCAGATACACTGGTACTTTACAAAAAGAAAAAAAAACTGTCTGAGGTAAGCATGTGTGCACTGTGAATGTCTGAGACTGGCTGCCTGGCTCCCCCCCCACCCCACCCCACCCCACTCACACACACCCCCACCCATCGCCCTATCGAGGAGAAGAGAGGATGGGTGGAATTGATGGATGGTCCGGGGCTGGTACCAGTGTTGCTGTGGACTGAATGGGTTTCTCGGGGGAAACATTCCATTAGTGTTTCCCTGGTGGCAGCGTGAGGATTACCTGCCTGTTTGTCTGGCACCCAGACTCAGGGGAGAGGAGGCGGGGTGGGGGGGTGGGGGGTGGGGGGGGGGGATTCTCTAAAAAGCTGTTGCGGCCTTGGGTTTGACCAGAAAGAGAAAAAGGGGGTCGACGTGTCACCTTCTGATGATGACCCAGAGACCAAAAACCCCTTTGCCCCCCCCTCTCTCCCCGGTCACTGTATGACAGGAGCTTTTTTTTTTGGTGTTTTTGGTGCAGCTACTAAATGTGCAATGTGTTATGTAGCCTGGTTTATTATTTTTTTACAAGCTACAAAGCTCATTTGTAGTCCAATTGTATAAGCTGTGTGCTTAGAGGTATAACACAACTATACTATAACTTCAGTATCATAGACAGGTGTTGCATGGTTCTAGGGTTTGTTCATTTCCTGTTTCCACTGTAATCAGGACTGCAAATAGTTTCAATAAAAGTGCAGCTAAAATGCGAACGGTTAAGTGTTACAATATTGTACATAATGCCTTGATGATTCCCTCTTCATCAATTTCCCTCATTCCTGTTTTTCATCTGGCTGGAGATTTCACCACTGCTTGCAATTTTTTTCCTCTCTCTTTTTCCTCTCTATCTCTCTTTCTCTCTCTCATTCATCCTATGCCTTGAGGACTAATTTTTTGATTTTTTGTACTTTCTTTCTATCTAATAATGCACTGTTGACCTTAATGGTGCCTTATGCAAGTGACTCAGCCCAGTCGGTAGCGGTGGTTTGCACCCTCGGGAAGTCACGTTTGTTGTATGGGTGATTTGACAAGCTCGATCAAGGCTCAATTACAAGATTTGCTCTCGCGCCTATTTGCGTTTTTTTAAAGACAGAAGTGTCTGCATCCCACTCCCAGTAATCACGTTCAAATGTAAATGTTCACAACCTTCTCTCAGATGATTGCCTTTTTTTTTCTTTTTCTTTTTTAAATCTTTGAGCGCCAATTAAGTTAATTTGTCACATTCGATTAAGTCAGATCATGTAAATAAGACGTATGCTGTATGTTTAGAGCACTTAAATTCATTTATTAAAGATGTTAACTACTGTGTAGTATGTACTGAAGTCCATTACACACAGCTCTAAGGTACAAAATGGGTTATTTAGGTGCAGTGCTGCTCCTTTTTTCCCTGTATCCCTCCCCACCACCTCCTCCTCCACCGCCACCACCAACCCAGACACCATCCTCCTTGTCCCCCCCTCCCCTCTGTTGCTTGTCGCTGCATCCCCAGCAAGTGGGACTGAAGAAAAAGCTAAAGATTTATTGTAATTAACAGGCTGCAGTTGGACAGGCCTCGCCTTGTACTGCCTCTCAGTAATGAATTGCTAAAGGCTTTGTTGGCATGGAATCTGTCACAGACTGCTGACTGTGTAGGTTGGTTATTGACCTGTCTGGGGAGCGTTGTTTTAGCCAAGCTGCAACAGTATTATGAAAACCACAGGAGCGAGTGAGGGGGTGGGTGGGGGGGGCTCTCGGGAGGAGATAAAGATCAACCATTGACGGTGCGCTATGGAAATTTTGCAAAAAAAAAAGAAAAAAAATACCTCCACTGAAGTTGAATCTGATCATTTTTGGGTAGGTGGAGGCACAGGAGGGGATGGATGCTCGACAAAAGGTGCCAACTAAAATAATTATAAGGATTTAAGCCTATTACTGCTTCAGGATAAAGCGATGTGTGCCACCCACTCCAGATCAGCGACCTTGCTTGTAGGGAATCCGATGTTGCAGCAGGCACGCTACGACATATGGATTTCAGATCGGCAGGGGTGAAAGTGGCAGGATGAGTACAAACTTGAAACTGCTTGCTGCGATAGATTTGGGGGCGGGGGGGTGGTGGCGGTGGGGGTAGAGGGCAGTGCTGGCCGTGCCTTTTGTGGGCAAAGGCAAGAAACATCCATTCTGTGAAAAGCAGCAGCCGATACTGTTCAAGTGGTAATTGAGCCTTGATTTAGGCCCCGTGTTTGCTCGCATCTTTTACACTCTCCATCATCTCTTTCATCCCACTATCCCAACTATTCTGTCACACACTCACACACTCACACACACACACACACAGACAGACAGACACAGACACTCACACAGCTCTTTGTTCTCAACTGAATCTTTGTATAAAAAGAAAAAAAAACAACTTTTGTAAAATTGTTATGTTAATGCTTTATGAAATTTTTATTTGAAATTGTTTTGCAAAATTGTTATATTTCTGTATGAATGTATTTTTTATTGGAATAATAAGAAATTCTTATCTGACTTTGGCTTGCTTCCTTTGTCTCATTTGTTGATTCTCCTCAGTTATGCTTCATTATTGTGAAAGCTTTTCGCCCGTGGGAGGCTCACAGCTTGTTGAGGATGAATGGCTACATTTCGACTTGCACGCTGCCCCCCCCCCCCCCCCCCCCCCCCCCCCCCCCCCAGTAATATGGACAAAATTAGATTAGGGCCAGGGTGTGAGCACCGAGGGTACGCTTCTGACATTTTGAATTTGTCACTTAAATAATGAATTAGAAACACGGATGTTCAGCAAACACCGAAATTCTTTCAAGTAGGAAATTGTGCAAGTGGGACATGGCATGGTTGTACCTGCTCTAAATGACCTCACCTCTTCCTGACTTGTAAATACCAGCATGAAAATAACTGGTTGCTAAATACAGAAACCTGACGCACCTCTCTCTCTCTGTGGCAAACACTCACATTTAGCTCTTTTTTTCACTCCCTCCTTCCAAACACCCCCTAGAAAAGTTTCTGTAAAATCCTGCTGCAGTGTAGTCTCAATTCCAAGAGCGAGTGACTGCTTGCTCCTTAGAGCTAGCTAGCTCTCATCAAAGCAGTATAAATAATTTATCTCCATCTCTTACAGCCCATGGCATTTAATTAGAGAGCCGCTTTTATACATTTGTTAGATAATTACTCTACTTGACACAGATAATGATACAAAACAGCAGTGGATAAACCAAAATAGCTGAATTTAAGTTACAAACTAACAAGAAAATAAGATGAAGAAGAGGGGGGAAAAAAGATCTCTGCTCCCCTGCTTATGGTGATGACCTAGAATGGGCAGGCAACTTATTAGTTCCTGTGATTTCCAGTAAAAAGCCCCTTTGGTTCATAAATGAAGCTTTGCCTGAAGTTGATAATTAAGCTCGCTTTGGAGAACCTCCCAGCTTTGGAGTGTTGTTTTTGCCCTGAATGCTGCAGCTCCTTGATCTCCCAAAACTGCTGCCCCGCTTGATTCGCCATCTTCGCCTTCTACCTGTGACGCTAAAGAGCAGCGCAAGCATCGAGAGTGTCTAAACTACTCATTGACCCACACTTTAGAGGAAAACCCCCCTTAGGCTCATATTCCTCTTCCAAAAGGTCGTACTCTTGTTTTAACCCTCTACAGTTGGCCACATGTTGCCTCTGATTCCCAGGCAGCTGACTCACATTCTAAAGCAGGAAAAGTGGAACATCCTCTTGTGAAGTGGACCGTCATGGATAATGTTTCTCGTAAATGTGGCATTGAGATGGCGTTATTCCTTTGATGTGTCCACAGCGTACATCCTGCATGCGCTTTCCCACATTGATATTGTAACTTGGTCCGAAGCCCGAAGGATTATTGGAAACAATTAATCACTTGAAGATGTGACAAGTCTTATCTGAATGTCTCTGGGGGAATGCGTAAGATGTGATCTTGTGTCCCGTGACAGTGTTATGCTGTGCAGACATGGTTTTGTCAAGACAGCATGGAATTGCTAAAGTAACTAAGTAGTTTTTAGTCAAAGCTTTGTCAAAGTAGGTTGCTAACCCTAACCCTAATACACCACCTCAGAGCAAACATTGTACTTTTGACTCCACCACATGTTCTTAACAGCTACAGTTAATTATTATTTTACACATAGTTCAAAGTGGCGTAATGTGATTTGCATCAGCTTTAATATACAATTGTACAATTTTGAGAAAAGGCCAAAAATAGTATCCATATTTATCTTGTGACCCTTCAGAAGAGCCAACACATTGGAAACCACTGGATTAAACCAAATTATATATAAAGTACTTAAAACAAGCTTTATTTGATGCATCAGTGTTAATAATTTAGTACAATATAAAATACATGTACTGTATAAAATAACACATTTTCATACCTCAAGGGACTGTATGAAAATAACTAGTGCAGAATTGCTTGAAGATTTCTATTTGATGCTATTTGATACTTTAAGTGAGATACTGAGATTCTTTTTCCTCCACTATATTCACTCAATAGCTATGGCTGCTAGTTATTTTGCTGATCAAGCATTTTCATACAAAAAAATATGAATAAAAACAAATATGATGTTTTGTTATAGATGAAAATACCAATATGTGATATGATATTAAGTGCTATACATCTTATATGTTAATGCAGTAGTAATAATAATCCACTAAATGAAAAGGACCATTCTGCATACTTGTGATAATTTAGGTATACTGCCAATATTTCTGCACTTTACCTCAAGTAAAATGCTGAGTGCAGCACTTTGTCAGGAATATGCACCATTTACTGTCAGCAACATCAACTGAAATGATGTTTATGTGTGGGACGACTAATCTCAGCACCAGCATTACCATTGTTCTTTACATTAGTTGTGAAATAACTCACGTATTTACATTGTATTGTTTGTTTTCATGTGATATACACAGGCATTAACACTGAAGAAGAGTGAGCATGTTACTCACAATCATTTCAAAGCTGCCATGCGTCCATGTCAGTTGTATCAGTGAATCTCAATGAATGTGACTATCTCTCACTACATAATTGCAAAGGGATTACTATTTTATCATTTCCTTTCAAGCGAAAGGCCTTCCAAATGTGGATAGTAAAATAAATCATTATCCAAAATTGCTGTGAAATAACAGAGCAGCAGGAATGAGAGATTGCCTCGCCTGAGTCACACACACACACACACACACACACATATACACACATGCACACGAGAAAATGGACTGTGATGGAGGCACACAGTGAGTTAAATGAGGGGAAATAATAAGGAAAGAGGAGGTTATCAGGCTCTGAGCCTGGTTCATTCAGCCAGCCAGACTGCAAGTCATCACATATGCAGACTTTACTCTGAAAGCACCAGCGTCAGGGCTTTCTCTCCCTCTCTCTCTCCCTCCCCTTCTGTTAATGGAGTCTATTAGGAGTTGGCTCGTAGGGGAAATAGGACTGAAATCAGAGGTCACTGACCCTCCTTTATGTTTCTGGCTTGCAAGCACCACAACCGCAGATGCCACCAATGCCATAATCACCATCATCACCATCCCCATCATCATCATCATCATCATCATCATCGCTATCAGCCTTCCCTACATTGTCATTCCCATTTCAATCCACAATGTCACTTTTATCATCAGAAACTCAAGTGCCATCAGCACTATTGTTATCCTTCTATCCTAATATCACTCCTCCTTGTTGAATCCCTCTTTAAATAATGCATATTTCCTTAAACGAACCCCCATCGTAAATTAGATTCGACACCTAATTACCATGTTGCAATTAGCAGAAGAAATGAGACAGGATCTGAGAACATTGCCCACAACAAAGTGTGCCAGATTAGATGGTTTTTTTCCCCCTTTTTTTGGTCTGTTCTGTTTTGTACTTAATCCCCATAAATACTAGAAGCTGCAGCTCTTTTTTTGCCTTTCAACTCAGATTAATTTCCGTTCTGACTGAAGCTGTACTGTGAGAGCATCGCTTTCTTTTGAAAATTGAGATGCAATCCTCAGAGAGAGTCCAACTCTCCCCAAAATTAAGTTACAGCCCTGCGAGAGATTTGCGGGTGACACATTGTAGCACCCAGCGGGGGTTTACCGAAAAACCTCTGCTAGACGATGTCGCCGACCGAGACCTTGTTACAGAACCCACGTTGAACCAGCGAACATGTCGGAGTCCAACGCAAAGTAGCAAAGGTGCCGTCACAATTTAGTGCGAGGATTACAGTTTGACGAATAAAAAAGCAGCTTCTCTGGACACTCTGACAAAAACCAGCCGTAGTAGCTTGCAGATATCTGTGGAATTACTCAAGTCAGCTCATCACGAATGAGAGAAAATTACTGTTTAATTCTACTCACAATACCAAATATATATTGAGCAGAACTACAAGCTTTGGAAAACTGTGGTTGCATGGCCAGTTTAACCTGCTAGGGGACTTCAAGGTGAAAATGATTACTATTGACCACCAGTTTGAGGTAATTGCATCACTCCCGACAACAAAGCTCAGCTCAGCAGGAGTGGGGAGTGATGATACTAACTTACCCTTTAGAAGAACATAGACTCAAGTGAATGCTGGGGTTGAAGTAGGGCTTTTGAAACAGCAGTTCAGATGACCACAGAACAACCTATGAGCAATGAATGTGGGGCCTCTGGGGGCACTGAGATTGTGGTGCCCACTTTGATCATTTGGTAATTCAGCCTAATGTAGTTGTTTGGGTCCGCCAACTAGTGCGATTTATCTCCACTAATGAGATCTGTCTTACTAAGAAACTAATCTGTGTATACATATTTTCTAAAAGACTATTCATTAATATTTTAGCATGTTACCATATCAGTGTCAGTATGAGAGGAGTAGGGCTGGGTGATATAGTTGAAATCCTCATGTTAAGAAGGGTATTTCCCATATATCTCACAGTATGGCAAATGTGTGCGATGAAAGTGAACAATGAACAAAGACACAGTCACATCATTCTTTTCAATGGGGCCACTGCATCGACACATCGGGAGCGGCGCCTCATAATTAAAGAAACACGTGATTGTCTTGCAAAAAAAAAAAGTTGAACCTTGCTCAGATTTTCCTACAACACAATCTGGCATCAATCCGGCAAGGAGCTGTCCAACCACACATTCACACACTGTTTACCTGGCAATCACTGAAGTGGAGGATACAATAGCAGATGATTGCTGCTAAGATAACTTCCCAGAGTTGTAAAATCCTGTATCATCCTGTATCATATAAACCCCTGTGCAGTTTGAAATAACACACGCCCTTCAATGCAACAGATACTGAAATGACTTTTTCAGTTACAATAAGTAATTTTGTCTGTTCTGGAGATACAACTTACTCTGAATAATTGATGTGAACAACAGAAATGTGTAGAATGTTAACATAATAAGGTCGTATCACCTCGATATGATTCTGCTGACATTCTATAAACTATAACACTGAATTATCACCCATCTGTAATAGAGACCTTCTGGTTAGATTATGTGGATCATTTTAAATCATTTAATGAAAAAACGCAACCATGACGCATTCATCTGACAAATAATCATGTACTTCAGTGATGATAATGTACTGCATGTGTGTGTGTGTGCGTGTGTGTGTGGGTGTACTGTAATAGAGACACAGAGGCAGAGTGACAGAGGAGTCTCTGGGTTCACACTCAGTCCTCAGAAGATGCATCTGCAAAGCTCAAGGTAAATGAGTCCATTTGAATACAAATCCGGGTCGAACTGGGTCACAGTCATAATTGTCTCTGTAATTAGATTCACTCTCCGAGTCTCTGGCTTGTGTCACTCCGGCAGACAGCGGTGGTGTACTCAGGAGGATGGACCAAAATACACTGTTAGCCTCTGGAGCCACAGGTCGAACGGTCAAGAAGAGGTGAGGACAGGCGAGTGTGCACATTCCCATATAATGGTCCCTGGTGTAATGGTGTTTTTGTCCCTGCCCTTTCCCACTCTCATTAAGGCATTCTTGGTGGGTCACATTGCTTTCAGAACTATAGATGCGATGCTTCGGTAGTTTATGTACACTAATGATCCCAGTTGTTATGGTACTGTCATGGCATTGGCGGTCATTCTGAAGCACTTGTTGCTATGTTGCTTTGTATCAGTGTCAGCACGTGGACAGAAATAACTGCATTGTCCCTTCTTCTGTGTGAAAGGCTCTGATTTCAGCTGTAACACCACTTACAGTGTTTCCCACAAATCCATGCAGCCCATCCACAATCTAAAGGGCAGGGATTTCATTTACAACATCTAAGCGAGGTGTCAAGCTTTATAAAAGCTGCTATGATTTTCAATTTCCACTGCCATTATATAGGTAGTGAGCAGAGACAGTTGCTAGTTGAAGTCAAGGTCTGAGATGCTTTAAAGTCCCCTTCTCTCCTCTACAGGTTAACAGTGGTGCATTTGCATTAATCACCATGACAACTGCCTCCTGACTCTGTGTTATGCCTGGCAGAGAGAAGAAGAAAGAAAGAAAGCAGCGGAGAGACGACGATAGCCTCCTGAAAAGATGTATTTTAATTTCACACTATGTGAATATTTTCACTTCAAACTGTTATGCATTCCGCTTTGCTCAAATCACAATTATTGTATGAAAAGATGAGACCATAGCGTACAAGTTGTATTACTTTTTGCTTCTAAGACCAGATCTGTCCACCTAATCTGTGTCTTAGAAATCCAGAAAATCAAATAGTAGCACAGTTTTTCCTTATATCTGTATGTTTATCATGCTTGGGGTTGCAGAAGACTGGAGTCTCATGTTTCAGGTGAAGACTAAGGTTATCCAGGCAAGGCAATTTATTTACAAAGTACACTTCATAGACAGTTGGACAAGATGCTTTACAAATTACATAATAAAATATTTGCAGTTCATTGTCAGTGATTCCATCCCTGACTCCGCTTGTACGCATTTCAAAGTGTTGTTGGGCTAGATACTCACCCCTGAATTGTTCATGATGGGTGCACCAGCATCCTGCATGGTAGCAAGGTCTGGGTACCATTTAAAAAATGACAATACCAGTACCAATCCAAGTACCCTTAAAGTGATACCAATACCAACTGAGTACTTCATTTGATATCCAATACATATTTTGTGCTTATCCGCTGAAACAGGCGTGTAGTGTAGCCACACTTTAGAGCGTTTAGTTGGCATCTTGGCTGCTGAACTGCTGTCGCATTAAATCGAAGAACGCTTGCATTGATTGGCTGTGAGCAAGTCCATACACATATTCTAGCATATATATATTCATACTCATATTTTCTAGCTCTGGGTGCAAAAAGGATCAACTGCAGTTATTGTTTGATGGGAGACGTTTCGATACTACTTGATATAGATTTATTTTGTCGAACTGATACCCAGCCCTAATGGTAGCTAAGATATTGTCACATATTTTGTAATCAGTATGATTTAACTGAAAACACAACAGTGTGGTTTAACAAGCAGCTAACGTTAGCTTAGTAACAGTGAGCGCTTTTTAGAGAAGTCCTCAACTAGCTGACCAACACAACGAAGGCAAGACTACTGGAGTCCAGTTGGCAGCAGAGAAGACAGTATAAGTACATTTAGTAAGTAAAGTAAGTAAAGACAATTTTTAAGTAACCATGGGGTACATTTCTTCACTTTTGGTAGAAGCTAAGCGCTTTCACACACCTCCCACCCCAGCACTAAGCTAACGCGTTTCACAGCCGTCTAAATACACAACCCTTCATCAAGCTACCAGTAAGAGTAAATTTCCAGTAATCATACTGTATTACTGGGATATACAGGAGCAAAAGCAAATGGGTACAAGTCTTGAAATCATAATTAACCTGTAAAAGAATTAACTTTGTTAAATGATTGTGTACTTTCATGTCATCACAGGTATGTAAATGTGGTCATGTAAAGTCAGTCACCAGGTTTTTATGCGTTTGATATTTACATTTCACTTAATCATCTCTCATTAAAACCTGAGGGCACAAGCGAACAGTAACGCTCATGCAGAATATTAATCCGCCTCTCTCTCTCTCTCTACCTCCATCTCAGGAATTAATTTTGCAACGCGCACCAGCATTCTTTGGACTAGACCCTAATTAATTTTTGGTCACACTAATTAATTATCAACTGAAAAAAGTGAGGAGCATATAGGAAATGCTGTAGCATGTGATGAGGAAGAAGGGAGATTAAAAAAAGAAAGAAAAAAAAAGTTGCTGCTGGTGCTGAAGGCAGCGGGGTTGATCTACATGCTAAACAGTGTGACAGTGTGTAAAGTGAATGTAGTGAAATTATCCCATTTGCACAACCTACATTTATGAACTTTTGTTATGGTATGTGGAAATGTTCCTGTGTGTGAATTATACTGTTAAATTCCTCGTGTTCGGGAAAATGCTTTCACCAGTTCACTGCTCTCTACTGTAGGTTACACATATGCAAATGGTCTTCACAGCCACATTGGGAAAAAATAAATGATAGAAAGGGCATGTACTTTCTATTTTCAGCTGACATGTTCCAGCATATTTCAAAGATTAATTGCAGCTCCCTGTGGAAAAAGACATCTGTCCTCCAATTATTAAAGCGATTGTTTTGTTTCGCTGGCTTATTCTTGGGGGTCAAGTGGGTCCTCTGGCTGCTGATGCACAACACTTCTGAGACGACACTTAGGAATGCTAAAAGGTTTCATAACCCTGGATCGACATTGAGGATAATAGTAGCCTCTCTCTGGGAAGCAAGTAGCCTTTTAGTACTACAGTAAGCTTGGAAAAAAGCCGACACATCGAGCACACATGATGCAGCAGTTATGTGGAAATCTCACATTTCCAATTTTGGTGCTTTTCATGCTTTCGGGGGTTTTATCATCAAGTTAAGACCAAAGCTGTTTTCCTTTACTTCTCGACAAGTTGACATTTAGATGATAGAACACTTTCAAACTGTAATCTATTTTTATAGAAATAGGAATTTGTGTTTTTTCAAACAGAAGTTGAGTATTAAATGTGCACAGATTGCTTCTTTTTGTACTGTACATGATATTAAAATCTAAAAAAAATTGATATAATCAGTGAAGGTAGGATGCAACTCTAAAGCTAAACTGATATACCAGCTCTGTGCGTCATCTGGTTGGTGATAGTTTGAGAGAAGTATGTAACCAAGAGGCAGAGAGGCTGACTGACTGCACCATGTCACGTCCAATCACTGTGGCAGACAGGCAACAGGTTACTTTGCATTTTAATTATGAGAAGGTCAGGCCGGGGTTTGTGCGCTAGCATTGTGCTTCATGTGATTAAACATGGACTGGCCGCATAATTTATAGAGCACGGAGGACGCTTTGACCCCACCGCAATTTTTACAATCTCACACAAGCCTTTGTTGGTGAAACGTAAATAATGCCAGTAATTTATGGCAGAAGGATGAAGGTTGTTGGTGGGAAAGAAAGAAAAAAAATCAATGATACATGTTTAGGCAATTTAATTAACACATACTCTTTTTCCCCCATCACACATTCTTTCTGTCTTTCTTTTTAACAAGTGTTCTCACCAAAGAAACAGGAAACATCCAAAAAGTACATTTCCCACAGTAAACCTGCGGTTGCAAATTTCAGCCCTTTAGATCTTCTAGCATTTGTCACCCAATACATTTCACTGTGGTTGTGCATTCTCATTTTTTATTCCCCACTGAGCTATTTTGAGGGCCGGCACTCACAAATGCATGAGGTGAAAAATAGCTGGCATAGATTACCTTGTGTAGTTTGAGAAATTTTAAAACATCACTTCTTTATGGGTGCCAACCAACATCCACCATCCCTCCCACAACAAAAAAAGGCTGCCCCTTTTATTCCCTATTTATTTCCCATGGAATACTGCTCTAATTCACATCCACTTTCACCCCGCTCCCATAAATGCTTACAGATGCCATTCACTTTGCTTCAGAACAGTAGCCTGGCCCTGCTCCATAAGATCTAGTTCTCAGACTTTAGCCTTTTTCCCCATTTGCATACTGTAACACAGCAGGGGGGAGGGAGGGCTAACTTTCTCACATGGGAGGCCAAAGACTGTGACATAATTGTTTGGCACATTATGAACACTCTGTGGCTGTGAATGCAGCCTCCCATGCTTGGCTGAAGAATACACTCCGGCAGAAATTGGACGTTTTGTCATGTGAGCAAAGGGAGGGGTCACGATCAAAATAATGTGTTCCCACCCGCCCTCTAGGAAATGCTTGCCCACCCATGTCCAAGTGATGTCAACACTGAGCACAACAAAAAAGAGCAACAACCTGTCGTAGCCTCAGGGTTGCCCCGCTCTTGGGCTCAGGGCCCATTCATGTAATTTTAGACCAGCAGCCTTTTCAATGACAATAATCCACCGTCATTATGGTTTTAATGGTGTTTTTCAATATAGCTCTCCAGATCCACTCTCACTCCAAACCATAAGCATCCTTTAGTACTTTTGAACACACACCAGACCTGAAAAACAGCGGAGGTGACGACATCCCTCCCCTCCCGCTCCTCTGCTGATATTACTCTTGGCCTTTGAGGGCCTCTGAAAAATTCCCCTATGATGAGCTGGAGGCGCCTGCTCAGTGGAGAGGTGATTTCCATAAACCAGGTCACTGTGGTGATTGTTAGGACTATGATCACTCATATCCACTTCACCATGAGGGCATGCTATTGTTTTGTCCCTGTGCCAAGCTCCTGTCACCCTTCTTTACATGGACAAAAAAGACTTTTGCCTCTGCAAACATGGAGGCTGAAGATAAGAGAGGGGGAAGCTAAAATAATCAAAACTTTACACTCTGTAGTGATATAATATAGAGTACAGCCTGACTGATACTGGATTTTGCGGCCGATACTGATATTAGGGAGTAAAAAAATTCTGATATCTTATATATACACAGAATATATAGATACAAACACACATTTTTTAATGTATTTTAAAATATTAAATCATGGTTACCAATCTTATCAGCGAGGCTACAGCCAGCAGCCAGTTAGCTTAGCTTAGCATTAGGCCTGACAACAGGAAACGCTAATAAAGCTAATGCTAAAGATATGTAGCTAAGTGGTGAGGAAAGTATTCAGGCCTTTCACTTAAAGCAATTTCAACATTTTAGGAAATAATCTGTCTCGCTTTCTTGATTTAGATGAAAATTGATATTCTCATGTTTGTGCACTAAATATGATGCTAGAATCAGCAGTGGGGATATCTTAGCTTAGCTTAGCATAAAGACTTAAAGCTAGGGGATACAACTATGGTCTGGATCTGTGTGTAGGCAATAAAATCTGCCAACAGGCACCTCTCACCGAGTACAATCTTATATCTGTAAAAACACTGTGTTTCACCATTTTGCGGAGGATTAGGTGTCAAACTTTATCTTGCCTGGGCGCAGTGACTTGCTGGAGTCATCGCTTTTAGGCTTTTACTCTTTAAATTCCTTAATTTCATCCTACTCAAGGACAAACCATAAAAACACACAGCGATAAACCAAAAAAGCAAGAAGACTCAAGAGTTTTCTCTTACTGCTGGCATCACTATCACAGTAAGATAGCAGCTGCAGCCAAGGTCTTGATCTCTTTGAAAACGAATCTAAAAATATATATCCAAATGTTACTGTGGAATTCTCCTTGTTTTTCTTTCAATTTTAAGTTCATTTTTCATCTAAACCACTGCTTATTGAAATATAAGTGTTCAAAATGAGGTTTTTTTTGCCTCCAAAGTGCTCTGCCATTAAGAGGCAGAATCCAGTAAAACTGAAGCACCAATCTGCTGAGAAACACTTTTGATAATAATTTTAAAGAGGGAGGAGAAGGGCCTTTTTGGGTTTACACCAACCAGAATGGGGATCTGCACATACTCACGCTCTCTCTCTCTCTCTCTCTCTCTCTCTCTCTCTCTCTCTCCCTCTCTCTCCCTCTCTCTCTCTCTAACAAACACACACACATAGGCAGAAATAAAATGGACTATCAATACTCCAAGGTACGCCGAACCCATTTATTTACAGTTTGTTTTCAAGTCATGGTTGGAACATACAACAAAAACAACTGAGCCTAGTTTATATTTTAATTAGTTTACCACTGTTGCGTATACAAATCATAATTCTGCCAACACCCCGCAACGGATCCCAATAAATGAAATGTACATTTTGAAAATTGAGCAGGCACGCTTCCAGAATAAAGGCCTAGTTAATCATACACAGACAGTTATTCATTGATTCTCTGCATCAAGTCGACTTCTGATACCGCACTTCCTCCTTATTTCCCCGCCAGCTATTCATTCCTTTTATTTGCATGACAGACTTCACGCAAGACGTTTCTTTTTTTCTCTCTCTCTCCTGACATTGTTTGGTTTTGTTGGTACGTATCCTGTTGTTTTGTTTTGAGAGGGTAAAGGTATTTGGGAGACTGAGACAGCCATATCAACCCTGTTTAGCATAAAGCTTGTGGCTGGCCCCGTCCGTGGCCTAATGAAAAGTAGAAGATAGGCTATGCTTGTCATGCTTGGCTAGCCCTGTGATCGGCAGACTGTGGACAGTTACTCTGCTTGCATGCCAATTAATCTCACCCTCTGAATTTCCCACCGTCCCTGTTTTATTCACCGCTTAATGAAAAAAGTCTGAGGGGTCGGCTTAAAACAAATCGTCATCACAACAATGCATGTAGGATTTATGTGCCATACAAGGGCTTTATCATCATTTTTGTGCCTGGAGATTTTATAGTTTCACACAGATTGATTCACTTTGCATGCTTGCTCCAGATATGGACATTATAGTCTAATGGTTTTATTTAGCTGGAGATAAAATAAGGCAGTACTGTAGGAGTCCCAGTTGTGTAGGATTACAGCTTTCCACGGACTGTTGGATGCCTCTCAGGATCATATTTTCCACCTTTTGATATGGTGCATTGGTTAAAGGGCACTTTCAGCCATATTAGCATGCTGCTCAGGCAGCCGCTGAACATTATTATTCTCTTTTATTTATGTGTCAAAGCAGTGGGAGGAACCTGGATCCCGGCTCAGGCTCAAACGCTCCTGGCTCTGTCTCAACAGACAGCCTGAGTATCTTTAAATGGCCAGTCATCACCATCGGAGAGCAGATAAAGATGGATTTCAGATGAAGATTCATCGGGTGAAAACAGACCTGAGCTTGCTGTTTTCAGCCCGCATCATTCATCACGCATCATCTGCTACATGCTTACAAAGAAATAAATAAAAAAACAAAACAGGCAAAAAAAACAACAACCGAAAAGCACTCATACAGCTATTTTACAAATCAACACGGAGCTGACAAAAAAAAAAGCCCATTCATCATTAATAATAGACGTGTTGGCTAAGCTCACAAGGCAAGTGAGGAATCCAGGTTACAATTTATGGGATAAATATTTCATCGCTAACATCTGTCTGTGTATTCTGTGCCAGCGTGTTTTGAAGTTGTTACAAATGAACGTCAAACGGAAAGTAAGTGAACAAGCCGTCGAGGGAATGGAACAAAGATGTAGCAGTGCTGGGAGGAGAGAGGAAGACTCACAGATAAAGAGAGAGAGATATGAAAAAACTGAACAGCAAACAATTTTCCTTGGCTCGTCAAACAAATTAAATATTCGGTTTGGTGGACCTTACTGTACTGCTTATACGGAGGAAAACAAAAAAAGAGAGAGAGAGAGAGAAAGGAGAGCGGTGGGGGTAGGGGTGAATGTGTGCCCTCTTGTGCCCTCCCCCTCCCCCCTGTCTTTTGGGACCGTGCCACGGCTTGGACAGTACTCGCATTCTTCCACAGCTTATCCCAGGACTCTCTCAATTAAGCGCTAATAGGCAACCACACAAAAAAGAACGCTCAAATTTAAAAAAGAAAAAAAAAAGAACAAGAAGAATAAGGGGAGGCACTCACTTTGCTGACATCAAAATTATTTTGGGCTCTTTTTTTTCATGACTTTGAGGGGAAATTCCCACCTAATTGCCCATACTGTTTCCCATTTCCTCTTTCTGTTTATTTTCCGGGTTTTTGATTTGATTAGGATTCCTCGAATCCTTCCTTTCCCCTTCCTTTCCCCTTCCCCGAAAGACAACTGTCTTCTCACTAGAACGTGGTCAATAAGAGAGCAGCACCTAGGATGGAGGCTTGACAGCTCTGCTTTGACAGCCACTTACATCGGCGGAGCACAGGTCAAAATGTCAAGCGGTCCATTTTGACAAAGTCTCGTGTTTTGACAGATATTTCAAAAACAGGCCGTGCTTATTGCGAGCAATACCAATAAGTTAACAATTCAAATTAGAGTGTCGGCTTCCTTCCTCTTCCTAAATAGCTTCCACTGCCATTGTATAATCAAGAAGAACAGAATAACACTGAACATGAATACAAAGTGCCTATAGCAAAGCACCATACTGAGTAGAGACTAAAGCAGTTGCCACATCAGAGCACATCCATATGAAATGAGTTACTGATGGGGCTGTTTTTCAGCTTCAGAGAATATGGCACCGAATCAAAAAACCCACACTTTCAAAAAGGAGGCAACCCCCACCCTCCAACAACGCCGCCGTCCCCCCCTCTATAACAACCAAAAAATACAGCTTAGGAGCCAAGCAGGCTGTGCACCCCAGCGTCTACACTAATGTGAGAATGACTTGTATTGATGCAGAAGGAAAGGGGGGGGGGGGGTGGGATAAGTGAGAAAATAAGTGTTACATCTGATGGTTGTTCTCTCTCTCTCTGTGTGTGTGTGCGTCAGGGTGTTTGATAAATAAATGATGTGTGCTTTCAGTGGCTACAAAAGTGTTAATTTCAGTCAAGTTCATTTGTTTAAATCTGGTTAGAATGCTTGTGCCGGCAACCTTGCATCACTAATAGCTGCCTTTTTCACACATTTTCCCTCTCGACTTTACGAGTGCTCTCCAAATCCCTCTCAGTCAAGCCATCTGAGCAGGTAGTGGACCAGGCTAAGCCTCGAAAATGTAAACAAAAGTACTAAATATGACAGAAAGTATCGCCAACCTTCACCACTTTATGTTCCTCTGCCTAATCTGCCTCCTGTTTCTTGATTCTTTCCATTTTTCCCAAAACACTTCAGTTTGGTTGAAAACAAAGTCACAGAAGGTCATTTCTGAAAAGCACTGAATACCACTCCAGAGTTCAATGAGTTTTTCCCTCATCTGCATCCTCTCAAGAGAGCTTTTCTTCCTCAAGTGCCGTAGTGGCCACAAGGACAACTACAAACATTCATAATTTAAATAAACTTCATTACACTGGCATTTCACAAATGCGGAGAAGCTCTCGAAAGCAGGGGAAAGAAATTCAAAAGCGGAGGTAAATGTGATGAATGTAGCCAAAATCTAGCTAATTTGGGTCAGAATTTGAAAAATATATCAACCGTGATCCTAAAGAGAAATTTCCAAGCAATGTCATTGTTGCAAACATATGTCAACAGTAGGAAAAAAAAACCTGGAATGAGTTGAGTTGTGCCATAAACTGCACAAATTATATATTTAATGGGTCAGAAATGTTTAATATCCCGTGTAGAAAACCAATGTTCAGAGTACAGAAGTAGCTTAGCATCTGATGATATTTTGGGATATAAAAAAGGTAATTCCTCAACACATTCCAGAGCTATTTTTTATTATCTATTGATTTAGCCTGGACCGACTAACCCCTTTATTTGGCGTTCGTCCTATTCACTCCTTTCCAATCTAACATTAGACCCACGTATCCCCAAAAAAACTCTTTGGCTCTACCCACTGTCTTTTAATCCTTCCAATCAGATTTTTTCAGCCTTGAAAACAACTTGGATTCAAAGAAACTGTCTTCTTCTGATCTGCCAAAAATAACCACCAGAGTTGTTTCCCAGACCAGACAGCCCTCCCAGTGCTGCATGCTGAGTGCTCTGGTGGGCTGAACCAATGGAGAATGTGCCATTAAATCATGTATCAGGGTAATCCGGAATCGCTTTACACCCAAGTCGGCTTTAAAGAGCAACGAAACTGGCTTTGCTGGTTAGCTACGGTCCTGCATCCCCCCCTCGTTCCCCCCCTTTCTGTTTTCTTTTCAGTGTATCCTGGGAACCTGTAGAAGTAATTACATCATTGTGATTCTCCCTTTCAGCTCGTCCGATTGATTTGGTGGGAAACTTTGGTGCAGGAAGGAAGGAATTGCAGGTGTGTTTATAATTAGGACAATAGAATAAGCAAAAGAGCTGTGTAAATGTTCTGTGTTGTGCGTGTGGGGCAGATGGAGAGGTGTTTGCTGTGATTATTTGCACGTGTTTTCTCCAGCGCTGCCATCATTTATATCAGCTAAATATAACTTTTAGAATCACTTGTGTTCAGGGAAGCATTTTAACCGAGTACTTAATGAAAGCAACCGATACAACTGATTGTTCGAACTAAATCAAAGGCTAGAGGTCACATGTGTTTGGCCTCATTAACAAACTATTAAACCTTTTGCGTGACTGTGGCCCCCCAACGTTGTTGTTTACATTTGTAACCCTAGCATTTCCCCATCTCTCCCCCTGGAACTTCCATAATCTCAAAGGCCTTATCCAATGTTCAGACCTGTCCATTAGTTTCAACTCCCAAACAACTATTGTGGCGCCACAGCATGCGGTACACTCTCTGGCATGTGTACTGCTAAAACGAAAAAGGAAAAAAAAGCAGAGTGACACACAGTTTCTCTCTTTTGTTCCCTCGTTCTCTCCGTGTGCATATTTGTTGTGCTGTTTGTTCCTTGTGAAGTGGAGTTCCCGTGCGACTGGCAGCCGTCTTGGCGTGAACCTGCCACAGAAAGAGTAGGCCACAGTTTTATTTATAGATGAGGCCCGCTATGACTGTCTGCATAATGAACCGTTGAATACTGTATGGTGCAGAGATGCAAAGCACACCTGCCACTTCATACACGATAAGGTGATGAATGCAGGAGCGTGTAAACAGAAAAACAACTTTGTACTGTTGTAATTTTGTAAATTCTACTTCTCCTTTACCCCTGCTCTAGCTTTCAAAGTGCACATTATCATGTAAATTAGTTATTCTGCAATAAAAAAATGGGACATATCTCTAGTAAATATACTTGACGCACAGTTTGGGTTTGGGAAGACATTTAAAAAGCCCCAGATAAGTCTTTGAAATTCATTGGCATTGCAAATTGATTCTGACAGGTACTTTCACAAGGTTTATTTTCCAATATGTACATTGAAATGTGGCGTGCCCTACTAAACTTATTTTCAATTTGCTCAGTTTCACTCCGTTCACTTGAGGTCAGAGTCGCTCAGCGGGGAGAAAACCTGTGCTGTGAATCTTCCATCTCTGACTCTCACTCCTTTGCACTTCAAAGTCTTACTGCGCACCTTGAGATCACCAACTCTGCATCTCAGATGGAGAATAAAAGAGATACATTATGCTTTGAAGAAATTGATCCCTGAAGATGGCAAGCTGGATGTCAGCCAGTGTGGTTATGATACTGTTATGGTTCTGTGAGGCTGTTTTTTTTTTTATCCTTTTGTGAAAGCAACGCTATTAGATCTGCTATTACGAGTCAATAATCTCCGTCCCCGGTGTTGCCACTGTGCTGATGTGTTTTTGGATGACATGTCACACGGAAGGGTAAGGTTGTCTGCAGTAATATTCTAGGATGCAGCTGAGATTTGACCCAATTTGCTTTCATTTACAAATGCTCCTTCCTGTATAGGCTGTAAATCTGCACTCCAATAGGTAGAATTAGATAGAAAAGGTAGCATTATCGCAACTTGATTTGACCAAATCTGCTGCTCTCTGCGCTGACTCTCCATATAACGACGCATATCAGAGTACAGCAAGCTGGAGCATACAGCAAATTCAGCAATCAATGTGAATGTGAAACATGCTTACTGTTCAGTGGACCGGATGGGGGGGTGGGGGTGGGGGGTGGAGTGAAAAAGAAAAAATCCCTACTCCTGACACAACATTATTTCTATGAGTCTATTAGAAAATAACAGCATTTGCAAAGACGGGGGAGGAATACATTATCAGCAGTTAGGCTGAAATGACAACACACATTATACGCCGATTAGTTTACACAAGGCAGCTTAATGGATCCAATCACAGCACATTAATAAACAAGACACTTAGCTTTGTATCTACCTGAAGAGCCTCATCAATCTTTCATTGAGATAGCCACAGTTGGGCCAAGGCGGCACAGGGTCCAATATTTTTGACTGCTTTGGAAACAATGTCAATCGCTATATCGTGTGCTGGCACCGCTCCTGGTTATGCACAACTAAGAACAAAAGCTGCTCCGAATGAAAGAACAATCAGTTAAGATTATTCTTTCTGCCCCGTTGCACAAAATGACCGCTATATATCTGCAGGAGTTCAGAGGGATCGCTGATCAATACCAATGAATCAATGATTACTTTGCCAGGTGCTTTCAAAACCTCCCCATCGGCTACAGTTCTGAGACTATACCCCAAATCATCCCTAACACTCTGACATTTTCAACTGCGCAACAGTGGGGAACGCTCCTAGAAGAGGATATTTTGAGACATTTCATCTATGAAGACTAATAAGCTTCATTTTCAAGCCAACACAAGCAAATGCCAAAGCTGTTTTATTATTGCAGTATTTAGCGCGGTGATGTATTACCTATTTACTGGGTGTTTCTCTAATTAGCTAGCTTTCCTGTCTCTGCTGTGAAGATAGGAGTCATTGTTTCTGTCAAGCAGAGGCCGGCGTAGCTCTCGATGAGCGGAGGTGTTGCCGCTGTATGAGCCAAGAGGAAGTTGTGTATGACATGATAAGTCCTGTGATGTTGTTGAAATTCCTATTAGCCACCCAGATAGAGCAATAAAATAAATAAATGGCACGAATAAAATAAAATGACCCAATCAGAAGTGTTTTCTAATGCCTGCAGCAATACGGTGAGAGCGAAAAGCATCCGTCCTGCAATGCTTATTCCCCAACTGTCTGTATATTTGAATTGATTTTGCACAATAGATGGAAAACGTGATTTTAAAGTCTGGTCCACCATCTTTACACAGCCCAGTCCATCAACACGCTTCAGATACAAGGGAGAAATAAACTCCAAATCTGTGAGCATACACTCAGATCAATCTATTATTCAGTCAATTAATCACCTCAAAAAATGCATGTTTATCAGTTGTCTGTAACACTTTCATTCTGATGGATTACATGCATTACGGCCCTGCTGCCGATCTGATTTGTATTCCTTGCCGTGCTGATTACAAAATTACACTGCTGATGCATTGGTTTTCTCCATGCAAGATTGATGGCACTGATGAACAAACCAACGACCAACTGATGCCGTAGACAGGGGGAAAAAATGCTAAAAGAAACAAATGTGAGGATGGAGGTGAAGGAATAGATGCAAAAAAAGATTGAATGGTTAAACAGGTGATGGACTGGATGACAGACAGGAGTCAGACAGGCAGGTAGACAGACAGACAGACAGACCGAGAGCTGAATGGCAGTCTTAGTAGAGGGGGAGGGGTTTAGCAGAGTTTTGGCTTCTACTCCACAGTTTTTTTTTGTTTTTTTGTGACTCGGGGGCGTATTCCCCGTGGTCTGCAGACAACCCCAGGCTGTTCTCTCAACTTCACCAAGTCTCTGTCTGTCTCTATCAGCCTGGGATCAGGGCTGCTCCGAGCTTGTGTGTGTGTGCCCACGCTGTCTGTTGCTTCAATAAAACCAGCCAGAGCAGGCTGGGACCAGGGGGAGATTGACAGACAACACCAGCTCACAGGCACACAATAATAATGGAGCACTGTGCAGATACACATACACTCATACACACACACACACACACACACACACACACACACACACACACACACACACACACACACACACACACACACACACACACACACACACACACACACACACACAAAGACATGCAGAGTAGTTGTGCAAAAACATGCATGCACATACAGATACATATTTCTCTCTCGCACACAGACGCCCACAGACGAGGGCGTGTGTGTGTGTGTGTGTGTGTGTGTGTGTGTGTGTTAGACAGGGAATAGCAGGCCTTCCTTCCCCTGGGTGCCAGGTGCCGACAGGACATCTTCTGCTGGAGGCAGTTATCTGAGGACGAGCTGAACAAGAAGGTGGGTGGAGGAGGAGGAGGAGGGTTTTCCACTAGAGTATTGCCAGCATGCTGCTGCAACATGCAAAGACAAAATCAGTGCATGTTGAAACCTGCACACCATAATATGCAAACGACCAGCTCTGAGGAGTGTGTGGATAATTTAAAGAGGTGCTTATATGCTCATCGTGAAATTGATTTGTTTAGCAGATAAACGCATAAACAAATTACTCATGCATACATATTTCACCAAGGGTGGGGTTTCATAAACTTTACTGGACTGTAATCATGCTATTTGAGTCCAGAGTGCAAGCAATTAGAGAGCTGTCATCTGTGGTATGCTATACTCATAAGAATATAAGGGGAAATAGATTTTATAGAGAGGAATTTATCATTAAAAGCTAATGATGTGTAAAAAAATGTTTATAAAAAAAATAAATGAAACAAATGTCAATATATAAGTGTTAAGGTGTACTTACATAAAAAAAGGTTTTATTCTCTTCATTTGCAGAATTTAACTTAATTTTTTTTTACCTCAGTGGTGTTTTTGCAGTCAGTGTTGATTGCCCACTAACATCCATTGTAGTATTATTTCCAGTACATTTCCTTGACTGGAAATAAGAGTGAATGAAAGAACATGTCTTTAAAGTGTTTTCTGATCTGTCTCCTCAGTGGTCGAGCTGTTGCTGTCAACAACTCAGGAGCCTCGTTATTGGAAAATTCTTCAAAACCCCAGGTCATGTTCATTGGCTTTAAAAAAAAAAAAAAAAAGTTGGCTCCCATTCTTCAAATATGTACTGAAACTTGTCTATAACTACAGAACGGCTAGTGTGGTTAATAAAACTGTGAATGTGAACAGCAGGTGTGAGGCAGGACATGGGCTCCTGCATGAAAACACCCATTCAACATTTAACATCACTTCCACATCACTTTGCACCTCACTTCATAAAGTACAGAGAGTGTTACTATTGGACATATCCATATACATAGCTCAGTAGTGGCCATTGTAGCCCAGAGATTTAAAAAATAAAACAGTGAGAACTTAACTAACAATGGCAATATAATATGTTTAAATGAGGACATAATCAAAAGTTAAAAGTAGTTTCACAGTGAAGTAAATGGTGTTTAATATAATACTGATGTGAACTTAATGTTTTTACTACTTTGCTGAATAGCCAATTGCTGATTTGATACTGTTTCCTATTAACCAATGAAATAGGTTAGCCCCGCCTCACGCTGTACCTGTTTGGTTACGCTGGTGAGGTGAAAGGGCGCAGTGCCAGTCATAGCTGCTAATCTGAAGACAGTGAAACATGTTGACTCCGTTGTAACTCTGTGTCTTACATGTATGTATTTTTGTTTGTTGTTTGTGCCGATATTTACTTAAAAATGTAATATCGGGAAATATCGGTATCGGTTTTTTTTATAACCGATGTTTGTTCTGTAGGCTTCAGCATTTCCGAGCCTGCATAAACGCAGCATGGGACGTTTACCGGCGCGCGCTTGATGACGTATAACAACAACAACAACAACACGCTAGACTCGTGGGTCGCTAACCGTGGCTAACTAGTTCATAGCGTCCACCGCCATGTACACGAACACACAAACCAGAAACGAGGTTCACCTCCTCGTTGTCATTTTCTCTGTTATGTTTTCGGCGAGAGGCCTCTGTGACGTCACCGTCAGAGTCCTACTCTGCTATGAGCCCCTTTCCACTGCAGGAGAGAGACACAGCAGCTGAGAGGATTGTAATTTTTTTCTATCCTTTTCTATATTTATTTAGATTTTTGCATTTAGAATTTATTATTGTTTTTCCTTTTGCTGTTTGCTGTAACACTACCTCGAGCATTCCTTGTTATTGTTGAAACTTTAACTTTTACAAACCTTTGTGTAAATACAGTTTTGGGAAAAAAACAATAACAACTGAGAGGACGTTCCTGTAAAGTTCCCGCCTCCAGAACGGGGCCTATGTCTGTTTTGGAATTATGACTGCAAAGCAGCATAATAAATATGGCAGTGTCATATTGGCACTTTTTTCCATAACTTAAGTTGAAGTTGTTCTCTTATTTTGCACAGACAGTGTTTACATTTGGAAAGCCATGTTGCATTTATGTATGCATCCAGTGGGGCATCACAATACAATTAGGCATAATGTGTTAATTCCACAATAGGAGATAAGTTGTTACCTAACAGTTTTGGTGTAAAAAAGGTACTCGTATTTCTAATTGCTTTGAAATTTGTTGAGCTCAATTTAAAAGATGCAACAAGAAGAGTTTGTCTACCTTTATATTTGTTAATTACTATGCACATTAGCCATCATTGAGTTATTACAGTATGTCAGCAATGGATTTATTTGGTTTCATAATGTTTATAGGTGTGATTGTGTACTGTAGAGTGAATGTATTGATTTAGATAAGTGTACTGCAGCTTTTTAAATGAGACATGCTGCATTACATTTAAGCTTCATCCTGTGTTCAGTAATTTTTATAGTGTAACTTAACGCGCAAGGTGTAATTTAATTTTGACCTTTTTCATAGGTCAGGGTTTTGAGTTGGAGCCAGCAGTGGATGGCGCGCCCCAGGAACTGAACCTTCATCCTACTCACCTGGAAGCGGTAGGAGTACAGTTTATTGTTTTATTTGTTTATTTTTTGGGATTTGAACTGAACCCATGCTTGGATCCCATTTGGTTATTAATATGTAACCTTGTGTTTCCTTATTGTTGTTCTTCCTCTTGGCTCCTGCTGTTCCTAAAGTCTTCTGATCTGGATTTACATTTACCATTAGTAACTCTGCATTTTCTACTAAGCGCTAATACTGGTTTAATCGTGGCTAAAAAAAAGTTGACTGTTGGTTGCAGAATGGATGCAAAGATATGTCATGACCTTTGCTTCGGTTCATACCACTGAGAATTAATCTTTGGCTGTTTGCCTCTCTTCATCACTGACATTTGAATGCATTTGTGCTGCATTGAAATTTTGCTTTGTAATAAATTAGGATGCATCCATTGTAATAATCACCTGAGGACAAAATAAAAGGCCATACCACAGTACACCAAATTCAAAATCATATACCTTGGAAATACAAAACTGTCTTTTGAATGTGCTCCTATGTAAGGGTCTTACTTCCATCCTGCTGATAAGAGATGGTGTAGTTTTTGCTCTGTAGGCAGTTCCATAAACTGATACCAGAGAAGCAAATGTATCTTGGAGTTGTAAGCTCTTCATAAGGTGCTGTAGTGATTAGACTACACAGTCCACAGACTCTGTATTCATGGATCCATCTCAGCGCTGAGGCTATTCTAACTGCAGTCGTGTCGTATGGGATTACAAAGATACACAGACCGTACAAGATTACAAAGACGCAGAGCACAGTGGAAGCCTGTTCACCCTCTGCAGCATCCTTCTTGTTTATGTCCAGGAGATGTGGTAGAGGAGCAGGCAGCCAGTGGGGAATCCTCCATGGCCATGTAATCTGGGCTCTGTGCTTAGACATAGCACATGAAGGACAGGCTTATCTCTGGAGGGCTCACTGTGAAACAGCTACTGGGAAGACAAGGAGGGAGGGGGGGGGGGATTTCCACCGCTGAATAGATCTTTTATGGGAGCTGCATGTGTTCTACGATGCATTTACACCTCGATGTTGCAAGGTGATAAAAACCCTACAATGCTGGCATGCAAAATGCATTAGCATCTTGAATACAGGCGTGTGTATTTTGCAACACTGGTATGTTCTAGCTGATGTGCAAGTTTTGGAGGAATTGAAATCGTGGCTGTTGAGTGCAAATCTTATATCTACAAAATGTCTTATTTCTGCTGTGAGCGTCAGGCGTTATCCAGTGAAAAGGTTCAGTTCAGAGGTCAGAGAATGTTTTCCCTGTACACAGCAGAATACTGCTTCACTTAAACCTATAGTTTACATTATGGAAGGTACGTTTCTTTGCTTTCTTGTGGCAAGTTAAACGAGAAGACTGATACTATCTCTCTCATAGTAGTCCATTAAAGATGAAGCTGCTGGTTAAGCATAAAGACTGAAAACGGCGGAAAACAACCGCACAAATAACTTTTCCATTACTGTCCGTTTCCCCCTAGACTCAGGGGTCAGTCTCTAAATGCTTCACTCATAGAGACTGAGAGCAATGTCCCAGGTTTCATTGTTAAAAATGGTTGGAAACAATTCGAGTTAAAAAATAAAAAGCTTGCATTTTGAAACCAATCCAAAATCCTTAGGGTGGCCCCTCATATTGGGGCAGTGACATGCAGTTCACTACAGAGGAGAATGGAGGGACAAAATGTAAAAAGTGTAGATTTTTTAGCACCTCTTCTTACCGCCGTTCAAGCAATTATGCATGTTTAAAAAACCCAAACAGAAAGCACATATTTTCAGAGTTTTCAGTAGCAACACCCTGCATGCATCCTGCACATTCTTCAGTGAAGCCACAGTAGTAAACATGGTATTCTTCCTGACACGTAGGGCGGTGGGTTACACCACTGTTTTTCCTCTAAATGTTCAGCAGAGCTCACTGTACTTGTCTGAGCGTGTGAAGGCCTTTGTTAAGTTTCACCTCCTCTCCCCAAGGACATCTCCTCAACCCCGTATTACCCCGCTGTCACGTCACCCCCCCTCCCCCTCCTCCTCCTCCATCCCGGCAAGTACAGAATACTCCCTCCCAAATCCATTCCCTGTTACTATTTCATTTCCTTGCTTTTGTACTCTCTACGCACAAATACCAGCTCTGGGGCGGATCCCAACATAACAATGAGCCGCACCGCTATCTGTGTTTTAACTGGCTCTGCCGGAGAAGCTCGCTGGATCGCCGCCAAAACAATTCATTCACATGGAGTTCCTCACACGCCCATGTTATTTCACTCCTTTATTTTGGAAACTCTACGGAACAGCCTCATTCATCACTGCTGGAAGCGGCGCAAATATTTTCTTGTTCTTTTTAAGAAGGGAGAGAGCTGCTGCCACCTGAATATATCACACGTTAAATAATTTAACCAAAAGCTATTACGGTTGTTGTGGGTAGTTGGCGATGATGACAGTCATCATGAAAATAATGGGTATTTATTTTTTTGGAGTCACTTTAAGTTCAAGCTGTGGGATTATGTTTATCCTCCGTAGTATCTGCAACAAGTTCATTGAGTTCAAGCAGCCTGTAAACACCGCTGTCTGTTACCCAAGCCTCCATTTATTTAATCAAATCTCTCCATCCTCGGCTCTTGGCTTCCTCTTGTGTTTGTGCTTCTGTGGGCAGAGAGATACATCTTGATTTCATAATTAGTATGTCCTCTCACTGTCAGTCTTTACCTGTCTTCCTGTACATCATAAACACTCACACTTTATCAGGCACCGTTATCATATATTCTAATATTACCCAGCTGCGTATGTGTGTTTTAATGATTCACGACGTCACTGATGAGTCAACTACTGTCTGGCCTTCATCTTAAGATAAACTCAGAGACACAGCCGAGTTGTGTGTGGGAGTATTTGTTTCTCCACACACCCATACAAAAGTCACACAGCTATCAGTTTGAGTACAGCTATCTGGCAACTCACCAGCTGTCTGACACGTTCGAAATTTTATGACTTTTCTGATTAGATAGCAGGTAGCTGAGGTAAGTCCTGCTCCCCCGCGTTACTGTTGCTATGCATGTCTAACTTTGCATCCTAACACTGCACATCAAGCAATTTACAGTGATAACAGGATTTATAGCTAGAAATACTTGTGTTTTGGGGTTGAGCTGGCTAATTAAGGCCAAAACATTTAATTGAAATAACCCTTTTAGGATTTTTACAATGGCAAACATTCTTGGACAAGCAAAACAGAGGTTAGCCTTAAAGGACAAGCCCAACATTTTTCAACTCTTACAACAACATACGAACATTTGAAAGAGGTTTTCTTTGCTGTCATCATTCCTTCTGTTTGTACTGGGTGTTAAAAGAAACCCTTCAAATGTGCTTTCAATGTAAGTGATGAGTGCCAAAATCCACAGTGTGTCCACACAGTCAGTGGGACCAAAAATGCATTTAAAGTAGATGTGAAGCTTATATGAGGCTTCAGCAGTCTGAGTTAGTCATATCAAGTTGATATCTGCCACATTTACAGTCTTTTTAGCATTAAATTCCCTCCTTGTGTTGCACTGTTGAGCTGTCATGGAAGTATAGTAACAAAAAGAGGAACTTTGGCTTTAAAGAATGATGACTGACCTACGTTTTGCTGTTGTGTTTTTAGGCACCACCCTGCAGACTCTTTAGATTTCACTGCTTCAACATATGTAGAATATCCAAAGCTAGACAGGCATGGCTTGCCAAGTTATGAGACAGAGTGTCAGGCAGAGTATCAATTGCAAATACATTCAGGCCACACAGTTTGATTTTCTATGAAGTCAGCGCTGGTAGCTGTGTGTAAACAGAGCATTGTAGCCTGCATACCACACATCATACCTCGGTTTCACTGCACAGCTAATTTAATCTCTGTTACTATGGAGGTTCAACATGCACACAGAACACACAGGGTCATTTGTATGATATGGCTGCAGGCCCAAATATCACGTTTTGTGCCAGAATAGATTTCCTTGTTTTCCATTTAATGAAATCCATTTTATTTAGCAACGTCACAATTCATGTGTGACAGCGGGAGCCCCTAATTTAATTTCAGGAATAGAATTAGTGTGAGATAGGGATCGTCCACCTGCATGTCTTTGATCTTGTCGAATCTCACATTTCTGTGGTCCGATATTTTATTTGAAAAGGATAATCTGTTCCACGGGCGCAAAATCGACTCTCGGCTTCCTCACAAAAGGGCAAAAGTGATCTTAAAACTTCCAGCGTTGATTGGTTTTAATGAGAGAATGACCTTTCAAGGAAAAGTGGGATGGTTGATTTTAAACAGAATCCATATCAAAGAAGCCGTGGGTTGCAACAGTGAACGCGGCTCACCGCAGGAGGACGAGGAACTCATTATTCTGTGATTCTGTGACTTACACAAGCAGAGAGAGGCTGAAGCAGAGAGAACTGGAGAGAAAAAGGGGGAGGTAGAGGAGAGAAAACAAGCGTGGAGGAAAAAAAAAAAAGATTTTAAATGATCAAAATTCTAGTCACAAAACATTACGGCTTATGCCTTGTCTTTTACTCAGAGCGGAGAAGGCTCTGCAACTCTGCCAGCTGCCAAGCATGTTGCATCATGAAAACACACCAAAGCCTCAGAGGGAACAGTAGGGGGGATCCGAGCAGCATCAGACCATGCGTCCTACTGTTCCGTACAGTGTGCACGCTGGTTTTTTCTCGCAACAGTCTCTACACGGCACATATGTTGCACTGCAGGTTCGTGTCTCAAAGATCCCAGGCAATAATGAGGCGTACAGGTGATCATGAAGGATAATAACGTGGCTGAATATCATATGAATTAGCTGTTGTTGTGATCCTCCTGTGGATCAGTGCACACCGCTCCATTCCAAGTAGGAATGCAAATGGCATTTTCTGCATTAATCCGAGACACAGCGATTGAATTGCAAATGCACCAAAGTAACTGTTTTTAAATTCATTTAAAGGCTTTGAATAGTAATCGTTCTTTTCTCCTCCTGCACCGCATTGTTTAACACACGCAGTTGATTTTACTTCTTTTTTGGTGCATGAATCATTGACCACAGCTGTCATGTTAAGATGAGAGGAACTCTGCAAGCATATACAGTATTAACATACAGCACTTGACTGTGATGTAAAATGAAAGCTTCAAAACACTCGCTTTTACACACAGTGTGTCAGTGGGACATCCAGCTCTACTCATTACGCCTTTGCAGAAGAAGCAGCCGATTGAACAGATTGAACACCTGGACAATTAAAGTGTTTGAAGTTATTTGTAGCTGTTTGCATCATGCTAAGCATATTAATTCCTCACTGTATACAGTAATCTAATGTCTACAACTATGTTACTGACTCTGGCACTGCTGCACTGAAGCTCAGCAGTGCTTTGAGCTAAATGCTAAAATCAGCCTAGAGATGTTTAGCAGTCAGGGGATCACCAAAGTTACTGCAGTTCATCCTGTTGGGGAAACTGTAAATGTACCAAATGTTGTAGCAATCCATCCAAGAGACACTTAACTCAAAACCACAAATGTTATCATGGTGGAGTTAGAAGAAAAGTCAAGGATCACTAAAGCCCCCCAGGTTTATCATCTGAAAACTGAATGTTTGTCAAACATTTTGTCCTAATCCATCTTCTACAGTAAGTTTTTGAGATATTTGACTGGAATCTTTGACCTGCTGGTGACCCTGCTGTAAAATTTAGCTAGAACCAGCTTCAAACCTGAGCTGGTCATGAGCTGGTCTTACTGGATATATCTGCTGAATCAGCTTGCTGAAGCTGGTTTAACTGGGGATCAGCTGGTAGACCAGTTTTGTGTAGCTGGTTTTTGCTGGGTTTTTGACAGCTGGTAAACCAACGCTTAGTAAATTCAGTCCTGGTAGCTGGCCTACCAACGGTCAAAACCAAGCTCAAACTGGTCAAACCAGTTATTAATTCAAACTGGATTTTCTAGTAGGTGAAGCTAGATCAAAGATCAGGGGATCTAGTTATAATGATTCGTCCTCTGGTCACCGCATAATTTCATTACAATCTATGCAAAATGGTGAACGGATCAACTGGCAGACCTACAATGCCATTGTTAGAGCCACACTACAGGAGTAAGAATCAAAAGCTATATCTTGCCTTTAAACATTCATTTTTTAGATTACACAGTCAAGTTTTCAATTAAGCCTGGAAAACGGAGTTGATCAAGTCATGTACTTGTGTCAGCCAAACCATCTTCACTGTTCATTGTATATTGTAGCCCAGAGTCTCTGTAGCTAAGTTTTCAGTATGCATACTGACATTATTTACATCGTAATGAAATAACCACACATTTGACAACACACACACTCAAACTCATTTATTGGTTATATTTCAATTTCACTTTCCAAATGCTTGTTCCATGTTGTTATATGCTTTGCGTCAAAGGTCAGCCCTGTCAAACAGAAAGTGAAAGATTCCAACAGACTTTATTGTGGGGAGATGAATTGATTATTGGTGACCAGCTTTGGTTTATTCTGGTAGGAAGAGCTTCCTCCAGTGACAAACGTGCTTCAGTTCAGCTGTAGCTTTTCTTGACCAATGTATATGTTTTTCTTTGTGCTTATGGTCTTTTTTTTTTTTTTTTTTTCATTTCAGTTTTTCATATTTAAGTATGTATTTTATCACAACCCTGCACTGATTTAGTGAATAGTCCTCCACCTCTTGGCCAACCTTAACAGATATTAACATTTACTGTGACTTTTATGTCTTTCATTATGGATTTCTTTCATGGTCAGCTTGTTAACAAAGTTCCAGTATTTCAACAAGTCGTGCAGCATATTGCCAAACAAAACAGGAAGAAAAGGACCATTCTTGCAATGAAAGTGTACAGTGTTTCTGGAAAGCAGCGATTTATTTCCCTCATGACAGGAAGTGAACATCCATGACCGGGGCACCAGAGGATAATGAACTCAAACACTGATCTAAACATACAGCCTGTTTAAAACTGCTGTGAAATCTCCCTCGATTTTTTTACTTCCGGACAGCATAGCACACCACTGTAAATGTCACAGCTGCGTGCGCTCCTCTTTGCCCGTAGAGATTCTTTAGCATCTTTAAATGATGACACAAGTCAGCCCAGTGTCTATATCGGTCCTACGCAGAAGTGCAGCCCCACAGCAGCTATTTAAAGAGACCTGCTTCTCTCTGTCTGTCTGCAAATTACATAACGGGACATAGAGGGTATGTACTGCACTTCCATCTTGTATCACTTATAGCAGATAGTGTTTTAGTTCAGTAGCAGCTGCTCAAGATTTAACATGTGTAGCTGCTTTCAAGCATAGAGTGTATCATGTACTGTAAAGCTTTGTCCTTTGATCCTTGGCAGCTCTTTGATTGTCTTTAATAGTACAGTATAGAATGATTCATCCTTTTTAATGTTACAGTAATATATCACCTGGCAGTAGCAGATGAAACATGTTACTTGTGCCATGTCCTGCATATAAAGTGTGAGGTAGGTAAATCCAATCACACACCCACATATATATTTTAGTATCGGACAGCAAGAAGCAAAGTTAGAATCAGCATTCACTTCAGGAAATAATACTTAAAAGTATGTGAGCTGTAAGATTGTGCCCCAAATTCTGCATCTCATCCATGCGATGTGAAACAGATAATTTATAAAAGAAAAAGGAAAGAAATGTGATGAAGTGAATGAGGCAAAAAGCAGCCACTCCTGGTTTTTCCCTGGTTTTTCCCCTTCTTTTTTTTTTTTTGGTTAAACAGACACTTAAATCCTGTCACGCCTTCTCACATGATTTGATTCCACACCTGACAACTTTTATGACCTTTTTTCATCCCTAACCAGGCAATAACAAGATAATGGTCTCTGTCTTTAGTTTTCTAGCTGCAACATAAACTCACCCCGTCTCCTTTAAAAAAAACATTTCACCTGATTTGTCATATATAAGGTGCTTTGACACAAGTTAAACAGAAGAGTTAAGTCTCATCATTTCTTAGAGAGCTGAATACTAGTTTCTAGGTATGTATACAAATCATAAAAAATATTAGAGGTATTGATTTTCCCACAGGGAAAATCTCAAACAAATAAGGAGTAAAGGTTTGCCCTCTGGTTGAATGAAGACTGAAAAAGAGGGCGTTAACAGCTGATTAGATATAGTGGAAGGTGTGGACATAACACGAGGAGGGACCTTTTAACCGTCGGCTCATTCGCTAACGTTGAGTGACATTAAGCATGTATATTTGAAGAGTTTAATCTCAGTATACATACAAATATTTGGAATAGAAACCTAATGAGTCATCAATCAAGTGCTGGGTCTTAAATCACACACTTCTGTTAGCACACTTCTGTTAGCACACTTTGTAGTGCGCACATTTCAACAGGTTAGTGTTGTCTTAAATCAAACATTGCCAGTTTTCTAGAAATGATGTTGCAAGTTTCTAGAAATTACATTTAGCTAGTTAGCAAGTTAGTGTTCGCAAGATAGCATTAGCAAGCTAGTGTTAGCATCCACGTAATCGTTCAAGGTACCAAAAAAGGAAGTATGTATTTGTATGATGCCATAATGTTCACCATAGTTACAACATCCTCGGCTGTCATTTCCACACACATATGCACTCAAAATATGAAGTGTAAGTACACAAGTATGCAGTTTGAGACACAGCAACGGATTTGGTCATTTTGCCAAGTAATCCTTTAACAAAACAGTCACATCAACACCTCCCATGTACACAGAATTTGCGATAGCTTTTAAAGACCTACGGTCACATCAGAAAGTGACACAGCAGCATATATCTGTGCTGGTGGCCTCTCTCTCGCTCCATGTTCCCTTCAAAGGGCAGCACTGTCAAGATCATTTGTTCAGTGTTGTGAATTCGTATGTCAAAGTTCACCAAAGCTGAACCTGATGTGAAAGATTCACACAGAATTTTGTCGTTTTTAAATGCTGGTGTGAACAGACTTTACAGCAGTGTTTTTTTTTTGCTTTTGTAGTGTGTTTAAGAGAAATTCTTAAATGTTCCAAATCTGCTAAATTGAACACAGCTTTCAACATTGATAAGATTAGGAGCTGCTACCTATTGTTGTTTTTTCTCACCTTTTACTATTCATGCTAGTTGCCTACAAGCACTGAGCAGCGTGTGATAAAGTGAATCTACATGGATGATTTAGCTTTTTACACTGTTATCAGTTAAGAAGAAAAAAGATTATATCTCCAAGAGAGAAACACAAATAACAATCAATACATCATTCTCTAAAATCAGGTGTTCTCATTTAACTTACTTAGAAACTCCTTTTAAAGTGTCACTTAAGTGTCCTGATGTGCAGCACTGTCTGCCTCTGTTGTGTGTTAGTGAATGCACGCCGCATCGCCATGATTGAACGATAAAAATTATTTATTGACCTCGTTATAATGCCGTCGCTCGTCGAACAGCATTTGTCGGCGCTACTTTTAAAGGTTTATTAAAGTTTATGTGAATGCTGGCTTGTTTAATTTTATACCACTTTATATGACTTTTATGTATCTTGTTAGTTTTTCCACCAGGGATTTGTTGATCGTGATACTCAAGCGTTCATTCTTTCCCACACTTTGTATAATGGCCCCTTAAGATAACAAGGGGGGCATAAAAGTGTATAAAATGAAGACCTAAGTTTCCCATCTGAATTTTACTGTCAGGTTTTTGATCCCATGTGATCCAGAGTAGCTGTAGTGGAACATATGAGTTCACTTCAGTCATTTTTTTTATTCTTCTAGTTTCAGAGAAATCAAAGCACTAAATCAACACAAGCCATTCTGGTTGATATGCAGGAAGGTATTTTTTCATATAGACCAAAAAGATTAAATAAAAAAGGAAGAACTTTGAGCTGTGCAGAGAGTGTAGAGCAGCACCGACACATCTTCTGGATGTCCCTTTGCCTGCATTAGGGAATACAGGCTAGTATCAAGCCTCGCCTTGGGCTATAACCTTTGTTCTCTGATATCAAACCCATACAATAGTGCTGTACGGGCTCACAATTGCAGCGTAACATTGATATTCAGCCAAAACAGCAGCAGCAGCAGCAGCAGCAGCAGCGGCCTTTGAAATAATGTTTCCCATGCAAGACCATCTCTTTTCATTCCAGATGCACTATTAGGACACTCTATATCACAGAGGAAAACAGAGGGGAATTCAATCGATGTTCACTTTGAAATCCAACCCAGTAAAATTTCTACTTTGCCTCAATTCACCAGGCATGATGGTGATCTGGTAAGTGTGTGTGTGTGTGTGTGTGTGTGTGTGTGCGTGTGTGTGTGTAGCACATGCTGTGTGTTGCAGTAAATCGTAGCAGATTCCTCCCAGGGGGACATGAGGATGAACCGAAGGGAGAGTGAAGTAGGATTGGGAGGATGGTGGTTGTGGAGGAGGAGGAGGAGGGGGGGGAGGGGGAGGGGGGGGGGGTGTAGTAGCTGAGAAGCTGACAGAAACATTATTCAAATGATGCTCCTCTGCTTTCTTTTTACTTTTTTCTCCCCCCCCCCCCAGCAGCACACTAAAACCTGACATTTAGTCGCAGCGAGAGAGCGAGAGTGGAGACAATTCACTAAGATTTTCTACCATCCTCTTCTTTGGCTCTTTAGAATGGAAGGTCCCCGAGTCCCTTGGCAGAATTACATGCACCTCGGCCCTCCTCGACTCAGGGGCCCCCGATGTTTATGAATCAAATATTTGATTTGGAAGGACTCCCGTCCTCAATATTGCCAACTGCCATCCCAACAATAGAAAGGTCACAGCGAATCCGGCTTATCGGTGCGACTGTGCCGCCTGTCCACTCGCAGCCCGCTGGGCCAACACGCTGCTGGTGGTACTACAGGAGAGAAAGAGGAGACGAGGGGGAGACAGGAGATGTGATGAAAGGGGGGGGGGGGGGGGAGTGGATGGGGAGATGAGAAAAGCGAGAGTAAGACATGGGGGGATGGGAGGCGGATGAGAGGGGGAGCATCCTGCAAAAGCTGTCGCCTGGACATATTGTGCTTTGATGGGTTGGCTTTCATTTTTACTGCCGTTTTTCTTTGCTGTGGAGGAGCGGTATTAAAGTCTTCAATCTTTAGCTGATATTACAGGATTCACAGCAGATTGTGATAAACAGCACCGCGCCTTCCTGGGCACTTCCTCTCCGAACATCTGTTGAAACATCACACGGTGACAAAAGCAATGTAATTATACCGTACCACCTAAACCTACATACCACACAGGACCTCGTGGGGTTCTTTAAAGTAGGTGTCACTTTGGCAGACGAACAGTCGCAGGCAGGCAGGCAGGGGGAGTGTCTGTGTGTGTGTGTGTGTGTGTGTGTGGGTGTGTGGGTGGATGCACATAGCAGTGTGACTATGTTTTTTAGCTGCTTACAAAATCAAAAGTGAGCGCAGTTCAAACTCTACATGTTGCACCATAGAATTACAGCTCTGTCGTCCATATTCAAGTGGGCTGAATCATGAATGTTCACACCTGTTACTGCGTGTTACTTTGCACACCGTACAGTCAATTCAGTTTCTGGGTTAGATTATCGCCTCTACGTAGCAAAACATTATCACACAGGATTGTCTTAGACTGTCCTGCTGGAAATTTACCTTGCGAGGCAGCCGGATTCACAAGATTACAACAACATGACATCATGTGATAATCGCATCACCGTCACGCTTCAAGTTATGCGCTCGTGTCCAAACTACCTGTGGTGGTGAAAGACGATCGGTTCATCCAGTCACCTGCAAAGTATCTTTTGACACCACCTGCCCTTTTTTCCATCTGACACATCAGGTTTGTGGATAACTGTCATATTGGACGTAAATTAAAACTTGAACTGTGAATTCAACCCTGTGATCAGCCTAAATCACAAATTAGTGTAACCAAGGAGAAGAGCACCTAAACCCTGCTTATGTGGAACTTTGTAAACTAGACATATTAAATGCTGGTGTCTCTATGGCAGTCAGGTGATAATGTAGAAGTACAACATAACAGCAAACCAAAATATCATGTATCCTGATAGCTTTTTTTCATTTGTGTAGCAACTGTGCATCTATCCAATTCACTCTATTCAAATCACACTATAACACCCTGCAATAAAAACACTGAAAGAATCAGCAAGATATGGTCTCACTTGTGTTATCTCACTTCTGAATCTTGCCAGTACATGTTTCACAGGACCCATTCTTTGTAATAAGACCTTCAGTTGAAATCCAATGTTTATCACACATTTCACACGCTCTATGCTGGTACTGTATGTCATTTAAGACAGTTGATTGAAATACTTTAATGACGGATAAAAAAAACACTCGATAGGATAATAGATGTGCAGTTGAATTCTGTTGAACTGTTGAATTCCATTATGAAGTCATGTCGAGTGAGACTTGTTTTAGTAGGTGACGTCTTTGTTGTGGTGCAGTCTGTGTCTGGCCAGCTGTTAAACATGAGTGAGCCGTGTGCAGTTTAGTGATGCCTCATCAGATTTCTTGGTTAGAAAAAAAACAAACAGTCAAACGGCTTTTAAACTGTTTACTTGACCCTGTCATTTAGAGCCTCGTCCAATTTTAATTACACAGTCTTTGTACTTAATTAACGCGACACATTTGTAGCAAATGCATAAATGAGAAAATCCTATGAAAGGGAAATGAGAGAGAAAATGAGAACAGGAATGTAATAAATATTTTTTTATTTTATAAAACATATTTAAAATATACTTTAAAAAAACAACCATGACGTGACAGTTTTTATGCAAGAACAACCGCACCTCTTCCGGCTGAATAATCCCATATGAGGCAATAATCGCCTTCCTGTGTCACGCTGATGACGCTGCAGGTATACGGTACATCATGTATTTTATTGCTGTATTTAACATTCACACGTCCATCCTACGCAGATGTAGGACAAAACACAAGCACTCTTTGACTAATGTTACACAATCCAGTGCTCCCAACAGCCTGACTCAGCTCATATGGTGCAATAGCGGAGAGTATGCCATGCATCACCTCACCGAGACAGGAAGAGGGTGTGGAACCACATTTACAGTTCCAGGTAAATGATAAGTTTGAGTCTCCTCCCTTGGCCACTAATCCCTCAGAGAGCGGCCCGGGTTCAGAGGTCAACATGTAAATGCGGCGACGTAATCTGCAGGTAAACAGTCCAGCCCTCCGTACAGTCATCAAGGTAAATATTACTGTGCTCATTTGTCTTGCAGAGCGTCTGGTGGCAGGTGCCGTTTAAATGATGTACATTTCACAACGCTGATGATGACCTGGCCAGTCGATGACTATTACACCAGCGCTTATTGCTGCATAACATGTCTGGGCCAATTGTTTGCAATGGAAACACCCGTGATTAATTCAGTCACACACCGTGCAGAGGATTACAGTCGAGGCTGTTGGCCTTGTTGCTGGAGGCCAAGAGCGTGAGGGGCAGGCAGGGCTAAAGAGGCACATCGAGAAATGCAGAGAAAAAGGGCGAAGGGGGGGGGGGAACGCAGACGAAAAGAAAGACATATAAGACCCCCACAGTGAATGAGACTGCCTACTTATCAGCTGTGAGCGTGATGTGCAAACAGAGGCCTTTCAGGGCTGCCAGGCACACAATAGCTTTGTTTGCTATGCAATAGAAACCAGTTGTTCGCTGCTGAGTCAATATTTACTGCCTAATGGAATGTGTGCTCTGCTACTACCCCTGCTCAACAACACCAGATTGGAAGAGGGACTTATTACCTCCCTTTTCTGTCTTTCACCCCCGTCATCCTCTGTCCCTCTTCGTCCTTCCCTCCCTCTTCTTTATCTCACACTCCCTATCGTCTCATCCTTATCCTACTTCCTTTACTCCCCTTGTGCTCTCTGAGTTTTGTTACTCCCTGTATCCCCCCCACCCTCCCACCCCAATCATTTCGCCCTCTGTCCCATATCACATCTGCACCTCCCCTTTAAAAACACAGTAGTGGAAACTCCATATAAGGCACAGGATGGAGGGAGGCAAACAAGGCAGTGCTAAATAAAACATTGTAAGATTATATAGGTAAGGTAAGATGAACAAAGAAATCCACAACTATATTTAGCAGAGTTTAAAAAAAGAGGAGCAGTAGAAGTAAATAAATAAATAAATAACAGAAGCGGACAATCTTTTGTTTATGGAGGCGCCTGACGGCCAATATCCAGCCAAGGCCATGGCACTAACACAGAGAGAGAGAGAGAGGGAGAGAGAGATAGCTTAGCGATGAGATCACTACGCTGACAGAATGATCCCTTTGTGCCTGCGCCCGATGGTAGGCACTGAATGCATTACATGTGGTATTTACACCACCGCTGCTGATAAACTGCGGCTAATCACGGATGTTTTTCTTAAAGGTGCACGCAGCCAATCGGGCACCGACGGTTGACCGGGTTGTATTTCTGCTCCCACTGATACTGTATTGATCCTACATCTGAATCAAGCTCTGCCACACACACACACACACACACACACACACAAACACACACACACACACACACACACACACACACACACACACACACACACACACACACACACACACACACACACACACACACACACACACACACACACAGACACCTTTTGCCCAGGTGTGTAGGGATAACTGGAGGCATGACACACTTGTCCGAGTCCTATTTTAAAGGTTTTCCACCAGCCACCCCCGACAATCCATTCCTTTCAGTCATGCTTTCAGTATCGTTTCCTTACAGCCCCCGAGGATTACTGAGGAGAGAGAGGACAGTTGTGGGAGTGATGGTGCCGGTGGTGGTGTGGAGTCTGGGTGGGGGGAGGGAGGGAAGGGGGGGGTTTCCATAGTGACACCAAGGCAATGAAAAGATTGGACCAGTGGAGTGTGCAGTGGGTGCCAGTGTGTATGCGTGGTTTGGAGTTCAGCTCTACAGCTCTAGGTTGAGACACAGTGGAACCATTCATGATCTACTATCTGGCCCCCAATGGCCTTCACTCTTAAATCAGAGCCAAGCTTTTGCAGATCACCAAATCCAAACGCACTGTTCTCTATTTGCACCCAAATCCCCCAAAAAAAACCAAAATAACAAATGATCATTCAGATAGTGTTTGATGTCTTCTGTCATCTTTTTTCCCTCCCACTCATTACAGTCTTTTCATTTCTATCCAACTACTTTCTCAAAGCGGCAAGGTCGTATTTAATATCCCTGTCATAAAGAAGAGAATTGATGGCTCTGAGTTGTGTTTGTTAATGGTTGCGCGCTGGCCGAGGGATAAACAATTAGGAGGAGACATATTCATTGTCTCTAATTATCCTTTCAGATTAAATGTTTTCATAAGTTTGGCTCCTAACGAGACAAATCCTCTGCATGTACAGACGTCTGCATCTGTCCTCATTCCCAAACAAAATCCCTCGTTATCAACTCGTGCTGCACCGCGAGCAGGATCCATCAACGTGTATTTAACCAGGGCAGTTAGCTCCTCGTCTAATCGCCTTTTACAGCCACTTTCCATTGAACTTGACCTTACAGCCGGGTCCATTGACGGGGCACTGATTGTGGTCCGGCGTGGTCAAAGTACATTTAACGGTAATTTGTCAATGAAATGGCTCAAAACGTGTGCGGTTTTTGTAAAGATCCCCTCACTGCCCTGAGCATACATTACAAGAGGAATAATTTTCAAAAGGAGCCTTGATTATGTGAAGCCTATGTTAATGAAATCTGTGCTCTTTCATAGAATTGTCAGTTAATGAAGACTATAAACTGTGGGCACAGATGTCTTAAAAGAACTGCATCAAATTAAGAGCTGAAATTCTAAATCTGGTGTAATACCTTGAAGAGTAATTTAAAGATAAGACAATTTCTCATTTGGCATATGAAATAATTAATTATCTCTTTGGGAGAAATATCTTAACAAGGCTATTTAGTATGCATATAAAATTTTCAAATTGTAAAATCAAATTAGCATTATTAACTTATACTGTGTTAGATTACATCTATTCTTTTTATAAAGGTCCCACTGAGTTGGATTGATAATTAAGTAATGAAATGAGAATGTGTGATCTAATCAATGGCAGTCCATATTAGCTCAGCAGTCGTCATTCTAAGGTTACAGCATTGAGGAGGGGGTTCCAACCACTGGAAATGACAGAAGCCTGGAAGAATTGAGTCACAATGGCGATTTATTACCATGGAGCTCTATTGTAATGAGCTGAAAGCAGCTCAGACAATGTGGTTTGAACCTCACAGTGACTTTTGATGATCACTTTTCATTATACTACTTGTCAATAGATCAAGACACAAGACTGCTGTGAGGCTGGACTCAGTAGCCAGAGCTAAATGCTAACACTAGCATACTCACAACGACATGCTGATGTTTACCAGGTGTAATGTTCACTGTCGTCTTAGGTGAGCGTGTTAGCATGCTAACCTTAGCAGCCGATAGGAATGTATTTTTCTATGAACATTTTACCGTTTCACTGTAATCTCTTTATTTAGAGTAATGTTTTATCATTTTATTTTGATTGTCTTTTATTGCTTGTATTTTTTTTTATTATTCTAACTGTTGTCTTACCATTTACTTTTATTTTTGTCTAATTCCATTAATTATTTTAAAGTAGGTTTAATAAAATATTTAGATTTCTAATATATTATGTTTGATTATTTATTTTATATATATTTTACAAGTCAACTTGCTTTAATTCTAGATATTTTACTTTCATATTGGTGTACATAAGCATCCCAATCAGTCTTTTATAAAGTACTTTGAATTGTATTTAACCTCTTATATTAGATTGGTTTATCACCAAATACTAATAATACTCAAGTATTGCATATTCATATATTGCATTTGTCCTGATGGTGGTGCCACATGAAAATTGATGGGATCACCAGAGACAGTAAGATTCATCCTCTGGGAACCATGAATGACAGCACAAAACTCTGTGCCAGTCCATTTAGTAGATGTTGAGATATTTTATTGGATAAGTGAAATCTTTGACCTGCTGGTGGTGCTAAGATAAGTCAGGGACTCATTAGAGTTATTCAAATTCATTCTCCTGGGACCATAAATGTCTGTATAAAATTTCATAACAATCCAACCAATGGTATTTGAGATATTTCAGTCTGAAACAGCTGACAGGTTAATAACTATTAGACCTGATAGAACAAGGCACAGAGCCATCTAAATATGGAAGATTTGAAAGGCAGAGATTATTTATTAGTATTTGTTTTATTGTAAAACAAAGACATTTTATTCCCCGCAGGTAGTTTCAGCTGTAGTGCTTCGTCGATATATTTTAATATTTGGCCTGATGCAAAGAGACACAGTGACATAAAAAATAAAAAAAAAGCGGTGCTTCAGCTCCACTGCCTCATAGCGGGTTAAATGGAGCGGAGGGCAATGAGCAATTCTCCAACAATCCCTCTCCTCAGTGCTGCCGCAGGTTGTTCTTCCCCCTCTAAACCCATCGCTTCCTGGTGTTCCAGCTTAAAGCTTTACCCTGTGGGGTCCCAACAGGCTGGAATAAAACACAAGTGGATGCGGCAAGTTGCCATGGAAACTTAATAAGCCAGCAGTTGTAGTGAGAGAGGGAGTCAACTACAGTACCCAGTGAACCGTGCATCTGAAGGAAATAAATTGAATGCTGTGGAGGGGAAGAAGACAGAGGGAGAAAAGAGGCAAGGGGGACTGCGTGTTATTGTGAAGTAACCTTTTAAGTCGGAATTAAATATTTTGTCAGCAGTGTGTGGCTCTGAGCTGCCCCCAACCCCCCCTCCATCCCTCTCCTCCTCCACCGTGCCTGAAGGGGGCTGGAGGTTAAACGGCTGTCTGCATTGTCACGAGGATGCTCTCAGCCGACCGGGCCACCTTCTGCTGCGTGTCACAACTGGTGACCGAGGGACGACTGGCTTCTTTTTTTCCACCCCTTTTTTTTTTCCTCTTTCCCTTTAACCTCACCTACAGCTGTCATTGCTTTGACTGTCGGGCCATTACACGCACTTGTCTCCAGGGCGCAATTGATGCGCCACTGGCTGTCAAAGCTCAAAAGACTCCAACACGTTACCTGATTGCCAAGCGTCCTTTATGCGGCGTAAATCTTTCATTAACCACCGATCTATCATTAATTATCGGCTCCTGGCATTTATGGAGAGGTGGGGGGGGGGGAGATTGATAGCGGGGGATGGGGTTTCGGAGACATTTGACTGTTTAGAGAGCCAATCTATAACGACTCACAACAAGGATCCCTCTTAACTTTTATTTATAAGAGGCGGCCCTCGCTCGACACTCGTCAGAGGTGTTGCTCATCTGTCTAGCTAACCCGATAACGTTAGCGCTCGCGGCGGCTGGAAAACAGCTTTATCTTCATTCTCGGTGTCTCTCAGGGTCCGTCTCCATATGTTTTTGGACAGCTCGATGATCATCTCTCTTTAACTCCACGGGCTCCTCTTTTTTCTCTCGTCTCCTTAAAAGAAACAAATGAATTCCCTTCTGAGGTGTAAGCCCCCGAACCAACCAATACCAGCTTGTCTGTGCATGTGTGTGTGCACGTGTGTGTGTGTGTGTGTTCCCCCGTCGACTTAAAGGTGAGGTAATGTATTTGCTTTTGATTCAGGGGGAAGTCGACAGCTCTGTTGCCCAGAAAGCCTTCCATTATCTGGCTTTGCATAGGATTAGCTGTCAGCTACCTGCCGCAGTAAACAAACAAATAGGACGAGCCCAATTATAAGGGCAGCGTCCGCGACATCCTTATGTTGCCGTAGCACTCAATAAAAGCAGGCCTTGCGCGAGTCTATAAATCATCAGGAAACCTTGGCCTAAATGTGCCAGCAAGAGAACGGTTACATCCTCCTAACCAGCCCTCCTCTCTTTACACCCTAATTCTCTCCCTCCGTCCCGCTCTCGACACTATTTACAGCTTTTCAGATGCTTAAGCCACCAAAATATAGCGTTGTTTTATCTTTAGACAAGTCGATAAGGCAGCGTATTGGTTTTCTGCTAAAAGCTACGGATTGTGCTCCATGTATTGACTCATCAGCCGGGCAGTTCAGACATAAACACACACACACACACACACACAGACACACACACCCTTGTCCTTGGTTCGCTCACAATGTTTCATTTTCGGAAGATTCACCTGGTGGAGACAAAGATATTAAAACTAAGAACAGGGATCAGACCTTGGATAACACAATGTAACAAGAACGGCGGAGCGAGCGAGGAAAGAGAGAGAGAGAGTACGACAGGGGAACAGGAGTCGACGTGGAATGAACACCCCTCCGGAGTGCTTTATCCTGCATTGTCACACTCTGTTATCCCGGCAGTCTACTTGATATTTAGTGACAAAGACTAGATGTGGGCTGCCTACCTATGGCTGCTGCCCTCCCCTCCCTTCTCTTCTCCTCTCCTCTCCTCCTCAAGCCTCCGATGCACAAGCAGTCAAACAGAAAATGTTTCGCTTACAAGCTGATGAAAGTGAGACGCATCAGGTGAAATTTGCACCACTCAAGGTCTCAAAGTCGGGGGTTCAAAGTCAATGCCAGAGGAGGAGAAGAAAGGGGGTACCGATTGGTGCGTATACAGGGCTGCTAGATAGACAGACTGGTTACATTGGTCATTATTCCAGCTCATGTCACAGTGGAATGGGGGAACTCAGCAGGTTTCATTAAAACCCCACGAGTCGGACGTTTGGCTGTGCAGTTGTTCAGTCAACTGGTTCATCTGAGGATTCTGGGAATCAGTGAATAGAGGGTTATTGGAGGTGGTTGACAGAAAATGACCTTTGTGTGTTTTGGCCCACTGAGGTTATAATATGTTGTTGCACCGAGGGATCACAAAGGGACAGCCTGGACTGCAGCTCAGCCTATCCGTTTATTATGAACTGGGCTGATGTAAACAGAGGCATCCAGAGGCTCAGGAAACCAAATGACAACTGCCAGTCAAAATAACGCTCAGCTGACCGTGACCGGACTTTAAAGGTGAATGTTTTGCCTCTGGATCGTAATCTTTCAATGTTTTAGTACATAATTCAGCACCGTAATAATAATTCCATCACAAATAAATGTCTTGCAAAAAGATGAAGATCTGTCTCCCAAGACTTTACTCTGTGTCAATCTGCAGGCAGCACACTCCTGAGGCGCCAACTGTGGAGTGTTCCCGTGTTAACCTGGAGAAGACAAGTATTGAGCTTCCAGCAGGAAAGACACAATAGCAGAATTAGGATTCATGTAGCGTGGCTTTACAGGTACTCTTCCAAATGACTCCACGGAGCCCTTCAGGCTACTGTCAGCTGAAACCCTCACAGGAGACATACAGCTAATATGCCCTTGGTGTTTCACAGCAGTGGAGCAGATGGTTATGATATGGATTACACTGACAGTAAGTCAATAAGACCCAGATCCTGGGTTTGCACTGGATTAGTCAATTGTCTCTGGGCCCCCTTTTTATGATTCGGTTTTCTGATCGCTCACGCCTCTGTGCTCTTCAGCTCAATTTGAAGCTGCACTGCATCCTCTTCTTCTACTGAGACTTAATGCTGGCTTAAAGAAATAATAAACCCAAGCTATGAAATGGTGCTCTGAGGCATTTTTCCTCATGGTGGCTTGAAGTTCTGGCTTGTCAAGTCCGGGTAAACGCAGGATGCTCATTCTGATGCTGAGAGCTACCGGTCGTGCACACGGAGCCCTACACAAATCTCGTTTATTGCTCCCACGCCATATGTTACATGTCCATATGCTTTTACTCTGATATATGCACATAAACCCAGCTCGCAGACCAGCTTTGGTTACAATTAACCAATGCTCCATCCAACCAGGGTGCAGCAATTAAACACCATCCAATCAAATTTGTGTGACAACCAGACGCCTTTCATCACAGCAGGGATCCAGACGGCTCCTTACAGCCCACCTGCCCCGAGCGCTGTCTCAGCGATGGTCTGGAATTACTAATTAGGCAGAGCTGCTTCTGCACATCCAGCATGGGACACTCACGCCAAACCAATACAGTAAAAATTCCACTTGATCTCATCATCAAGCTGCGGCGCTTTTTTAAAATGTGTCAGCATTCTTGCTTTTGATCCCTCGTCACCACAGACAGAGGGGAGAGAGAGGGAGAGGAACAGTTTAGGTTTGTTTAACAGACTTTCACTAGAGTTTGCAGGCGCCTGCTGTGCACAGCGCACCGCATGCTTTTCAACTCTAGTCCCATTCAGGGAGGAGGAGGGGGGGCTGGATTGGGACAACTGAATGTGTTTTTTTTTCTTTTTTTGTGATCGGTGGACTCGTCTGCACTCATCTGTTTACACCAGTTGTCATGTTGTTGAAAGAATATTCGTGAGGTGATCGACTGAGCGCCTACACAGCTTTGAGCTGGAGGAAGTACACTTCAAAGAACACGTCTCAGCTGCGAGGCTCTTTGGTTACACTTTTGTTAAAAGCGATCCATTTTTAGCTATTATTCCAGGTTTTTTTGTTATTGCAGGTAGGAAAGGGGGGGGTTGGTTAACTGCGTTGGAAATATTTAAATAAATACAACAAAAACAGTGAGTTAAGTTGCCTCTTGCGAATTTGTAAATCTCCTCTCAGTCCTGATGTGTTTGGAGGGGCAAAGTGTTGAATACTCTCACAGCTGGAAAACAATACCACAACAAATAATGTATGAGGGGCCAGCGGAGAGGGAGCACACCGTAGCCAACACATATAGGAATTATTCATTAAACATGCACTATTCACTGAGTGTGTGTGAGCGAGCTGAAGCCAGTTAATATGCAGTGTTTTCTACAAGTGAGGCAGGGCAGCTCACCTCTAGTGGTAGAGAAAAACCTCTGAACCCACATTTCACTTTAGCTTTCACTTTCTTTCTTCAAAACTACCCACGTTCCTTCATAGTAAATAAATAAACAATATTTTATCATGAGCTTACATAAAAGTCAATAATGGCCAGGAACGTGCTCAATTTCAGCCCAATAAAACAAGCCAGCATGCTGCTTTCTATCTGCTTTGATAGGCAAAAAGCATATGTTGGGCCTCAAACTGAAGAGCTCATCAGTCATGACATACCATTAGTGTTCAAAAGGCCAATTACAAAAACCTACAAGGCACTCAGAGTGGCCAAACGGCAGACTTCGATTAGAGCTTGACCTCCCTGCGATTTGCGTGCGCAGCTAAGCACCAAATAATAGATAGAAGATCTTTAACATAATTATGCCTTAATGGACGGCGAAGCCACGCTGTCAAAAATTGATATGCAGACCTCGGCAGCGTTTAAGAGGAAATGGTAGAGCACATTTATCTCGATGTCAAAGAGATACTGAAAAGAGAAGGGGACAGATGGAGGAGTGACACGCTGGGATGTGGATGGCTGGCACCACCCTCCGTAAGATCATCTCCCATCAAGCAATTCTGTGGCAAGTGCTATCCAGTCTAATTGCAGTGAAAATATCCCCACCAACCCTTTTATATTTAATCATATCCCTGCTACTCTGTTGACAAAGCCAGATGAACATCATTTCCGTCGCCGTCGATTTTAGCAGCATATCAGCAGCGATGTTGACCAACTCCTCCAAGGTGACCGCCGATAACTGTGGTCAGCTCCAGTCCGCCGCACTGAGCAAAGACTTTTTGTGAAGTCAGCCCCATTAAGTCAGGGATAATTGTGTGTGTGTTCTCCATGGTGAATATTTGATCTGCTGTTTGCCCTTTGCCAGCCACACAGTGCAGAATAATGGCTCTCTTTGAGAAGCGCGAGGCAAAACCTTGGGCTCCCGCGACCCAGTAAGAGGCCAACCCAATTACTCTATTAATTATTAATTCATTGTAAAGGTCGTCCTTTTGCTCCATTATCTACACCAGTCTGAGCATGGCAATGTCATGAGTGTTAACAGGGCCTTCAGGTCAAAAACCACCCAGACACAGATGAACATTATAAACACTGCAAAGGACACATCAGAGTCTTCTAACAGTCAGAAATGGTATGGAACCATAATGTATGTGTATAATTAATGAAGCCTGTGAAATTGTAATGTTTGAAATTGGGCTACTGGTGTATTTTAAGTAGTAAAAATGAGTCTCTCATTGTCTGGGAAATTCTAGACACATATAAAATATTAATTTATGTAGGTATATGCCTGATTTAGGCAGCTTTAGAAAGAACAATTATGGGATTAGCTCATAAACGTCGCTAATGTAAATATCAGCTTGAAAACCACCTACCTAACTAGTTGAACAAAAACACAGAAGACAGATGTAAACCTTTATCTCTGGATTCTTGACATCCATTTGTTTGTAACATTGAAGCCATGAAGAACATTTGTGCACATATTCTGACGTTTGAAGTTGGCAAGTTATACGTTAGCTGCACTTACGCAATGCTAGCATAACGGGAAGAACTGGAAAACCCAATGGTGTTAGTTATGTAGTTACGTAATTTACGTAGCCTATATTAGCTACTTTTTGTGACATTTCATAACATCAAATCAGATATGAAGAATTTAGCTCCCTCTCAAATTAGCTGAATAGACTAAATTAGTGTAGTATAAATATTGGGTTCTCTTTAGATATAACTGTCAGGTATGGTGACTTTACAGCCATTGTCCCACAGGTTTGTTGAAACTTCTGTAGTTGTTTTCACCTAGTAACGGGATTTCGCAGCTGTTAGAAGTTTCCAAAATCAACTATTCGGATAAACTCTTTGAGGCTAATGCTAACGTGTTTCCAACTAAGTTGCTAGTAATAGTCCGAACAATATAACATGTACAGCCAGTTGTTCAACAACCACCAAAGTCTTGTGTAACATATTCTTATTCATATAGTTCATATGCCTCTCATGTAATATATGCGTATAGGAAGCAGTCCATCATTGTCAGAGTCCCTTATTGAAGTGAACAACAGTCTCGCATGCGGTCACAAGCAGATCAATCCACTTGAACCATGACCAACAGTGGGTTTGTGGTCCTGTGTGGTTACATGTCAGTGCGGGTGGAACGGTGGCTAATGTTGAATGTGTCGTCTGGTTTGACCTTTAGCTAATGGCGCTGGCACTCCTTAACAAAGGTCACACTCTACATTTCAACCAGTCACTGCTCATTGCATTAACTGTCTGCCCACCGGTGACCGAATGGAAGCAACCTCGCACAAGATCAAAATACAGCGTGTAGTATTCGGTCCTTTCCGTAAATAATAATGTGTTTCATGCGTGATGAGGTGATGGTGATAATCAGTTGCATGGTGAATTTGATTGCCCAGCATGACATGACCTTTAGAGACCCTGAAATATGCGTGTGCTAGGTCTAGGTTATATTACAACATCAATATTTATGATAATAACACCTAAGAGTATTATTACCCTCTTCATCGGAAACAGAACACCTGCATTTTTAGTGTGCTGTCACAACTAGAGAGATATAGTTTAGGGATTTGGACGGCATGAAATATTAAACCAACAGCTTTTCACCGATTAACTGCAAAAGCAGATTTTCAATTACAAAGCCAAGCTATTCAGTCTACTTTGGTAAATTATGAATTGTCAAGGCTGTCTTCATTAAATCGTATTATTAGTCATATTAGCATTAAGTGCATAATTGAAAATGATTATCTGTAATTATTCACATAAATTACATTTAGGCCACCGATCACTGAAGGAAAAGAACAGAAGGATGTGTCTGTGGTGTATTTTTCCTGCTTCTAAATCGACTGTCCCGCTTAGAAAAACATCCCCCAAACAAAGTTAGCATTAATATTCTATTCCCACAATTCCCCTCTGCTGAATAAAACTCTTCTCAAACTTTTTTTTTCCCGCATCTGTTGACAGTCTAATACATTATTATGTTCCAGTGCCATCACACTGCTGCGGAAAAGCTTGGGCAATTATGAAGAAATGTGAGCACAGTGCTGTTAGGACTTAACAGCTTTAATACCAAATGTTTTTTTTTACTATTATTAATTCTCATGCAGTGTAAAAATGAGGGTGTAAGTAGCGTAAATGGTACTAACGCAGAGATAATGTATTACATGAGTTCATTGATGGTGAAGATGGTGCCAGTAACAATGGGAACAGAAATGTATAGAATAATGACTGCTTTTACAGCTGATACAGAGACCTACACATCTCTTTCAAGTCATTTCTGCTCATTGGAAAACAGGAGAAGGGGCATTTTCATGCAGTGTGTCAGATCGTCATGGCAACATGGGAAAAGAAAGAGAAAAAAGCAACATGTTTGAGAGGGGGGAAAAAAATGTTCCAGATCTTTTTGTGGACTTGGTGAGGTAGTGGAACAGCCTGCCAGCCACCGGTGCAAGAGACAAAACCGAAACAAAGTGTGTGTGTGCGCGCGTGTGTGTTTGTATGTGGGTGCATGCTTGTGTCCGTTTGTGTGTGTGTGTTTGAAACCGCTGACTGGAAAAATGTGGGTTTCTTCAAGAGCTCACAAAGCCATGAAAGCATGTGATGAAAGAGTCTGGTGAATGTGGGCACACATGCCCACACACACACACACACACACACACACACACACAGACACACACACACACACACACACACACACACACACACTGGGACACATTCACAAATGCACACTCACTGAAAGCTGTCACAGCAGATGGAGCCACTTAAATTTTGTTACAAGTACCTGCCTGGAATAGATGAAATGTTTGAAATCTGTGAATCGGTGATATTGGATTATATTGCAGTTATTATAAAAATAATTGAAATGAGTTCTTGGTTTATACATGAATTTAAAAGCTTTAAGTAGCCTGAACAAAGCTATGAAAATGTGTTTCTGTATAGTTATTAACTATTCGGTTACTCTCATCTATTAAACCGTCTTTATCAGGACTCTCTGTAGCGATTATTTTAATTTAGACCAAAAAAGCAAAGCTCAGTCGTGTGTTTATATTTAGACACTTTGGGCTGTCAACTGAATGTTCCTCTGTGATGGGTGGGCTGAGACTACCACTTTACATAAAAGCCCTGAGAATCCAGTGACTGGCATGTTGCTGCACAAGAACCATTTTTAATAATCAAATTCCCCTGTGGCTTTAGTAAGAAAAATGTGTGTGTGTGTATGTGTGTGTGTGCGTGTGACCGTGTGTCTGTTGGTTCCTGTTCTCATTAGGATCTACACTACAGGGCCCTGCTTCAATGTTGTTTCCTGTATAGCCTATTACTGCTACCTGCCCCGGGGTTGGAAGTCGAAGCCTGAGACAAACAGCGAGCCGTGTGCAGTAAAATGCACCCGGGAGATTAGCGTGGCGAGGAAATCGGGGTGTGTAAGAGGGGTGAACTTAAGGTTGAGTCAACCTGAGGCCACAATGGGCTGTTGTGAAAAGACGATTTCCAGCTTGGCTTTTAGTGTGGAGGCTAGGCGACAAAAAGGAGGGGGGTGGGGGGTATGGTAGAAATGCGGAACATTTTATGTGATTTAATTCAGAAAATACAGAAAAACTTTAATAAAAAAATCCAGCCCATCCTCACAAGAAAAACGACAATATAGATCCAAATCCAAAATTCAGGTAATTCAACCTGTAATTACATTTAGGCCCTCTTGAGGTCGCAGTAATTACAACCTGGGGAAGTAATACACTTCAGACTTGAAGGTTAGATGGATTGGTAGATTAACATTTTTGCAGGAGATCACTGTTTGCGTGTCATTTCCGACTATGATTTGGGACTTTTTAAAACATTTTTAAATATAACATTGTGGTGTGTAACCAAGTGATTTTGTGCCTAAACCTAATCAGACCTTAACTATAGCATTGTCTCATTATTGTCACAGTTTCAGAAAGCGGACCAGTACGGTTCTATGGGTCGTTCCAGAGGTCCTCTGGTCATTCTTACTAGGGTTAGGGTTAGGGTTATTAAGTAATTATGTAGTTTTTTCACTGTTGTTTAATCTTAAGGATGTGTTGAAACTGACCTCAGACAATATCAGAATAACGTATTTGCACCTTTTGTCCTTCCAACACATTCACACATTCAGAATGTGCAACAAAATGGTGCAAACACAGGACAAAGGTCAACAACTCTCTGGCGTCTGAAAGTAAATGAAATGTTCAAGTTGTGCATTATTCATGTGATTGTGACCCTAACAACTATTAGTTGTAGCTACCTAGCAACATACAACCTGAACACCAACCACGTGTGCTGTCCATTTTTTATTTCAGATGAGGATGGAGGGTTTTCATCCATCCGAGCTGACTGAATAATACATTGGAAAAGGCGAGGTGTGGGGGGGGGGGGTTTCAGCTTAGTTGTAAACTTAAATGTCATGTGTCTATCACATCAATCACTGCATGTTGATCCTATTGAAGTCAGTGTCCTGTCAATCTCAATCATACCAGCTAGAAAAGAGGATTGGCAGCTTCATTTGAATATAACCAAACTTTGTTGTTGGATTCAAACCACTTAGATGATCCAAAAAGTAGGCCAACTTATCATAAGTCACCTTAAAACCCCTTTTCACCTCGGCAGGTTTTAGAGTCTGACCTTTTTAAGAAGTCAACCAGGTATTCCAATTCTTCCTTTGATATTTCTCTAGTGTCTTCTCTTTTATCCTCTTATGTCTGTGTATTTATGAAGGGGAGCCATACAACCTCAGGATACCCTTGAATATTTTACTGGATTTTTGTGTTCATTTCACCTTGTGTCTTTGAATTGACTGAGAACGTTAAGGTTATAGTAATGCTCGCAAGGGTTTGAGAAACAACAAAGCTGTTTATGTATGTGGCAATAACTGGTGTCTATAGCGTGTAACCAAAACTACGGTTTTCAAGTACCTGAATTCTCAAGTGACGACTCAGTATAGAGAAAACAATCGTGTCTATTATATAGTGAAGCAGTAAATGAGTGTGTGATTATGGACACTGTAGAACAGGGAAGAGGTTAATGTAGAAAGAACAATCAGCATGTATCTGCACTGACTCATGACATTCTTCTCTTTACAGTCCAATCTGCCTCTCCGCAGCTTCTCCTCCGTAACCAAACAAGCATTACTTCCCTTCTGTGTGATTATGAGAAGGCCGGGCTGTCTGTCTTGCGTGACTCAACTCATACTATGTCTGTGTTGTGCCGGTTGCAATTTAGCAGGTGTTGGTGGGGAAGGCTCACACTGATACTGTCAGTCACTATGTTTTCCAATTACCATAGCCTGCACACCAACACGATTGCCTGATTGGCAGCGTTATTTCCGTGGCAATTATTATGATTCTGATTATGTCAATCATTTCACTCTCTGCTCCACGTGGCATCAAATAGCAAGTAGCTTGAGCCTCTTGCTTTTTATTTCTCCCCTCATGTGTCTGATGCCTGTTTGAGGTATATTCCCCCTTTTTTTTTTGTACAGTAGAAAAACTTTTTAAAAATTCATGCTTTGCTCGCCTGTGGCGCTATTACCTTTGAGCTCCGTAGCTCATTCTAAATTACTAACGGCCTGTATATGGTCCCCATAATGATCATTTTCGCTCTGTGTCAGTAATAATTGCAAGGTTAGTTCTATTTTAGTGCAAGCTCAGGGCTTCTGGTTTTATCTTGCTACTTCTTGTATTATTCATGTCATCCTCGTGTCTTTGACTTTTCCTACAGCACCCTCCATTTAAACCGCAATTACTACTATTACCTCTTCCACACTCCTCCGGTTAAAATAAGAAAGCCATTTTCTTCATTATCATCGTCATCGCCACCAACACCATCATCATCTATTTACTACATGATTCAATTAGTGAGCCATCAGATAAAAGGTCACAGCTGTAATCATTCCTTTGACAACATGTTTTTTTCTTTCTTTTTTTTTTCTTTCCATTGCACCTTTCCATGTGCCTGGCTTTACATTTAAGAATGACTAATGACCTTGTCTGCCCATTCTGTTTGACCAAGGCGACTCGGTAGCCTGTAATTTTTGAGCCGCCGCAATATCTGCAACAGCAAATGCGTGCGGCGCCAATAGCGAGCAAGCGATGAGTAGTTCATTTAGATTCAGAGGGAACGCAGATTGGCAAGGCTTCACTCACAACACTCTCAGATGACACTTTTTATCAGGACCGTGTTCCCTGATTACATTTATGCTCCTCAATCTTACAAATGGCGCGGACCGACTCGAGCCCGCTGCAAACGACGCGCAATATTCGAGCTCGTGTCAGCACTCCACAGGCCGCAGTCGATTTAAGTTTACATGCTAATGTGCTCGGTGATGGCCGTTCTATCTTGTGTGTTGCATCTGCTGAATCTCGCGGGTGCTATCTGAAAGATGTTTGCAGCTCTCAGGTGTGGTTAGAAACATTTTGATGGATTTCAGACCATGCAATCCTCAGTCATGATGGTGTTGTTCTTCTGATACATGTCTTGACCATGTAGTAAGCTGTTTTATACACTTCAGTTTTCAAACATGTGATTTTATCATAGGCTTTATTCAGATCCAGATTGAAATATCTCAACAGCTATTGGATGCATTGAAATTTGATACAGATGGTGCCCAGAGGATGAATTCTAATAGTTTTTGGTGATCCCCTGACTTTTCCTGTTAGTGCCACCAGCTGTTCAAGGTTTAAATATTTGAACATCTAATAAATAAATCGGGACAAAAATCTTGTCCAGACAGTCATGGTGTCTAGACTATGTGTCCTACTGACTGTGCTGATGCCCTGACTTTTTCCTCTAGTGTTCTCTCGTATTACAAAGAACTCACCAGGAGATTATTGTGAGTATTGCTGGTATTATTGGACTGCAAATGAACCGCATGTCACGAATACTGACAAATGGGTAGAGATGGTTCAACTGACAGCCCTAAAGAGCCACACTGCTGTTCCGTTTTTAGTGGACAGCTTATGTTCCTTGCTCAAAGGCAGGACTTTAACAACAGCATACGCTAATAACCCTAAGTTAAGGTTATGAGTCTACTCCCACAAGTTTTCCACATGCTTCAGCATATACTGTAATAATCTTCTTATTAGCTATTAATACCATGCATTTGACTCCAAGACTGTTTCACTCATCAGCTTTGAAAGGTAAAGCTTTTTTTTATTATGTTATAGGGCTGAAGCTAATCAGCCTAATACACTTATTTGAAGTGTAATACAACTGACATACTCACCACCAGTGACCTATATCTCAATGAAAGCTGACAGACTGCTCCCTTACACATATTACACACACACACACACACACACACACACACACACACACACACACACACACACACACACACTGTAATCACCTTAAACATCAACGTCTTATCTTTCCTGAACTCACATACTGTATGCCTGCCTGATCAAAGAGGAAAACAGCAGACATCAGTGTGTGCGTGCCAGTGTGTATGTGTGCGCGACTGAGTTCATCTCAGCAGCTGCTCTGTCAGCACACTCCCAGTCCGAGGGAGGGGGTCCACACAGCATGGCTAAAGAACTCATCAACAACCCCAGGCACTGTGCTTGGTGTGTGGGATGATGTGCTGCAGACTCAGCCTCTCAGCTCAGAATCCCCCCCCCTTCCCAATACCACCAGCACCACCACATACACACATCATCACGGACCCTGCTGTACACACATTAACATGCTTACTGTCTGCATTCATCCAGCAAATATGCTTGTTACCCACGAGGACGGGTATTTTCTAACGGGGGGTTAAGATTCAAGAGTGTGGGGAGCTTGTTATGAGAAACTAGAATTTGATTTGTTATGAATGCAAAGCACACAGCTAAAAAGCTCTTGGGGTATTTAGTCTCTGGCTATAGGCTTAATGAGTTTGTGTGTGTGTGTGTTTGCTTGTGCACGCCTGATGCGCCGCTTTAATGTGTGTGATGCATGTGTGCGCGTCAGCATTTGTGCGAGTGCATGCATGTGTTTGTTTTGCACTTGTCAAAGAGGAGAGCTCTCTCCAAGTGTAATACACTTGTGTGATGGCCAGTGGCTGGAGGCGGTCGGTCTAATTCGCTCTCCGAGGCTAATTCCATGCTAACGAGTCAGCGATGCCACATGCTTGTCCTTGCCCACAGCCCAGTGGGCAAGTCTCAAAGCAAACCAATTAGCCAGGCTCGCTCTGGGTCTGTCAACCCCAACCCCCCCCCCCCCCCCCCCCCCCCCCCCCCCATCACCCCCTTCCACCCCTGAAATCTCACTCTAAACTTTTTTTTCTTCCCCTTCTCTTGGAGGCTTTTGAATGAAGGAGGTCCGTGAGGAGCGTAAAGGGGGGGGCCACGCATTAATAAGCCTGTATCATTGACATGAAAGACATCTAGCATGAAACATCAAATACACAAGGCTAAGCTGCCTTGCCAATTAGCTAAAATAGCTATTTAGTGACAAATCTTCTAACCCGCGAATGAAACGGCGTCGGATGTACAAGCGAAGACATGAATGCGGTTTTAATGAACGCATTAGCACGCGGAGGGATTCTTTGTGAAAACTTTCTTCACTCCGCCGCTGTGAGAGTTTGAGGAGAAGCGGGCGAACACGAAGGTGTCAAGACCGGCTAAGTGAACTGACTTGACACTGTGCAGTATTGCAGCAGTTCCACTGTGGGAGTAGCTAATTGGATGGTAATTAATGGAATGGAGGCCGATAAATACCTTTGTGAGCCGGCTTGTCAAGGACACGGAGGTGATGGGAGGGAGTCGGGGAGAACGAGAGCGAGGGAGTGGGAGAGAGACGGAGAGAGAAAGCTACAGGACAGACACCTTTTCTTCATTGTGACAGCTAATCCTCATCCCTTCATCCCTCTCCTCAATTCCTAAATGAAAGTACCCCTCCCTCATCACTCGTCTCTCTTCCTCCCCTTATCAGGCCCCCTGCCTATTCTCCCCTGCCCCAACTTCACTTGTTTCCATGGAAACACAGGATAAAAAGAGTTACTCCTAGATTAAATCAAAGATTTTGAAGTGCCGAAAATATTACAAGCTCTTTTGAATCGTGTTCCTTGAGTTCAGGATGATACTCTATTTTCTCCTTCCAGATATGGCATGTGTGCCCCCTTTCTTCACTGTAAGAAAAAAAAAAAAAAAAAGGCAGCACAGTCTATTCGCTCACTGACGCAAACAATAAGACCTGTCTGTCTCTTTGGGACCAATGAATGCCTTGTGAGTTGACAGTTTTTCTTTTCTTGCTGGCTTTTTCTTCTTCATCGTCTTTCTCTGTATTTCAAGGCTTTGTTGGTGTCCCACAAATCTGCTTAACCAATCTGTCAGCTGCAGAAGGCTTCATCGAAGAGGTCCAGAATGAGGAGGAGAATTTCAGTGCATAATTTAATATCCAGGCTCGAAAAAAAAGAACAATATCTTTCAAAGAAAAACCTTGGATGTGATGTAGGATAATGCAGCGAGTAATCTGATAAGATAGTTTTGTCTCCAAACACAGGTTCTTACTGTGAGGCAGTAAACTGTGTTGTCTTTAGCAGCCTCTCTTTGATCCTGATTACCGCATCACTGCACGACAATGAGCAGCTCCAAGCTTCGGCTCTGTTAGCTTAAACAAACAGTGGCTTCTTGCTTTGGTGCCCAGCTTACTAGCCAGCAGGCAAATGAGAAAAGCAAATGACTTAACTCGCCGCCAACGCCAGTGTCTGAGATGTTTGCAAGCGTGCAAATAAAAGTGTCAGACAGGCGACAGTTACATAATAGTACGCTTGTATAACGTTGTTTAAAGGTGAAATTAGAATTCTGGTCACTGTTTATGCAAGGATGGTTTAAAGCTGTTATAATACTGCCGCTGTTGAGAAAAATTGTTCAGTTTCCAAGAGGATAAAACTGTTTCTGGACAAATTTGTGTAATCGGCATCCAAGATAGACTTTTGCTGGGTTTGGAAGCGGTTGCCATGGTGTTACGTTACTACCGACTGAAGCTCAAGTAGCCTACTTTGATACAACACCTTATTTTTTCCCTTTTTTTCAACAAGCAGATGGTGAGTTAAGCTAAGACTGTCTGGAAAGTGTGAGCTAGTTAGCCTGCCTTGCTAATGTTAGCACTTATTCCCACTAGACAGTGCGTTAATGTCATATTATTTCAACGCCTGCTGAGATGTTGGCAGCTCTTGCACAGCTGTGTTCGTTCCATATTGTACAAAGGAGCTAGCTAATGTTAACTAGCTCTCTCTCTTTCACACACACAGGTCTAGATATAGTGACCAAGCTGTCAAAACTCACAGCAACTGGCAGTGGTGGATGTGAAAGTACCAATATATCTATGTAAAAATACTCTAATACAAGTCATGCATGACAAATTCTACTTAAGTGAAAGTATATAAGTGTTAGCAGCATTTCATCCTTGTGACTGATACATTATTATTTCAGTTATACTATACTACTTTAGTCATAAGAAAACCTTTATTGCCATATAGAGGAGATATATTTGGTGGTTTGGCTCTATCCTCGAGACTCCCTGCTCTTCCCTGTGCTGACATGGAAAGCTTGAGGCAGGGTGAGCAGCAGCAAAGACCCCAGGTAAAGATCAGAGTGGACAACAGTGACAACAGAGTGACATTGTTTATGTCAGACACAGCATGTTAGGAGGAGCTGGGGTAGAGCAGCAAGGTTAGGCAGACTGAAGCAGCTTTAAATAAAGCATCCTCTGTAAGATTTGCTAGTTGAATGCATAGAAGGGAATCAGCTGAGCTACCAGCTGATGTAGGCTGGCTACCAGCTGATGTGGGCTGGCTCGTGATCTGAACTAATGCTATGCTCAATATATGACATCATTAGATTATTAATACTGAAGCATCAGTGTTAGAGCAGCACGTTGCTGTTGTAGCTGCTGGAGGTGGAGCTAGTTTACACTACTTTATATACAGTTACTTAGTTTAGTTAAGTGTTTCCTAGCCTAGGGGTGGGGCCCCTTCAAAGAGTCAGCTGAAAGATCTGAAGGGTCATCAGATGATTAGTGGGAGAGGAAAGAAGAAAAAACTAAGTTCTGTTTTCAGTTTTTTGAACTTTTTCTCTAATATTTGATTTTTGCTGAAATATAGGGTCATTTGAACTTTTTTTTTTTCAAATGAAACCATGTGAGAAGTTAAAAGGGAAAAATCCCTATTTGTTGGAGTTTTTAACAACTCATGGACATCTGAAATGTGACCCTGACTACACACTGCTGACATCAAAAGACAGAAAAAAGCCTGGAAACCACTGGTTTCATCTTTAACAATGTGTTATATTTTAAAAGCTTGTTATATTATCCATTGTGTCAAACCTTCATCTGAAAAGAACTGAAGCTGTGGAGTGGAAATATAAAGTTGCATATATGGAAAATACTAAAGTAAAGTATCAAAGTGTATCAAAATTGCACATTACTTGAGTAAATGTTACTATAAATAACTTTGCACCTCTGGCAACTGGTAGTCCAGTAACCACAGCACTCTGTATCCTCGCACTGAATAATTTATGAAAAAGGTACGTTGAAACAAAGAGCCGAGACAAGTTGGACTTAATAACTGCTAACAATGTTCTCACCCCAACTGGTTAACGAGACATCTGTTGTAACTGAGGTGATATTTCGATCTATTTTTAGCACACCCACACAGATATTGGATCAATTAAACCACCAACAGTAACACCAAGGCAATAGCAAAGATCCATGCCACCTGGAGATGTAGGGGGTGATGCACGTTTTTTGGTTATTGCAATTTCTATTTTGGTAATTCTACCAAAATAAGACCGCAAAGTGAAACATGATATATAATGTAGATTTGTCGGCAAATAACAAGAATTTCAGTCAGACTTTAAACAGCCACAAACAGCAGTGAAATGATTTGTTTTCTCCATTTTGTAGGCAGCACATCTAGTCACATAAACAGCTGTTCAGCCGTTATAACCATGAGTTGACCTCCAATATGACCGCAGACCTCTCCATGGAAACGACTGTCAGATGTCCATTTCGCCCCGCGCAGACGAGAGTGTCCCTCCTTCACACATGGCCGAATCCTGAAGGAGATGAAAATGCCAGTTACCTGACTGGGGGCAGGCATGTCTGCATGTACAAGGACATGCGTGCTGACACACACAAACACACACCAACACACACACACACACGCACAAGTAAGCAGTGGCTTCAATCCCAGGAGGGACGCTGGAGTCTGGACATCGGTCTTTACGAGGGAAGCACGCTCCATCAGGCCACGAGGGGACCATTTGAGTAGAACCAGTCTACCTTGCTCTCCGTCAAACTTGTCAGCCTGCTCCGGTGGAATTTCTCTTCCCCTGAACAATAATTTTAATGGACGTTCCATTTTATATTTTTTCCTCCGACTGTATCCTTTCCAAGAGAAGAAACCGTAGCTGTGTGTGAAATCTGCGACGATGGTGCGATTAAATGCTGCAGGACTTATACATTTTTTAAATCATACATTTTTCATGCATGTTAACAGGGTTGTATAACTTCCGTGCTCCTTCTTTTGTGGCTGCATCGTACTCTAGTCTGTGAGAGCAGTAGCACACTTCAGGGAGCAAAGATTTCGTGGATTGGGTTTCATTACTCTGCCGACCGATGCCACCTCATACTGTACGCCGGGGCGAAGCTACCACCCAACGGACTGTGATTTATGAGCTACACACTCACCAAATTACACCTAATGAATCGTATTGCTTCTGACTGAATTTAACACTCCCCCCTCTTTCTTTTTACTGCCTTTGTTTAACATGGGTTAACTGCCACAGGAATACGATCAATGCCGAAATGGTTAATGAGTAAACGGTGCGAGATAGAGAATATGAGAGATTGATTTGCTCTTGCTCTAAGTGGGATTTATAGTGTACATTCTCACGCTGCCCCTAAAGATAAGCCCTCTGTACCGATGTGTTTGTGGAGGTTTAAGTTCGTGTTACCGCATCCATATGTTCAGTCTGTGGCCCAGGAGGATGGCGTGTAAACAGACCCCCGCACATCTGTCTGCATGTCTCAGATCTGCCTCCACCTATTCCCCATGACTGACTGGGTGGTGAGGGGGGGTGGAGGGGGTTAGATTTAAGTTTAGAACACACCTGCACGATGCGTCAAACCGCCCGATTCAGCCCCAGCGGAGGTCAGCGTTCCGTAAATATCCTCGCTCTTGTTAACTTGTCACGGCTTTTTAAATGGGTCGACAAACAGCCCACCTGGGACTCATGGGAAAGTGAAAGGTGGAAAGGGGGGGGATGTCGGGGTCGGGGGGGTTGATGGGAAATACAAAAAAAAAAAGAAAGGGAACGCGGCCCATCCGCTCCCATCGTTATTTTTACAAGTCTTTACGACTCAATTTAGCGGGTGGGAAATAAAACAAGCAAGGTGTCGCAGCTCCTGGGGGGTGGGGTGAGGGGGGGTGGGGGGTGGGGGGTGGGCTGAGATGAGTTAGTGGGGCTCCCCGAGCTGTCAGAGAGCTCGCCATGGCGGCATGGGGGTTGGGGGATCATAGGGAGGAAAGCAGGAGGGGGGTTCGTGCCGCACTAATCAAGCAAGTTTATTCAGATAAACGTCAGTCTTTTAGCTGCGCTTCACATCTCCAGCAACTGGAAGAGTGAGCGGTGAGCTGAGAGGAAACCAGGGACTCATCTCCAAATACAGGCCTCACTTCGCCTTCAGTGGTACTGAGCTCGTGTCATGCAGGCAAATTTTAACATACTTAGTGGAAAATTGTGCATGCTTTTAAAATTCTTTTCAGTAGAATAAGACGGGCCTCCTTTTAAGAAGAATGATTGACGTATTTTTTTCTCTCTCTCATTGCATTCAGGCGGTTGAATGGGTACGCTCCCCATGCTGTTCATATTGCACGCCGATATTGGCTTTTTCCAGCATGCTCTGATAGTGCCGTGTGTTAATGGCACTGTCTACCCCTCAGAAAGGCCTCCTCTTCTTCCATTCTCCTCTCTCTCTCTCTCTCTCTCTCTCTCTCTCTCTCCCTCTCTCGCTGTTATTTCAGACCAATTGGGAGCGCACACATGCCGGGAAGGGAGGAGAGGGTCGGTAATTAAAATTCTGTTCAGCATGACAACGCTGTTTCATGCCTCATTTTTTTCCACACGTGGGATGAATATGGGATAAGCGCGGAGAGTTTAATAGGTAAATAGACACTGCTGGTATGTACTTAAAGTGCACGGCGCGCCACCTCGAGCGCACAGGTGGAAAACAGACGCAACACCCCTGCAAGCTTACCGGCAACGGCGGCCTATATGTTCTGTTCAGTAATATGTTTAATGTGAGCTTAAAAAATAGCTAGTTATTCAGTCTGTCCCTCACTGACAACTGAAAACTTATAGTAGTGTGTGTGCAGGAGTGTGTGTGTGTGTGTGTGTCTGTGTGAGAGAGAGAGAGACAAGCGCTCACTCTTGCAATGCATGCTTACATGTGCTGATTCTGTGATGTGTTTACTCATTGAAAGGGAAGAGGGGGGGGGTAACAGAGAGCCTCCTGGGATGCCGTCCACAGGGCTTGTCAACTACTGTCACTCAGTCATCAGCCCCCCCCTCCCCCACCCCCCCTTAACTGTCCCCATATCCCATACTCCCCTGCTCCGGTCCCCACCTGCAAAAAACAAAGACAGCGGCAGCTGCAGCAGCTGCATCCAAAGGGACCATCACTCCACCAGTATTTAACCTCTGCTACAGCTTCTTTCTGTCTCATTCGCTTTCCTGTGCTGTGCTATGTCTCTCTCTCTCTATCTCTCTCTCTCTAACACCCCCCCTCCCCTTCTCCTCCTCCTCTCCTTCATCAAAGCATTTCTGGCTATTTTGTTTCCCAGCTCTACAGAGAGTTATTGCTCATGACAACGATCACGGTCGTTTATTTTCTCTCTGCAGCCCGGCCTCTGTATGCACGCCGGGCTAGTATTACCCTATGATATTCAAGCGCTCTCTATTAAATATGCATGAACCCTGGAGATGAAAATTAATTTTGGGAATGTTCTCTCTCTCTCCCTCTCTCTCTAACTCTCTCTCCTTCTTTCTCCCCTCGCTCTCTCTCTTTGAATGTTCAAATATGCCTTCATCTGCTTTTGTGTCAAGCCGTGAATTCATTATTTCATTTGCCGGTGATGGTGTAACATAACACAATATGCGGGGGGGGGGGGGGACAGCGATGTTGCGATATTGATCTTGTTAAAGCAAGGGGCGACGGGGGAAAAAAACAACTCCGGCCACAAAACACGACGTAGCAGGAAGCAAGTTTTCACGGATTTCGCCAAGTTTTTTGAACAAGTTTGCCTTGAGCTCTTATCATTCATGAATATTTAGGGCCGTAAAATGGAAAAATATTAAATTGAATTATGCATGTATGAAGCGATGGAAATCTGCAGTAGGACACTGCAGTTTTTCTTGTCTTTTTTTTTTTATTCTGCAGCATGATCTTCTAAGCATCTCATCCCTCGTTTCTGTTCATGATACATGCCCCGCTGACCTCCAGACTTCCAGACGAGAGCGTGTATGTGGGTGCTGATACACTGCTCTCCGTTCTGCTGCACGGATTACAGCACCGCTCGGTAAAAGAGTGAGCGGGAAAGTGAAAAAACATCAAAAGCGATGCAGACAACAAACAAGCCTGCTGGTTGAGCAGGTTGTGTAGGAGATGGAGCAAGTTGAAGGATAAAACGAGAACCGCTCTAAGCAATAGTGCACAGCAGTGAAAGGATGTTCTTGGAATTTTGTTTGGAAGACGCTGTTGAGTTACAGCTCTACAGTGATGTCATCGTGTAGCCTGTATACCATCAGTGTTCATTTTGTCTGAGTTTAGAAGTCTTTAGTCCTATTTAGTCAGCTTCATCCTTATTATTACATTTTAATTGTCTAAAACTGGTCATTTTAGTCTTGTATTCGTCAAAGAAAACTACGAAACTTCTACAACGAAAAATTGTAATAAAACTGAAGCGAGCCGCTCGCAGGTTAGAATTCATTCACTTGATTTTTAAAGGAGCAGGTACTAAAAAATGACGGGTTGTATGATAAAGAGTTGAGCTTTGAGGCGAGGGGGTCTGCTATGATGTTAAATGAATAGTTAAACATTTTGTGATATACATTAGCTTTCTCGCCAGGAGTTAAGATGAGAAGATTGATACCTCTCCCATGTTAGCACATTAAATATGTAGCTGGAGCCAGCAGTCACTTAGCTTAGCTTAGCATACAGACTAGAAACACGGGGAAGCAACTAGCCTGGCTTTGTCTAAATGTAACAAAAATACACCTACCAGAAGCTCTAAAGATCTTTAATTAACACGTTATATCTCATTCTGTACGAAAACAGAAGTGGAAGTGCCATTAGCCAGTGTCAGACTATTTCCTGGCCAGGACCGGTTACTACCTGGTGTTTGTTACCTAGTAAGTGGCTATGAAATTAATGAAGTAATGTGATTTTTGTCTCCTCTTCTTTTATTAAAGATGATGTTGCCACTTGTAGGCAGTGCTAACAAAGCTGTGAACATACACCAACATTCCCATCACCTTTTTAAGCTAACGTAATGAAATTCTACATCCAGCAGACATGGATGGACATTAGCATTTAGTTTGTAGTTGTTACAGTATCAGGCTCTTTAGCTGCTAAATGCTCCACTATATTCACCAGCTAGTTGCTAACTTTGTCTGCTGTCTGGTGCTGGATAGTGTCATGTTAATTCAGTTTTTAGAGCCTTTATAGTCAAAAACTGTTTCTTGCTTTGGAATAGAACACCATTATGAGGGAAAATGAGTGAACCACAGCAGTAGAGTTGTAAGTCGTAAAGCAGAAACAATAAGGTAAAAATCATTGTAAAGCTCGAGTGGCGCGGAGAGCAACTTGGATTCATCGTTTCAGTTCTTTTCTGCTTCAAATTCCATTTAAGTCTCCAATTTTCAACATCATATGATTGAATCTCAGTTATTGTTTGATGAAATCAGCTTCGTCTCATCTTTGTTACCATAATAGATGTCACTGAGGAACATACGGCACATTTGATCACAATTAAGGAAATTAACACTGTGCACTATTGTATTTGTGGTGATTGACTGTGACAGCAGAAGGTCTGTGTCGCCTGGAAGAGCTTGACTGTTGAGCAGGGTGGAGAGCTGTGGCCTCGTGGCCTGCAGTCACTCACCCCGAGCTCATCTGCATAACTGCATCTTTCATGAGGTTTGGTCAATGCCCAATCCATACTGTATAGGCCTCTTGTGTGTGTGTGATTGTGAGTATGTGTGTTTTATTTCCTCTCCTGGCCCTATACATTTTTTCTCACTGTGTCTTGAATTCATGTTTTTCTGTGTTCGTGTGCATGTTCTATGTAGGTGTGTGTGTGTGTCATTGTGTACTTACCTGTTTGTGTATCTTTGCCATCTGTCATAGACTAATCGTCCAGGTCTCGCCCGTGGAGCACCTCTTTCGCTTTACTTCAAATTAGCGCTCTCACCCGTATCTCTTCATCACATCCACGGTTCCTACTAGTGGCACCTTGTTTAAGCCGGGTCAATATTAGCAAAGAGGGATGTGGGTGCTGGTAGCTGGTAGACAACCCCTGCAGTCCTTATCAGGTAAAGTGGTTTTTGATTAGTGTTAATGGCCGGGACTAAATAGCCTTCAGCTTTTCCACTGGCTACACTTATTAAATGTGTGTTTGTGTGCAGCTCTGCTCAAGGGCACGCCAGCAATTCATCAAGCTGAAAAAAAGCCATATCTGCCGTGCAGTGATGAACAGGTTTTTATGTCTAAACCTGCTCCCTAAACTATAACCTCACTGTCTGGTTGCTTTTAGCTATTCGGAGAATGCCGATGCCGGATGGCATCTGTGCTGCAAAGTGTCTCCCTGCAGACACAGCAGAAGAGCTCCACACAGTAAGAATGACGCTTTTCTTGTTGTGCATGAGCTCCATCCATGATCCACGCGTGGCCCAGAAAGACAGGCTGCAGCTACGGGCTCTGCAAAACGCCTGGCATCTGGCGCAACAGACAGCCTCGCATGTTAATGCCGAGTTAATATTATTCTTATGAACTGCGAGTGACTTCGCATGTTAGTGAGCGCTCTGTCAAATTAATGTCAGTTCCATTAATGCCGCCGTCTATTTCTTGTCACAAGTACGCTCATGCCAGACTCTCCCGCCCGCTCAGCACACCGGGGCTCGGGTGCAATATATGCAAACACAAACACAAACACACACATGCACCTCATGCAAAGATTCACACCCCTGCATCTTAACAGTAGATACATATTTACACATGCACACACACACACACACACAAAGGCGAGACACTAGCAGAAGAAAATGAATGTCCTGACTCATTTATCACATAGCCCCAAAAGTACAGATGAATCCTGTGATGAAAATCTGTCCTGAGAAATGTCAGGAAGATATTAACTCCAATACATCAAAGCGGAGCCGCAGTCTCTGAGCTGACTGCCAGCCGATGCTCCCAGCCTTTGGTTAAACAGCGAAGCGCACCAGCGCCGATGTCATTTTTTGCCAACTCTGACCGTTTGTCACATGGAAACGAGTAAATAAAGACACAAGTCACTTTCATCCAAAGATTAACATCCGAAATGATGCGGAGCGAATTTCATTAAGGCGCAAATGCCATTCTTTAGATCTGTCTGATCTCAATGAAGTGTGCGAGAGTGAAGGGGAAAGAAGGGGGGAAATTGCCTTTTCATGTAGATTTCACTAATCGCTTCCCTAACAAAATACAGCAGACTTGTACTAATAAGTAAGTTAAGGCTCAGTGGACAGATAGAGTGAAACAGCACAGAGGCTAATGGAATTGAGAGCTTTCCATGCCTCCATGGGTGTCTTAATTGTCAAAAGTAGATTCTCAGATGAGTATTTCAGCACCCGCCTGCTGGATTGTGGGAAGCCTAAATTGGAGAGCGACTCACTGGACTTGTTTTAAGCCAGAGCTTCTCTCTCATGTGCGCGAGGTGGATCAAATCCCTTATCCAATGTCTGGAAACAGGTCCTGTGATTCACTCCTTTTTATTTGGCAGCCAGCACCAGCAGCGTTTTCAATGCAGCCAATAGGGACTGCAGTATATCTAAAATCTATAACTTCTGCTGTTCTTTTTCATTCTGCCGTCTCTCCAGGGACACATCACGTGTTCATTTTTTTTCTCCGTATGGATTCATTTATTCATAAATACTCATTCTGAATGTCACGTACGCAATTTATTTGAAAAAAAAAGAAAGGCTTTTTCAATCTGAGCCGGCGAGGATTTATTAGCTCTCATTGCTATTGTTATCACAATACCTTTATAGTGATTTATTTTAGCATCGCAGCACTAGAAATTCCAGCCGCTGTGGTTCAATAGTAGTAAAATTGGCCCGTATGGGAGACGAAGAATGTACTTTTAATCTAAAAAGGTCAATGTGCGCTGGCTATTTTGGAGATTCACTGCGAGCTTATAATTGGGGCCTTGTCTGAAGACAATGTAGAATTAAATGAAGACAAAGTTACTGAGCGTGTGGTGGGCCTTTGATGAGAATCAGAGAGTGAGGACCCTTCATTTGCAACCTTTAATCAGTCCAATGAGATCAGATTCCTGAAGAAAAGAGTGTGTGCGGGGTGTGAGGGAGGGTGAAATGGTAATTAGTATTGATTACCTATGTGCATATGACCCCGCAGTCTCCCCTTGCATTCTTAAATCAACCTAAATTATTGGCTTTACTAATTTCATGCTCAGAGAGAAGAGTAGCCAGCAACATGAAAATGCCTCTACAATGAACCATGCGTCCATCGGGGTCCCAGGAAATTATAGCAAAGCATCCTTTTGTGCAGAGTGGAGGCGTGGGTGTGAATTAACCACACTGGTTTAAGTTAAGGATGATAATTATTCTAGGGGGGTCTGTGGGGAGTAAAGGTGATTCAGGTAGCTTTTTCTTCAAATTACATTTCCCGTCACCGCACTGTCGCTAAGCAATGGCCTCAGCATTGGCCGTATATGCATGTAATTACTGGCAGTTAAGAAGGGAAAAAAGGTCCATTTAGGCAGGAAAAAGCAGCCCAATTACATGTATACACAATTAATACACCCATGGGAAATTGAAATTTTCTTTCAAATGATAAGATTAATTCCTAATTGTGGCGCAACACACATACACACAAGGCCTCACACAGCTAATCTGCTTTAGTAATAAGCCACCGTTCACTGAAATTGTCAAGAGCAGGCACTGGACAGCGACTGATGGAGGGAATCCGTGTCATAGTGGACCCAATGAACCCGGGTAGCCGCGATGAGGACAGTGCTCTGCTGTCACCTGCTGGCCATCAGGCAGAAAAACATGAAATCAGCCGCATCAGTACAGATGCATCAAAGAGGCTTCATGTTGGAGCTTGTTTGAAATAAGTGGTGAACTAGCAGAGGTGATATGAGGTTTTCTATCACTGAAGATAATATTTAGTCCAATTGTAAGGATTTTGTGAAGCTTGTCTGTCTGTGTGTGTCTTTATACTGACAAGAATTATACAGATTTACAATATGAAGGTTGCTTTTACAGTGTCTTTCTGTACCCAATTCCACAAATGATGCACAACATGTAGAATATTCCCTTAAGATGTAATCGTGAAGCCATAAGAAACATGCAATAAGGTGATTTTTTACAGCTTTATAGCTACTTTAGAGGAAGTAAAAGTAGAAAATGAGATGGGGTGAAAAAATAAATAAAAACATAAATAAATAAAATCCAGTCACACTAATCCAAAAGGTAAACTTCTCAAGTCTTGATTTTTATTCTGTTGGAAACATGAGTATCGTACAAGTCTAACTTGTGGTGCAATATGACAGACATCCAGTCAGTGCAGCAGTGCCTACAGTTAATAATAATATATCCATGTTTACAAGCAAAATAACCAACAAAGTTAAAAAGATAAATATTAGTTTCAGTGTAAAGCACGGCACGCAGTTCTCTCCACTCTCAGTGGCAGAACTGTATTGCATCAGTCTCACATAAATATGCTGAACCTCACACTGGTTCTAGGCAGATACACACACTGTGTTTTTATGGGATTTTTTTTTTTTTTTACAGCAGAGACGAGTGTCTATTCTGTCCTCGCGTGGCTCCGAGTTAAGAGCCTGCCTAACCGACTGGAGACAGGGAGTGCAATTTCATAAAAAAACAAAACAAAACAACCGTAACACTAAACATCCAGGGCAACGAAGACACACAGATGCATGGCAGGACAGCTGTGTGTGTGTGTGTGTGTGTGTGTGTGTGTGTGTGTGTGTGTGTGTGTTTGTGTGATAATACAGTATGTGTGTGTGTTTGATATTAGGAGCACTGCAGAGGCTAAGTTACAGTTCATAAATTGGTCAAGACAAAGACAGAGAGGAGGAGTGGGATTAAAGGTGATGTTCATGTTGTTACTGGAGCTCTATTACAACACATGGACTGATGCCTCACAGACAGACCTTCAGTCTTACACACAGACTGGACTTTGCAGGCAACCCTACAGCAAGGGGTGGGGGGGGGGCCCTCACATGGCTACCGAGGCGTCCAACTCTTTGGGCCGGTTGCGTACAACGTGCTCCAGCTGTCCGGAGTCGGAGACGTCATAGCTGGTCTTGTACTTGGCGAGGATCTTCATCAGAGGACGCAGCTTCAGCCACCACTGCTCCTTGGGGATCCTGTGACTGCACACAGCCAAACAAATTGCAGCATTGTGGTTATCACATAGTCACAGCCAAAATGTTTTCACTCTCACAGGCACAGATCTAATGTGTTTTTAATACGTGTGGAACAGCGAGAAGCTCAATTCCTATCTGGATTCAACAGGGGATCATGAGGCAGGAAACCATTTAATGACTGAATGCTAAAATAGAAATATGTTTTCAGTTAAGTAATTGATTGATCTATTTTTTTTTAAAGTCAGAACACTGAAAAATCTATAACTGTTTCCTGAAGCCAAAGCTAATGTCTTTAAAAGTATTATTTAAGGCGATCAATAACCCAAAACTCAAAAAATGATCAGTAGAGACACAAAATAACAGAAAATCAAGAAAGTGGATGGGAACATTTGCAATTATTGCTGTTAATCAACTTATTGATTAATCATTTCAGCTCTAGCATAATTATAAGAATAATTATGCTCATATTTTTACTCTGTCATCTTGCTTTTGGCACCACAGCAGGCTGTGAGCCAGTATTAACATGAATGTCAATTTGCCAGTAGGATTATTTCTTTTTATTATGACTTTTTTTATTATCTCAAGAATCACTACCTGGCTTATTCTTAATGATATCATCACTATCATCTGCTGCTGTTACCCACTCACAGAAATCATTCATCATTCATAACGTGTTCATAAAGTGCACTGCATGACTAGAGTGCACACAGTGTTTTTGTCAGCAATCAAATCGCATGTGACACGTACACAAAGTCGGTGTCGTCCTTGAGCTGTACGACCGGCTGGAAGACCAGAGCCCTGCGGCGCATCCCCAGCAAACAGCAGCTATCCTCTGTGTTAGCGAACACTCTGCCTGCAGGAGAACACACAGCAGCAGTTATAGGAGGAAAAACAGAGCTGGACAACACACAGGAGCACAGGACAGACACATGGTAGTGGACATTGGATAGGTAGTTGTGTGATAAGCGTGATGATGATGATGATGATGATGATGACTTTCTTCTAACTAGTTGATATCTTGATGATTGTGTGGAACATTTGTCTTGTGTGGATGAAGAGGATAACTACGATGGAGAACAGAAAGATAAAAAAGTAATCGCCACTGCTAAAAAAAAGCAACTGAAGCAACATGAACACAAAGTGTGTGGGACAAAGCAAGAAAAACAGAAACGTGTGATTTATTCACTAAGACCATGCTCTTACATTTCCAATCCAACTGTTGTGGACTGGAGGTGCAACATGGTACCTTTAAAAAAGTGCCTGGACAGCTGTGTGCTTCTACAAGACACAGTAAAAACAGCGGAAATGACAGACAGGAACTAAATATGGAGCTAAATATGAAGATGTAGGGCGGTCATGGAGCCAGCATGAAAAACATATTTACCTTCATCTTATGTCATCCATGTGTGTATGGAAAATAGACAGAAAAAACAAAAGAGTTTTAACTTAATTGTAGCTTGTAAACATGCAGTGTGGTTTTAAGAGAACTGTTTAGAATGATCACAGAACACTCACAGTTCGTTAGTGTCATCTGTCAAGTCAGCAAGTACATTTGCTCATTAAACTTGTTACACTGATGGATGTAAATGATCGATAAATAATTTCCCTTCTGAGAGGATAAAAATACATCAAAATGCCAGACGAAGTGACTCCATGACAGATCTGGGGTAAAAAGGTCTGCTTCACAACGACCACGCCTCTGCAGGGGAGGGGAGGGTTTGACTACCGCGGGTCATTTCACCGTTACGGAAGGAGAGAGATATTTTAACCCTTACCATGTCTGAATGTCTCCACCAACTTTTTCGAAATCCACTGCATGGCCTTGGCAGAGATCTTGGTCCCGAAGTTACGGTCGAACGGAGACGGTGCGCCTCCCTTTTAAAGGAATTGGAACAATAAAACATGAGGATTATACTTTCCATTGTGTAAAACTTGCATCAAAAGTCCACCAAACTTCTTTTCCTTTCTTTCTGGATTTAAATATATGCATTTGTTGAATTTGCTGTCCTTAATATCCCCGCATCTACATTCTGTTTATTATATTTTCTGTATAGCGTTACTTGCTTCAGACACAAACCAATTTCCCCTCGGGGATCATCAGTGTTTTGTTTGATCCAGTTTTATCTGCACTAATCTCAAGACACACGAAAGACAAAACACAAACAAAGCCCTCCATGTAGAACGCGGCTAAGTAATTATAAGAGAGCAAGTCCCCACATATACAAATATAGACAATAGTTTATTAAAGCTTTGTTTTTGCTGCCACAGGAAAAGTATCCTTCTATGTATGTTGTTTATTCTGGTAGCCGGTGTGGCTGTGCCTACCTGCTGCATGTGTCCCAGCACATTCTTCCTGCAGTCAAACACCCCCTTTCCTTCTTCGGTGTACAGCTGGTAGATGAAGTCTGTGGTGTAGTTCTCGTTACTGTTCTCGTTCCTGCACGTGTGATGAAACATAAGTTCGTTTTACTGAGTTTGTACACATGTCTAATGCATTATCAGCTTCTGCTCTCGCTTGGTTTGTGTTCCCATGACATCAAAACGGTGCTGCAGTATATCAGCTGTTGAACTGCCGACATGTGGATCTGTTTACTATACAAGCTGCTTTAAAATTCAATACTGTCAGCTGGAGATACTGGATCATAAACCCTCCCTCAAATCTTCAAACATCAGCAGCTGTCTGGTCTGTACTGACTCAATGTATCTGACAGAGATGTCTTGGCTTGACTGTTTCATTTACTTACATTTTTCATATAAAGGAATAAGGCCTTCAAATATGATTTTTAATAAGCAGTCGTGTGGTTTACCTGAGCACCAGTCCTCTTTGAATGCTCGTCTTCATTTTCTCTGTCAAATGTTCGACATTGGCCTGTGGGACCAAAATAGGGATAATGAGTAACGTTGGCCAGCAGATGGCACTATGGAGGCTGTCTCAGAATGAAGCTTCAACGTCCTCTAGTGGATAAAGTGAGAGGTTACAGCAGCTCATGTGGAATCAAAGGAGGAGACTCAACAATCAGTATTGGAGAGTATGTGGTGCTGTTGTCACCTGCAGGTCTCTGATGTCAAACGGCTCCTCGTAGATGTAGGCGGCGTCGGCTCCAGCAGCCAGGCCTCCTACAGTGGCCAGGTAGCCGCAGTAGCCCCCCATGGTCTCGATGATGAACACGCGTCTCTTTGTGCCGCTGGCCGACTGCTTGATGCGGTCGCAGGTCTGACACATGCACAAGCTCATAATGTCAGTACATGTTAAGTCATTGATACAAGACAAATCTTATTATTAAAGTGTGTGTGTGTGTGTGTGTGTGTGTGTGTGTGTGTGTGTTTCAGTTATCTCCAATTAAATCTTTCATGTTAAATATATCAAAGTGTCAAAAAAAATCAAGCAAGATTAGATTAGAAGTGTGATGATTAGAGGCCATACTGTTACAGTAACACATTCCACATAGTAATACAACAACATGACACTCATATCAAGGCCAGCATGCTTGTATGTCAAACTGCACAAGAGTCGACTCGCTATGTTTAAAACAACTCGGGCAGATTCAGGCTAAAATGCTGCTTTCACCAGTTAGACTGGAGTCCTGCATGAAGATGAGAGAGCACATCAAATGGGAAAACTTGAGATACAGTAACATTTACAGTTTATATGTATTACACATGCTTACAGTTTAATTTAAAGAAAAAAGCTAGCTTTTCAGTTTGAGCTGTATTTTGTCAGTCCAGTGCTGATAATCCGTTACCTGTCAGGTGACTTTGATGTCAGTAAAGACTGTACAGAGTTTCAGATGCTTCAACAATATTAAAGGGACATTCCATCAATTTTGTAATGCACTTTGCAAAGTTGGAGGGCTCCAAAGAGACAGGTTGATAAGAGAATGGTCACCACTGAGGAAGAGGTTGAGATAAGCCAACTTGTGTAAATATAGTAGCTTTGAAAAATGTTGAATCCTACATTTCCCATAATGCAACTTTGATTGCATCTTTTGTTAGACCATTCCTGCCTTCAAAATGCCTTCTTCTCTCAAACCCCACAATTTCAGTTTGTAGTGCAGGCTTTCTGTTTAAAATGTTAAGATCTTTTTAAGTGGCAAGTTAATGACATCATAGGGTTATTGTTTCAGACTTTGGACAGCTCGCTCCAAAGCCAGCTAACAGGGAGTGTATTTATAAACTCACTGGAATGCCTCTACAAGTTTTCACATATACAGTGTTAGTTAAACTTAATCTAAGACCTAAATGTTCATGTTAGAAACACACAGTCAAGGTAAACTTTTAGTTAAAGTGAGGGTTAAAGTTCAGGGTAATGGCAGCAAATTCTCCCATGACTCTTTACTGAACATCTGCTTTTAGAAACCTGAAGTTTGTTGATTATCAGCACTGAACCGTCATGTCATTTTTCATCATTGTTTGAAAAAATAAATAAATAAAGCGGTCACAGCGGTGCGGGCGGCGGTTCGAATGCCTTACCTCCACGATGGCATTGAGGGCCGTGTCTGCCCCGATACTGAGATCAGTGCCAGGTACATTGTTACTTATGGTGGCAGGCAGCATACACATCGGGATGCAAAACTCCTCATGGGTAGTGCGAGCCTCAAACAGCTGCAGCAGACTCTCATACGCCTGAAGCGGCAGTGTATATATATGAAAACGCGTTAGGCCAGCAGCATCTCTCTCACTTTTGCTTGAGCGCATCCTGCCATTCCGGCTCTTTCCGTGTGATAGCGGCTATGCCTTCCCTTTGGCAGAGAGGACGGGAGGAGTGTAGTAGTAGAGTAAAAAGACGTGGAGAAGAAAATGGAAAAGAATGGAAGGAGATGAGAAGAAAGACAGACGAGAACAGACAAAGATGGAGGAATGTAGGAAAGGAAGAGAAGGGACAGAGTTCTGTGTGTTTCTGAGTGTCAATGCAGATATGAATGACGCTGCATTGGACTAAATGTGAGGAGCTCTATCTGCTGTGGGAGGACAGACGCAGGCAAGGCAAGCACATACATTCAGGACGGGGAGGAGATGAAGAAGATGGTGGTCAAGCTGAGATTCAGGCTCAGATGCTTTATTCTGTTTTATTATTATTTATTCAGGCTCAATCCTTCTCATGTTGGTTAAAAAATGATGTTCTCAGCATGAAGAACAAACATTTCCACACTGTCAAATGTGTGTGATGTTATACAATACAGTTAGTATTTAAACTTTTTGATCATTTCAACCAGATACACACTCTACATAAATGTATTTAGATTTGTTAGATAGTTTTCTTGTAGCTCTATACGTGAGCTAACTACACTAGGACGTCAAATCTGCATGCTGTTAACCACTCATCTTGATGTTAGTGATGTGGGAGGTACACACACACAGACTCACACACAAAGTCAGAGAGAAGAGCAGGCAGGCGGTCACGACACTTGTGCAGCTCACAGCATGCCTCCATGTTTGTCACTCACTGACTTACCTGTCAGGGAAGGGAGGTACGCTACTCTGTCACTTTCTAATGTTTTAGTGAAGCCAGATGTGGCAGACAGATGCCACGCTCAAAGGAGTATATTTCCACTGAGTGACTGGTAAAAGAAATGACTGAGTGGGCGATTTCTCCCTTCTCCAAAACATAGTGTGTGTTGTTGTTTTTTTATATTTGTCTGTGTGCTGCTGCTGGGATTTAACTATTCTGCTTGCCAGCCCCATCACTTACAGTAGTGATGGCGTTCAGAGCCGTGTCAGCGCCAATGCTGAGGTCTGAGCCCGGCACATTGTTGGAGACAGTGGCTGGGACCATGACCATGGGCACACAGAACTCGTCATATTTCCCGCGCGCCGTTAACAACTCCAGCAGTGACAGCAAGGCCTGCAGGGCAGAGCCAAGGGCTTTAGTGTGTGCATGGTGGGAGCTTTGGCAGTTGGGTTTGGTTGACTGGTGCTACTTGCCACAAGGGAGGAGGGAGAGGGGAACGAGGGGGAAGGGGGGGTGGACGACAAAAAGTGGAGGGCGCCAAGGGGAGGAGCCAGGTCTATCACGACGGACAGCAGCGAAACAGACAGGTACAACTCCACATACAGACTTCACATTTACTCATTTAAAAACACATCCGTACACACATATGAAACTCATTTACTTGCACACATCACAGAAAAATTAAAGCTGGTGAGCATCTACATGGGAGTGCGTGAAATGGTTGGACAAAAGCAGGTATACTCTGTTTCTAACAAATTCATTTATATTCTTTTAAACATTAACACTTAGTCCAATAACTCAACTGCATTAAATCAAGAACCTTACTTTAACTCTAATAGTATATTTAAATCACTTAAAAATCAACAGCAAACTAACGAAGCTACAATTCATGCTGTTCTAGCTTTGGCAGGGAAGTGAAGCATGATTATGTACATCACTATGTAAGGAACCACAGGAAATGGGGTAAGACTTGATGTAATGAGAAATATTACACTTAACTGATATCACTACATGAGCAAAAAAATATCTTTTCATTATTCTCATAATGTTGAGCTAATAAGCTCATGGACAAAATCAAAGATAAGAATTTAGCTTTATTCGCAAAATAAGATTTAGCTGACAGAGACAAAAGAGTTAGAAACGTACCTCAAATCCACCGATAACTAACAGAGCATTTATGTTGTGCATCCGCATCTGCTCAGCAATTTTGTCAACATGCTTTGCAGGAAGTGTTCTAGGAAAGAGACAAAATGATTATATGGTAACAGAAAAAACAGTAGCTATGACAGCTGAAGATTCAAGCTTTAATGCTAAAGTAATGTAACCATCACACACAACACAACCGATCATGATTTTACCTTTTAGTTCCCAGAAGAGATCCACCCTGTCCCGTCCATCCTCCAACATCAGCCCATTTAATCTCCTTAATCTGAGGAGAAGACAGCAGCGACAACATGCAATCGTGTTTTATTGAAGCATCCTGAAATACTGTTTCTGTGACTCGTTTTCTTCCACTATCAATGTCTGCTTGTTGCAGTCTGAGATCAAACTAAATGAGAAGCTTCTAGCGATCTTGTATGTATATTAGCACAGTTGTGTATTATATGAAACGTCCTCTTGAGGTTTCAGTGCAGACATTGTTAAAACAAGACTTAATTTACTGGACACACTCTCTGGACATAAGGGGGAGGAAGTGGACCGGTGAAAACACAGAGGTGTGGAGCTGAAAGTCCCACAGCACTGAAGTACAGAAATCCATTACTCCCGCTGCTCTAATCTTCTTAGGGTCAGTTGGCGCAGCCTGATTTCAGTTGGCTGGGACACACACAGGATGTTTAACTAACCAGCAGTGGCACGGACATTTCAATGAAGATAAATGGACGGGTGGTTCATTATGTGGCGTTGTTTGAATGAGCCAGCTCTGTATTGAGGCGGGAATTAAAGCTTCACATATGGGGAAAAGGTCAGGAGATGATATGTGAAGGGAGTGTGAAACCAGTTTTACCAGTCACTGAACAGAGAAACACACATTCCTCAGATTACATTGCAGACACACAGCGTGCATGTTTTCACTTCACTAACTGTCAAACTCTAGTCTGCTTTTACCCTCCAGTGAAAACTCAAGACCCCTCTACAGAGTTAGATTAGCTGAGAATCATCCTGTTGACTAATTCACAGTCTGTATATTACAGTATGCTGCCCTCTACTGGTTTATTTTTGCACTGCATAAGCTTTGGCTGAGCTGGGCAGAGGAGGGAGAGTCAGGGTGGGAAATTGGTTTACATTAATCTGGACAGATTATCCCCCGGGTTTGCCTGATTATTCTTCATTCAGGGAGCTAACAGTCATTGTGTACTGTCTGACTCTCATCAAGCTAAGCCAATTCTATCTGAATTATTGATTCAAATGTGATAGTAATACAATATATTTAAAGTTATTAGGGATAATTATGGCATGAATAATTTTCAATTATAACATGGGATCTCTTTACTGTGGTGACTTTTCCTGGAAGACTAATGACATTAATAACAAGCAGTAGTAGAGTATGAGTATATCAGTGCTGCAGTACCCACCTGTCCTTTGTAGAACCCCTCAAACCCATCACTGACAGCAAACATCTTGTGCCCCTCTGAGATGCCCACCCTGACAGCTGAACGTACAGCAGCATTCATACCAGCTGCAGGGGCCCCCACATTCAACACCGCCACATTGAAGTTGCTCTGATGGTATAAAATACAAAGCAACCAATTAAAATAACATCAAAAACAAATCGGACATTAAATATGACTGAAACTACTTCATTATAGCACCAGATAAAAATAGTCTGTTGCAGTTATTGGAGGACAGCTGATGAAGCTCTGCAGAACAAATCAATAAATAGTTCCTGCTCTGCCCTCAGCTGCACGCCCGAGCCTACAGTGGTCATTATCACAAATGCAGGCAGAGCCAAACCCCCCGAGGCAAGCACCACAGCATGAAGTCCGCCACGCTCCACTGATCTGCGGCCTGAGCTGAGCTGCCTTGTTTGGTTTGCCACGGCAGTTCCTGGCAGGGTTGAACAAGTCATCCCTCAGTGGGGAGCCAGGTGTCATCTAACACTATGCCACCTGGGTCTCATACCATGCCTATCAGTGTCTGTAATAATAGGCTTCAAAGCAAACAAAGGTGACACAGCAAGCAGGTAAAAATAGTTTATTATTATTATCTGCTCCCTATAATGAGTCACCCTGTTTTTTCCTCACTTATCAGCAGGAAACAGTTGGCATCATATCTGATAGGTGCCCGCATGAGCAGAATGTGTTATAATGCACCCAAATTAAATCCTGCAGTAACAATAATAATTATGATAACTGGTTTGGCAATCTGGCACAACCACGCTGCTACAGAAACATTTACCCTTTGAGTGTATGACTTGCTTTACCGAGGGTACACATCTGAAAATAGCAGCAGCAGCGCATGACTGCTCAGGACAGAGTAATAAAATATTCAACATCTCAGTGGATTTAGGAGTCTAATTCAAGTCCTTCCAAAATACCACTCTACACTCCTGACTTGTTGGAAATTGTTACTGCATGTGTTAAAAAAAAACTGTGTGTGTATGTTTTTGCTTTGGGTGTGTTTGACTTGACAAAGCTGGCAACATTGTCAATGTTCCATATAACAGGTGACTCACAATCGGCAGTTCGGACTCTGGTTTACGATGAGCCAGCAGTTTGTACGTCTTCAGGTTGTTTACGAAACTCCTGCAATAAAACATTGAGGAGAGTCAGCGTGTTCAAACAAATACATGTCACATATTTTTTATATTGTACCTGAAAACACAACATCATGTCAAAAAGTAGGGGTTGTATGTTGAAATCAAACCATTCTCTCACTTGTATTCATTCAGAATGACTGTCGTCTCTCTCCTGTGTATAAATAAACTAGCTTTTTCCATTCTCCCTACTACAGCTGTTATCCCCTGTCCCTACTACACCTGTCTACAGTAAGTAATGTCAGACACGTTGCCAGGTGAACTTGACGGCTTTGGCATATTGGATTTGGTCCCAGCGGGCCGTCAGTCATACCTGCCCCGGAGCTTAACCGCCTCTTCAAACCGTTTCTCGTCCATGGCCTTCTGGACCTCTTGAGTCTGAGGAAGAGAGAGGCGTGTTTAACTTGTTTGAATTCAATATTATTTAATCTACTGATATTTCCTCTGTGTGCAAAAGCATCGGCAAGTTGTTTTAATTTCTATGAGGGGAGATTTGTTACCTGCAGGTGTTCAGTGGCTATTATGAGAGTAGCAATTTGTGCCTTCCGAGTATAAAGGCCGCAGCGAGCAATACAGTAGTGAACAGTAAACTGACACATAACTCATATGTTGTTTTGTCCTCTTTGAACCACTGCACGATTTCTTAAAATATCAGAAAACTGTCAAACTCCAACCAGCTCACAGAGAGTACAACAACAAAGCTTCTTTGTGCGTTTCTATGGGAATGAATTGGTATTACATCACCATCCTGCAGGCAGTCACCAGCAGCCCGCAAAATGCTTCAGATAATCATTAACCAGACACCACTGCGTCTGAAACAATACAGCTCTCTTGTGAACATTAGAGCCACTCCAGACCCAACAGGCTGTACTGTTTGTCATCATTGCTTAAGCCTCACAGTCTTTGCACTTTCCCTCTCCTCAGCCTCTTTAGTTTTGTATCTGCACGTGTGTGTGTGTGTGTGTGACTATGTGGCAGTCTTGGCTCGTCTCCAGCTCAGTCCGATACCTACCATCTGTACACACTCCATCAGAGGCAGGCGCACCGATTGGTTACCGCACAGAGAGACCACGCAGGCTGGCGTGTTGGCTGTGGTCTCCAGCAGCGCCAAAACAGCCTCCACACCCATACGACTGGCCTGTATGAACACACACACACACACACACACACACACACACACAAACACACACAGAGATAACACTGCGTCATCATCATTATTATCACAACCTCATTTATTTCTCCTGTACACTGGTGATGTATTCTTTGCCAACATTTTCTCACACTGGAGCCAAGATTTGACTCTTTCATTAGACTGAAGTCTCCTCTGCTTCACTCTTATTTGCTTTGTGATTCCTTCACTTTGTCTTTAATGCTACGCTTCACGTGCTGAGCTATAAATCTGTTAATGGGTTTAACCTAAAACCTCTCCTCACACACACACACACACAGGATTAAACAGGAAGTGCTCTGGACAACTGGACCGTGCCAACTAAATATCTCAAAGCAAAGGTTAACATTAGGTTGAGATAAGTCTCATCTGACAGTGTTATAATGTCTGAAATATGTAAATCAGCTGTATTGCTGCATTGAATTAAAGTGTGGGACGTACCAGGATGCGGTCAAAAGCAGACGGGGTCCCTCCTCTCTGCACGTGACCCAGGATTGTCACTCGTGTGTCGAAACCCAAGCATTTAACAACAAGCTAGGGAGGGTGAAATGCACAAATCTTAGCAGGTATGAAGCCGTAACTACTGTATTAATGATATACAAACTGTAAAAATAAATACGTACGTCTATAACTGTATACAATTACTGACGCGCACATACACGAACACACGTACAAACACAGTAGAAAAGCTGAAGAGAAGGGGAAACAGCAAAGCACAAGCAAAGCCATTCTAATTTTTCATGTCATGTTAGCGGGGGGGGGGGGGGGAGGGAGCTTTTAGCTTTGTAGCTTTATACTGAACATCACAGAAGATCCCAAGCAGGAGGTGCTGAATTTAAATAAATAGTCGAGTACCGTACCATAACACAAAAACAGTCACGTGTTTGCATTTAAATGTAGTTGCGGGGGTCTCTATGAGCAAATTTAACTGTGAGGAAGTGAAAAACCAAAATATGTTCCCGTAAAAAAATATAGATGAGGTGTAAAAATGGTTTAGTGAGGGTGTTTGGTTTTAAAGCAGTAGTAGTAGAAGTAGTAGTTTTGGTGGTGAAAGCGGCCTTACCAATCTATACAGTGTGTCTGATAGAGCATTCCAGAAACACAGCAACAGAGTCAAAGCCACACCGGGGCAGCAGTACAGTAGTAGAGGTCATACAAGTCGAAGCTGGAGCTCAGACAGGGTGGAACTTGCCACGCTTGTACTTACATCCTTAATAAATTCGGTAGTAATGGGCTTGTTGTTACGATCAATCGCCCCTTCGGCTACAATTATGATATTCAGCCTTTTCATCCCTGCTCGGTTCTACAGGGAGGGGGGGATGTTGGAGAAAAAAAAGGCATGACAGGAAAACTGAGACGGTGGCTGTGACGTGGGCTTTCAGAAGCACGGGGGAGGGGCCAGACGGCGAGGACAGCTTGTGTTGACGCTTTGAAATCAAGTAATATCCTGCCAACCTTGTGGCTTTTCATTGCTGCGTTATCATGATCTTATTACACAGCATCGTGGTTATCTTACCTGTCTTTTTTTATTTATTTACTGATGCCAATTATTAAAGCAAATATGCTCAGAAGTCTGACTTCAGCCGGTCGGGCCTCCGTGCTTCTGGCTTCCCCTTTCTTTGTACTCAGGTACTCACATCCTTGACAATACTAGAGGTTATAGGCTTCCCATGCCTGTCAATGGCGCCCTCTGCAACTATGATTATGTTCAGCCTTGTGCCCCTGGAACGGGTCTGAATCATAGAACAATAGTTTCCAAAGCAGATAAAACACAATAAAACATCACATGACTGGTAACAATTTTTTAAAGTGAGGATTGTCTCTGTATAGAAACACAGTACAGTTATCATATGACTGGGAAACATTATACATCATGGAGGCTGGTTGGATATGGTTCACTGGGTTTACTGGGGAGAACAAATAAGATGGTGTTACCGCAGAGAGTTTCTGACACATCTTATCCTCCCAGCCATCCTCCGGCGGCATCTCAGGGATCAAAACCCAGTCTGCCCCGCAAGCCAGGGCGCTAACCAAGGCCAGGTAGCTAGGATAACACACACACACACACACACACACACACACACACAGACAGAACATTGTGTATATAAACAACATGTGATAACAGGTTCTGCTTCCGTTGTCTGAATTGTTTGTGGATCCTCGATTACGTATATCAGACGCATTATCAAAATCTTACCCGCAGTGTCTGCCCATGACCTCCAACACAAACGTCCTCTGGTGGCTGGAAGATAAGAAGAGAAAAATGTGACATGGCGGTGTGTTTTTCTTTAGTGATACAGCACTCTGCTGATGTAGTCCAGAGCAGATATTTGAAAGATGATGCTGAAAGATAGATATTTTATAGTCATTGCACATAAGAAACTTTGTTCAGCATTCCCATCCCAGCAGCATACATGAAAATAAATATATATATGTATATATTACAGATAAATAAATTGTAAAATATTGTGCTTAGTCTCAGCGTGTTCCTCAATTGAGCTCAATGCTGCAGTCAAGAAATGTGCAAAAGTCAAACATTAAGATAAATTGACATTTTCAGTGTTGTATGGCTTTAGTATTAGTTTAAGACTTCGAATGGACTTTGCATCATTCATCCTTTATTTGGCACTTCAAGATGTAAATCTCCTGCCCTCACTAATACAACAATATAACTGCCTTCTGGCTCTTCTCACCTCTGTGCAGTTGTCATAATTGCGTCCACCACCTCAATGATTCTGTGCAGAGCGGAGTCAGTGCCGATTGTCATGTCAGTTCCGCAGAAGTCGTTATCGATGGAGCCAACCATCCCGACGATGTGGAGGGCCGAGTACTTCTGAACAGAGTCGGCGTCAATTGAACCTGAAAAGATCCATTGGTCAGAGCATCTTCTGTATTTTCCAGTTTATTCTACAGTGATTCACACAGGCCACGCTCACAGCTTGTTGTCATAATAGAATGTGATGAGCAGCACTGCTTTGAGTCATGGAAACTGCTGAGTTCAGGGAAAATCCGAAACATTTCTTCACTCTTACGTTTTGGTAAAATGTTAGTTACCTTGCTCTACCAGCTCCCCCAGCAGCCCGCTCCATTCCTCCCTGAAGAGGTTGGCTCCCGTCAGGCTGCCGTCTCCACCAATCACACACAGGTTGGTGATGCCACGCTTCACCAGGTTGTTAGCGGCCTTAAGGCGTCCCTCATGAGAGCGGAACTCTTTGCAGCGGGCGCTACCAATAACAGTCCCACCCTAATGATGACACAGCAAATTTACAGTGTGAACATGTCTACAACTTCAGTTAATCTGTTTTTCTTTCAGCTGTACATTGCATTCAACCTCCACTACTTATTATAATTTTTATTCATAGTAGGGATGGGCCATTAAAATTGAATGACCAAATAATCATTTGCAGGGTCCAACTTCAACCTTTGTGCTGTGGTCGTTGTTGCTGTGTTTGTTTTTTAGTTGAAAAACTTTAATCAAGAGTTGAGCTGTGTAGTCTAGTATGGCGGGTTCATTAAAAGTTAGAGAGCAATTTTCAATTTCAGTCACTAGGAAGATGTCTAAGGTTTTGTAAACTACCTCCACTTTGTGTTGAAGTTGAATCTGACATGGAGTGTATTTTTACTCTCATCCCTGGCTACTAGGGCTGGGTATTAGTACTCTGTACCTTCAAGGTATCAACCAAAATAAATCGATACCAGTAGTATTGAAACATCTCCCATCAAATGATACCTGCAATTTAACCCTTTTTGCACCCAGAGGTCAAAAATATATGTATGTTGTATGGACTTCCTCACAGCCAAACAACGCAAGCATTCTTCGGTTTAATGTGACATGTGATTGGCCCACTGCCACAACAGCTACAACCCGTCTGTGGTGGTGAAGTCGTGGTGAATTTGAGTTAGTGCGCTTAGTTAGTTCTGCAGTCAAGATGCCACCTAAACACTCTAAAGTGAGGCTACACTACACGCCTGTTACACCGGATAAAAGCTTTATGTACTTTATGGGTACTTGGGATTGGTACTGGTATCATCATTTTTTAAAACGATACCCAGCCCTACTGGCTACTTTGACTCTGTAGTAAGTTAGCCATCTAACTAGCTGACAGGAGGGAACATGATGCAGACATAGTCTCACAAAAGTCCAGTGTGGACAAACTTTAACAAAGTAAAGGATAATCTTGTCAGATGTGAAATATGTGGAACAGAGTTGAGCTATCGTGGTTTCACAGCGACAATGGTGACTCATAAAGAAGCTGCTGTCTGCTGTGGCGGTTGCTGAGGAAGATAGACCTGACGCTAATCACCAAACTAGTACATCAACATTTGTAACAGCTCCTTGAAAGTGTGACAAAAATTACGCCTCTCAATTATGACGGGTAGAACAAATAATCTACACTGTTAAATATTTAGGGGTCTATAAGCAAGTAAGATTTTTGTTCTTTTTATTAATGTGTTTCTGTATAGTAAGCAGTTAAAGCTTGTTGTTTATTATGAATATTTAGTTATTTTTTGACATATCTATTTAGTTCTTGTGAATGTCAGCATGCAGCGGATAGTCAGTTATTTGTTCTGACCACCCACTAGTGAACCGACCATGAAAACATGGGTTCATTCACATCCCTGATTCATACGACCTTACTTTTGTTGTATTTTTATCCTTCTATATCACCTTTGTCAGAGCAAACGCCAAGACACATTCTTTGTATGCTGCACATTTGCTAATGAAACTAATGAACACTTATAAACTGATTGTGTTCTGATCTAAAGTGAGTTGATTCCTTTTTTTCTAACTCAGTTGTGTGTCCTTGGTGCAGTATGGCCTTCAGCATCTTTTACATAATACACATTGTTGGATGTTCAACAAGTGGTGACATCTCTAACTGCAATAATCATATTAACTTTAGCTACATGACTTGCATATTTCTCTGTTAGCTAATACTTCCTGATGTCTTCCTGCTGTTTCAGTCTGAAAACTATGAGAATAATTGTAACAATTAAACAATAACAATTAAAACAGTCAAACAGAAATCCACAGATGAGAGAGCAATCATTTCCAGAACCTCGTAGTCATTGCATTACTGTGTGAAATGCAGCTTGTGCTGATGACTCACCACTTGCAGCATGCTGGAGACACTCTCCCATGAGGCTTCCTTTATGTTCTCCCCACCGTCCACCATACCCTGATATCCCTGAGAAACAAATAAACAAGAGTTAGAACAACAAACATGTTCAAATCCATCAGCAGCTCATCATCGCTGAGAGAAATACAATAACTAACCAGCACATGACAAATGTGACTGTGAAATTCAATAATTCTATATGATTGGTGTTAAATACTGTCCATCCATTCTCATACATTGTATTCAAACACACACACACACACACACACACACACACACACACACACACACACACACACACACTCTCACTGTGGTACCTGAGTGGGAGGTGAGTGTCATACAGGACATCTGTTAAAGCCTCAAGTCAGTTATGTAACCACAGTGAGCGGGTGGGACCATGACATACACACAGATGTGCTGGGATCAGCACAGGATGAGCAAGCAGAGTACAGCTCCTGCCAAAGCTTCCCCTAACAGCTGCTAACATGAGAATAAACAGCCAAGTGTTCAAAGGGAAGTGCTGACATTCATTTAGTCAAACGTGCCAAAACTTCTTATGCTGATACTGATACTGATAGAATTATTATAAGAACATTAACAAAGATAGTGTATTTAATGAGGATCCATCACTTTATTCCAAATACTGAATCTGCTTAATAGTGAGTATTTTCTGACTTCCTGGGTTGGCAATGTTCTTCATCTTCCTTCCTGTCAACAAATCTCAAGTGCAGACTTTGTGCTGAAGTTCTTTGAGAAATTATACATTGTGGTAGAAGCAGTCTCTTCTCTGTGAGCTCTGTAAACAGACCTGCGTACCTGCACATGCGCCGTAGTATCAGCCACACATGGAATTTCTCTCCTGAGGCTGAGATCACTGTTATTTGTCTTTGGATCCGTTTCTAAACAAACTACCGTGACCGCAGTTCTCCAGGAAGGAAGGAAAACATGTCAGCCAGTGCAAAAAGTGTGATTCACTGGTGTTTCGGGTCAACGGGACATATCAGGCTTTGGATACACACGCAGTACTTAGTAGTTGTTTGTTTGTGTTTTCACATTAGATTTGTTGACAAAAAGGAAATTAGAGTGTTGAAAATCGTACTTATAAGCACATAGAAAGGCTGGTGGTAGATGTGTGGATTCACCTCATGAATGAAATAAACTTTAGCTCCCACATATAAGCCCATTCGAACCACAGCACGCACGGCAGCATTCATCCCTGCAAGAAAAAAGAGAAAATAAAAAAAACATTTAGAGTAATAAAATAAGAAATATTGCATAATTTGAACACAGCGTGCTACGATGAGTAAATAAACAAGCTGTAGACAGGAAGAACATGTACTGTAGGACGCCACTGCAGATTATCTTGATTTGCATGGTTAACTTGTGGTTTGAGCTCGGATATTTATTTCACACAACTACAGCTGTAAAACTTTAATTTTTCTGTGTGTTGAAGCGCAGGCTATCTGTATTTATGTTGTCTATCTTTGTCTTAGGCCATGTTTTTCTTTTTCTTTTTTTCTTCTCACACACACACTCCACACATCCTTTTTTGGTCTGAAGGTTTCTCAGCTCCTCCTACAGCCTTTCAGTTTCTCTGTGCTCACTCCAAGAGGACTCACTAACCAATAAAACACTCTGTGACTCGACTGTCGATCGCAGGTTCGCTTTAGACACTGAAACTGATGATTGTGGACAGCACTTTACACACAGCGGGGCTGATAGGAACTTGGCTGACTGTGGGTGGGGGGGTGACGGGGGTATAAACAACAGAGCAAAAGGACTGAACCTCTTTTCTTGTTGCAAACCTGGCAAACCCTACGAGTCTAATGGCAGCCAAAATGTTGCGGTTACTAAGCAACGCAAAGGTTCAGGCCACTGGGGCAGCGATAGAGGACAGTAATGAAAGAAAGAGAGGAAATCTGAGGAGTGGGAAAACTCTGTTTCCTGTGTGGCATTCAAGGCACCCATAACAACCAGAAACCGATCAAATATTCACCATACTGTCTGATGTGTGGTTATGTAACTATGCTCAAATGAACCTGGTTTTTATTCACCTTCGGGGATAAAAGAGGGATCAGACACAGACAGATCATCAAAAGACATGTATCCTTCATTTTTCTTGTAGAGGTTTAGAAGTCTTTATCAAAGTCATTTTTGGCCTTCTCGTTCTGCATGCCTGACACTTTGTCCTGCAGACTGAGTGAAAGGACTAAGCCAAGGCTACACAATGCTCTCTGACACTGACGTTCAGCTCCTGTCATGCATGCCACAGCCTCATTGGCTCAAGTTCGCTCTGGGGCCAACTAAATGCTTTTATTATGTGTGTGCATGTGCATGTGTGAGTGTGCGTGTGCGTGTGTGTGTGTGTGTGTGTGTGTGTGTGTGTGTGTGTGTGTGTGTGTGTGTGTGTGTGCCCTTGCAGTGAATGCTCGCTCTAAAACCAAAGAGCAATTAATTTCTCCTGAGCAGAGGAGGAGAGCTGTGGATGGAACTTGGCCGGAGATCAACATTCAGAAAGTTGTGGTGCTGCTTCTTGTTGAAAGAGAAGTGGGGGGGGAAAAGTGAAGAATGTGAGCTCAACATTTACAAGTCGACTTCCAAAATGGTACGCAGCAACAGGTGATTTTACTTTCCCTGGCCCTAACACAGCCCACTTAAGACTATCTATAATTACAGTCCAAACCACAGTAGATGAAGGAGAAGTCCAAAGTGCTCGACCTGGGAAGAGAAACAGGGTCTCCCATGACTACATACATATGCCATTGTTAAAGATAATATATAAAAGACAGCATACCGGCATCACCGCTCTGCCACACAGGCTGATATGCAACCAGTCAGTATTGTGATGGAATCAATTAAGCTTGTGTGGTTACATAATGACTGTATAATTAATGAGAAGTAGAAACCACCATTCAAAAACAACAATAAAGGTGTTTAATCTTTAATGTTTCAATAGTTAACTATAATGTAAGCCCTTGTACAATCTCCTTAATAGACATTTGTTTTAATCTAATTTTATTATGATGAAAACGTCTCATATTTCCTCATGTAATAGCTGCATTAGACAGTATGAGGACCGGATGTGAAAAGCCACTTCAGTCACTCCAGTTCATCTATTAGTGCTTCCACGCTCTACTTTAAATGCTTTACACTGCAGCAGGTGTGCAATATAAAGATGCGTTTAAGTCAAATGAGGAGACAAGCCGCGGAGCACATGATCAGGGTTCCCCCCCTCCTGTGACGCAGAGGATGTATGCAGCACATCACGTACACAGGATACAGTACAGGCATCCCACCGTTCAGACACACACACTGATCATCTTAAATCTCCTCGGGCTCAAAATGGAAATGTCACGATATGTTCTTTTTGCAGTTTTATTAGGTATTCATTTTTTAAGCCTGTTAGTTTAACTATGAGCTAACCTACACGACGACCCGCATTGCAGTTGCCCGTTAAGTGAATTAAACAGCTAGTACATGTAGTGGCTTAGCCTAATATAAAGTCTACAGTAATGATGCTGTGCTGGTGATTTGTTTCCCACACAGCAATGGCTCGACCTTGGCGACAACAAAGCCCCCCCCAAAAAAATAATGACAGAGGATGCTGCTGTTGCTGTAAGTGTTAGCGGGTTAGCAAGATATATGATGTGTTAGCAGCTAACTGGCTCCCTGAAACAAATGAATTAATTTTGGTGTCCTTTTAGCTGCTGCGCAATGTTTGGCGCCCTCACGTATAAAAGCCTCCGCTCACAGTCCAGCATAGTTTTTTCTGTCGTCATTCAAACACTGATACATATCTCCCAAACTGTCCCTCCACACTTTACCTTGAGCATCCCCTCCGCTCGTTAATACAGCTATAGCCTTCCCGGCCCCCGAAAGGTTCTCAAAGAATATCTTCTTGCTGTCGGGCTGCGCCATTTTCACCGCGTTTTAGTATTTATCCCAGTCCTCCTCGATAAAAACTCAGCAGCAGGCCGGCGACAGTATGAAACTGTGCTGAAATGATGAAGGGCAACTGTCGTCAGCCTCCTGTATGCCCGCTATGCACTCCTTCTCTGTTCCGCATCTAGCCGACGATTTGCATAGACTGACTGGAGGGGAGGATGATTGGCGTTGTTGTGGACCAATCAAGTGTAGGTCCTTTTGTTTTTAAACCAATAGGAGTCATTTTGATGCTGTTGTAGGCGGGACTGCTGTGATAGGTAGGGGAATGTACGTGAGTCTTAGTTCTTAGGGATGTTGTTGAGGTATTAAGTTTTTCTCTCATAGCTGTTGTCACTTAGCTTGGGGTATGTGTGCTATAAACAGGACACATCATACTGAAACAACATTAATGAACACTTAACCAATTAGTGAAACGACACAATGTTGCAGTGTTACAGTTTAACTAATTCAAACTCTTATTTCCCCTGAGTAGATACATTATCGCAGTCTCTGACTCTTCTGTAATATTATGTCTGTTCTTTTGTACAGCACCTTTAGTGTTTTACATATAATTGTTATTTAAGATTATTATGATGGCTATTACCATTAGTAGGCCTAGCAGTTGCACTACTAGTTGTAGTAGTATTGGAATAGTTGAGGTGCAGACACCATCCAGCAATAACTCTTTTGTTCTATTAATTTCTCATGCAATAAGTTTTCACCTGACATTTTTATAGATAAATAGATTTATTATCACAGTCTCTCGACTCTTCTGTCAATCATGTCATGTCTGTTCTGTTGTATAGCATTTTGCTGCATGTTATAAAGTGTTTTACGAATAAAAATTGTTACTTTACAATATAATAACAGTACCTTTATTTATGTTGCACTTTTCGAAACAATGTTACAAAGTGCTTTCCATTAAAAACAAGTAAAATATAGAAAGAGGAAAATTGATCGTTTTGAAAAGAGTACAGACAATTCAGATTATAAAACATCAAATCATAAAACAGTCAAACCAACAATAGTCAAAACCATGAAATAGAAATAAAATACAGAATTGAAGATGATGTTTATTTAAAGTACTTTCAGTAGTAGAATTTTAAAATACTTTAAATATCCAGGCGTACAGACAATCCAGCATACTCTATTTTCTGTAATAAGTTTTCTCATGAGCACACAAGTTTCTCTTCACTTACACAGGCCTAATCCATGCCTGCAGCACAGAGTTAATACACCACAATATGTTTCCCTGCTGGGGAGGGAAAAAAATCTACTGTAACCTTTCCATCGTGCCCTCCAAGTTTCAGCCCTTTGACTGCTTTGTGTGACATTTATTTTCATAAAAGCTAACAGTGTAGAGCTTTGATTGCATATGTCAAGACCAGCTGTGCTCTGAGGATTCCTCTCAGTGTAGGTCAGATTCCAGTAACTTAGCTCAGAATCCCTCCTGACAAACAAAATCTAATTTTCCAATTTTCCAATTAGATTTTGACTCTCTGTCGCCATCTTGTGGCATCAAACTCAAATTACAAGTATTTCTCAGTACTAAAATAGATTGAAATGGAAGTTATCCTCTGTATTTGACCCAATCTTAGCAAACACGCTAGTGCAGCACCTGAGGACCAACTCCAGTTCCTTTTGCTTGTGCCTTGGTCAGGGGCACTGACAGGAGTATTAACCTTAACATACACGTATTTGATGGTGGGAGGAAACTGGGGCACCTGGTGAAAACTCATGCAGACATGAAGAGAACATTAAGATCCACACAGAAAGGCCCTGAGGTAGCAGGGGTTCAAACACAGGCCCTTCTTTGAATGTGCTTTTTATTCTTGCTTGTTTTTTCTTGTCACATTAGTTGGGAGCAGTCACAAAAGCCTTTTACTGATGTCATCCTGAGGAAAGTCTTCATGAACCAGAAAACCAGCCAGATCAAAACTATGTTTGTCATTATTATCACTGGAATCATCACTGGAAATCAGTCTAACTTTGCGAACACAGATTGTGGCACCATGGATGTCTCTAATTAAGATCCAGTATTTCACATTAATAAACTCAAGTGTTTCCTTGAGAACAACATCCAGGCTCGACATCTGTGATCACGTCTTCACAGGTCTCTCTAAAAAAAAGTCTGATGACAACTCTGCTGCCAGATCCTCACCAAGACCAGGACTGTGGATCACATCACTGACTTGCCTTTATTTCAAAGTCTTTGCAAGGTAACTGTCCCATACTACACCAAATCTTGGACTATTAATTCAGTATCTTAAATTGTAACTGCACTCTTTTGAAATTCAGTCTATTTTAACCCTGTATTTTATTTCATTCTTTTCATATCCTACCTGTGCTTTGATATTACCTTGTATTTCTTTTATCTGTTCTCCAAATGTCTTAAGTGAAACACTTTAAATTGCCTTGTTGTTGAAAGGCATTACACAAATAAACTTGCCTTTTAGTGTTCTGGTAAAACTTGAAGATGAAAACTGTCAGGTTCCCATCAAAAATGAATAAAAACATGCTAAACAAACACATACTGTTTCTTTTAAATGATCGTTTACCTCCGTCTAACTTGTGCTAACAGTCACTTCTTTTTTATCTCCCACCTCTGAGAGAGGGAATTGCTGCCTTTTACATTAGCAATCCTCCTCACCCCTCGGGCGTTTACAGCAATCATATGGTTTCACTCCATGGGGTAGCCGAGAAGACTGCTTTACTGGAAACTGCAGAAAGATGATGCTGCCAGCTGGAATCTCAAGTAGAGCCTTTTCATCTCTATTTTATCTGTATTCATCAAATTTCCTTTTGCCATCAGCTTTTTTGCCTCACGTAACATAAAAGCTCTATATCTGTCAAATTATGTCATCTGCTGCAGCACAATAGGTCATGTGGGTGCAGATGATAAAGACATTTTAATCCATGTGACTTAATTCTACAGCATCTGTACAATGTTTTTATCTTTGCTTTTTAGTTTAAATTGATTTTTGAGAGTTTGATTTACACACCAGAAGCTCATTGTACATAATCTTACTTGGCTCTAACCTGAGTATGCATTATAGCATTCAGCTTTCAATTAAACTAATCACAGATTCTCAGAGAAGCGTGAGAAACACCAGTATTATCAGTCTTGTATAGGGATGTAAACAGCAGGTGTATCTGCAGTGTTTTGACACGGTACCTGTACAGTAAATATACCTTTGTATTTAAAGAGCTGGCTCTCTCTGGGAAACTGAGCCTTTGTCTCTGCCTGTTACACTCTGTTAGCTACATCCTAGACGTCTGTAATGGAAATGACACTGAATGTGAAGAGAATGGCTGAATAAACTGCATTGAAGGGAAAATGAATGCCTTCGTGTCTGGCTTTGGTGTTGATAAGATTTAATGGTGTGTTGAGAGACTATCAGGAGTTAAAACGCTGTGGTAGCCTGCAGGTACAGTAAAGCTCTCCAGGCATGACGTTCAATGAAAGGTTGCTTTCATTGTCAGAAAAAAAAGGTCTGACTTCTGCACTGTCGCATGAATGTTTCAGATAGAAAATTCAATCAAACACTGACTCCGCAGTCAAGTTATTATTTTAAACTATTACATCTATATCTAGCTGCTTCTAGTGGATACCTATCTTTGGCTCCATCATTGTTGCTAAGCGCCCACTCCTATGGCGTTTTTACTCTTAAATGGAATTTGATGCTGTAGTAGCCACCATTTCTCATAAATACACAGTTTTTCTTCTGTATATTACATGCAGAACTTTTAAATACAGCATTTATTATATGACTATTGTCTTATACTGTATCAGACTCTTGATATTTATAGCACCAAAAAAAAAAAAAAAGTTCTCATTAACTGCTAGATTAAATTATAATGTTGCGGTATTAGCTAGTGATACAGTGCATTGAACATAAGCATCATTTCTGAAGGGAGACGTTCCACATTAAACTAAACCTGACATTCTTTAGTGAAAAATCATTTATAAAAGTATTTACACAAATGCGTGTTGTCAGGCGTGCGACAGCTAATAATGAGTTTTAGTTTTATAGACCTCAACCGAAATGAGATTCTAAATAAAACGTTTTACACTGATTGCTTAAATGTTTTCTACCGATATTCATCATTGGGTTGTTATGAGTGTTAGCAGTGAATGGAAGTAATGGATCGATCAAGTAAAAACAGGACAACAGTAATGCCAGCAGCTCTGTGGCAACACCGCGGTTCTTTGAGCTAAATGCTAACGTTAGAACGCTAATGAATAACGAATGAGAATGAGAATGTCATTAGTTTTATAGGGATAAGTTAAAAGTCCGTACAAAATGTTATAGTAATTCCTTCATAGCTGTTGAGATATATATACTTTATTGATCTTTCACAGGAAATAGATTGTTTTACAGCAGCTACAGCTAGAAACACATCGCTAACTATCCAATGGAGAAAAAAACCCTAAAAAAATGAACTTCTAAAAATACCCAAAAGTTGTACGAATTAAACCAATATATGTACATATGTGTGTGTGTAATAAATAATTATAGAATATTCGGTACGCAAAAAGTGCCAGTAAAAGTGCACTGCAGTATCTACAAAATATCTAAACGATATAACACCTAAAAAAAAGTGACTGACTTCCATAGCTGCCAGTATGGCTAAACACTGCAGTATTATAGTTTGTTTACCTCCTGCCTCAAAAATGCTAATCAACTGATACGTGATATATTTTAATAAAGGCTTCTATATTCTTACTGAAATACCAATATACCATCCAATAAACTATCCAACATTAGTGAAACCTGTGAGGCTGATTGTGACTGTTCCCTCCCAGCAGAGGTCACTCATGACACCATTTCATATCCCAGCGGCTGTCTGTCCCTTAAGGAGAACCTCAATCTTTGTCAAATTACCTGCTTGTAATTTTGCACCACAGACCTCGTCTCTTATTGCATTGCTCAGTTGCAACTTGTGTCCCAGGGGAAATCATGTCCCAATTTGAGCAGGTTTGTGCAATAGGCTCACATTGATTGTTTGTTTATTGGCTGGAGGTTGTCATTCAGATTGCTCGGTTTGTTGGGATAAGGTTTTAGCAGATATTGTGACCCAAAGGGAAAGAGCTCAATCTTTACCCATCCCAGGCGAATTACAGCTGCCTCATAGCTGCGCTGCATGGAACAAGTTAACACCGAGCACAAAACTTTTTTATTTTTTTTTTATTTTAATTGCAACCACCCACTCCCCAATGCAAATTAATGGTGGAAATGATTAAATGATTAATTAAATTATAAGCTGCAAGGTGCTTAATAAACAGGTACAACAACCACTGTGAAGAATTACAATTAAATGTAATGAGCTTTAGATTACAGCCCACATATTGCAATGTCAATATTTTTATAGCTACCAGTTGATACTTACTGGGTAACCACCAGCAGGTAAGGGAATAGGGTTACAGGGAATAAGGGTGTAAATAAATTTGCATTCGGAGGGCCATTTGGATTCTTTTACAAAAGGTATGAAAGGTATGAAAAGAAATCATGTATGTAGTACAATAAATATGTGAAATTATATGCATTTAGCTCCATACCTTAGTATAATATTATGATATTAAAGGACATAAACGTTGGTCTAGGTTTGATTGTCTGAAAGATTCCATAGTGGATCCTAAAATAACATTACTGTTTCCCAGTTTTTTTTAATCATCATTCTAACATATACCTCCTTTACCTGTGCAGAGCTCACACATATACACCATATTAAGTATCCCGTATCAAAAACCTTGTAATAGTGTAATTTTCTGAGGTTTATTGTGTTTGATTAGTAATACGACAATTAGTTTCACTACAATATTAGCACTGTTATCTACTATATAAGATAAGATAAGATATTCCTTTATTAGTTCTACAGTGGGGAAATTTACATTATTGCAGCAGCAAGTGGACAGCAAAAATAGAAAGAATAAAAAACAATAAATAATAAGTAAGTACACAAGCAATAAAAAGACAGTAGTAGTAAAAAAAAATAATTAATATTGGTGTTAAATAACAAGATACCTGAGTTTGATATTGTTATTGCACAGGTTTTAAAGTGACAAAATAAATATGTATGTATACATATTGCACAGTTGAACTGAAGTAATAATGTACTGAAAATACCTGTACGATAGATAATACTATATACAATATATACAATAGAGTGTACCCTATGATTAAATAGGTAGTCAGTAATTTAAAAATATATACAGCATAATTATTTAGACTTTTTTATTGCTTTAATATTGAATTAATTTTGAATTTGAATTTTTCATAAAGTTGTTATCATTTTGTTCCCTAACCTCTAGTCTTCAGGGCTACTTCACTTGTCTGGTATAGATACCCAGTAATTATTGTATTGATACCCCATACAGTTAAGTGACATTTGCAGGCTGTAATATTAAACAATGATACTGCTAATAAAATACAAGTCTTAAGTCTTAATGAGATGTAAAGATGAAGTGATCCAGTGTATGGACAGAAGCAAAAAGCACACAGCGTGCTTATCTTTTTCATCTTCTTTATTTAAACAGTGCAGCTTAGATTATTTAAAGTTTGTTACTATGTTGGACTTTAAAGTGGGATCATGTAAAGTACACACCGCGCAGACATTGTGAGGTAATGGCGTGTAAAAAGTGGAGAGCCGTGAACAATATTCTCCATGAGCAGAATATGATTGTGCTTTTCATGCATGTCTGCTGACGTGATGCATCATTTAGACTGATACACGAGGCTCATTAGAGTATTTTTAGTATGCTTGATGGCAGACATTTGAAATGCAGGGAACATGTGTATTTAACAATGCCGATTATTAAAAAATAAGCATCACTGATTTTTTTTATTTCCTTTCTTTTTTTAAACAGGCAGATTCAATTGAGTGTTGTTACCACCAGGCACAAAAAAGGTGTTGTCTAGGGGTTAATAGAGGTCACATTTGGACTCAGGAACATATATTTTCAGCACCAAATCACAGAAAAGAAGAAAAGTGACAAGAAAAGTAACAATACAAGAATACGAAGAGACGGTTTATAATGTCAGGTAATAGAATAAAGGTTGTGAACTGATTTTTTTCCCGCTCTCTGATTGCCACATGAGAACAAATGAACAAGCTGCCAATCTGTTGAACTGATTTCGTTGGGCCTCAGGTTGCTGATTAATGAAATGTGGGAGGACAAAAAGACGGCTGTGAGCGGTGGCACAGCCTACCCACAATCCCTCACTGCTTTTTTTTCTGATTGAGCTAATCACCCCATTGTCCCTCAGCACTTTGAGTCCGGGATTTTTAACAGCAAGAAGAAAAGACCGACGGAGGAGAATTGGGCAGAAGAGAACTACATTTCCTTTTTCCTCTCTCTCTCTCTCTCTCTCTCTCTCTCTCTCTCTCTCTCTCTCTTTCTCTCTCTCTCTCTCTCTCTCTCTCTCTCTCTCTCTCTCTCTCTCTCTCTCTCTTTCTCCACCATCTCCTCTTTCTCCCACATCAAATCTTGCACCATTACCTCCAGTTTTTCCATAACGCCTCGTGTGTCATCCATCTAGCTCACTTTAATGGCAGCCTCATAATTATTCAGATGATTATGTGTTGCAAGCCATTTAGCATGCTCAATGACACATGTTTAATTTATTTGCTGCTGCAGCTTCACATAGAGGAGCAGAGAAAAGGAAGTGAAGATGGGGCGATGGTGCTACTGCTGCCGTGGTGCTGCTAGTGAAGCAAATCAATGCCAAAATTGTTTGATAAATTGCTGCTGTTGATATAATATGCTATGCCACATCAAAGAGCTAATGTGATACAAATAAGGTATGCTTTGTGTAGCAAAGCAACGTTTGCTCGGGCTAATGGCGTATGTCTTGGTTGACCAGTGAACCCACATAACACACTGCACCATTGAGCAAGCTATTAGGACATGATAATGGGCAAAGCTGCCTCTGATGCTGAATGTAGCCTCCATCGCTTCAGTGTTTTCACAACTCCAGCAGACGAGGGATAAGAAAACGATGTTGCTTCCTACAGTGGATACTTGTATTTCAACTAAATCGAATGGTTTTAATTCTACAGCTTATAAAAATACATTTTTAGGGGAGTCATAGTGTCTAAAAAGTGCAAAAGTGGTTCAAAATGTTAGTTTTGATAGTAAAGAATTGACATTAAGACATGTGAGGAGATCTGCTCTGAAAAATATATGAGTGGAGTTTGTGCTTTCACTTCTGTGTTCCTGCAGCAGTTTCAAAAGACCACTAGAGAGTAGTATAACCTCACTGGAAGGTAACAGATGACAGATTCCTCCTAATCCCAGAAGTGCTGGTTTTTTTGTTGTTGTTGTTTTTTTGGTCTTAAAAAGACGGAGAAGTTTGTTTTTGACAGGCGTAAAGCCTTTTCCATGTTTTATCTGTTTATTTTGTCTACTTCATTCAGAATAGACTCATTCTTTACGTGTGTAATTTAAAAGCAATGTGATTCTGAGTGAATGAGATTAAAATAAAGATGACATTTTGCTGTGTTTTTTTCTTTTTTACTATTTGCAACAAAATATGAACATATTTTTTTATACATATATTTTGATGTAGTAGAAGAAGATCTCTCTGGGGACTCAGCTTTGCGATCAGTACAGATTTGTGCTTGCACGGTGCAGAGCAGCACAGCTTGCAGACAGCGTGTCGGGTGCGGTGTGTTGCAGCTGGGTCTTGACGTGCGCTGAAGTCTGTCACTGCTGCTCCCGGACCGCTCTGTCATCTCCAGCATCTGCCCTGACTTCTTGTTGTTGGAGGAGCTTCTGGAACAATCACAGTTCCCTGGTTGTCAGCACCTTGTGTTCCTGTCTGCTTCCCTACAACACACACACACACACACACAGGTCTACACACACATCTGGCCTGTAAGCATATCCTGCTCTAGCTATGTATTCTCATAAAAGTGCATCTACAAACATATGCACCTCTGACTCACCTGATGTATTGTTATAGCAACGCTCGCTTTCTTCTTCTTATGTATACGTGCACATGAGATGATTCACGTGTCAGGCAATAGAAAGAAAAAACTGTTTTATATTGAATTTCTAACATCTTCTATAACTCCATGTTTCATAAGTGTAAAATTCTGTCGCTGCCGTAGCAATTAGGGCCTTTACTGAAACAGTTTTTCACAGCTGGTTAGAGACATTATCCAAAAGTGGGTTCATGTTTCAGAGCATTTGATTCTCAGCAGTACAGAGCTGCTTGAATAAAAGGTTGATTTCATTCTTTAAATGCTCTCAGACTCTCAAACAATATTGGAAAAACAGCACATACAGCCATCTGCTCTGGTGTTACACACTGACCCAGAAAACACAGAGAACATGTATTAATACTGCAGTGAGCCCTTTGTGTTTGTGTGGTGGGCTGTGTAAAATGTATACATATATATATATAAAAGCTAAGCTTTTCCTTCTGCCTACATGGACTTTCTGCTGACACCACATAAAGATATAAGAATGAAGAAAAAGGGGGGGAAAATGCACAAGTGGACACATTCTGCAGTGTTTGACTTTTTCTATTGCTTTATATTGTTAATTATCAGAGAAAACTAAAGCTTACAAACAATGTTATACTGTGACACTGATATTATACATTCTTTCAGCCCTTGTGTATAAAGGGTTTGATGGATAGTGATCAGTAGAGATTGATATTAGTGCTATAATAAATCAGTTTTCAGATCCTTTACTTAAATAAAAGACTCATGTGACATCCATGTGACCAGTAACATCCAATCGTATTCATTCAGGTAGTAGAGCACAAACATTATATGGCACTATGGCAGGTAAGTCGGATGTTCACAATCATTTTAACAGTCTATGCATTTAGTTTAGTTTAGTTTAGTTTAGTTTAGTTTAGTTTGGACCACTTTATCAAGCAGTAAATAAATGTGTTGGGACTCTGTGGTCAGTTTTTCAAACAGCTGGTTCAGATGTGAGGACAGAAGCAGAGATTTCCTGTGTTTGCTGTCAGACCCTGAGGCCTGCTCGTCGGATTTCCACTTGTCTTTTGAAGGTCTGAGATAAGTATCTGCTCTGCTGCTTGTGCTTCCATTATTTGCTAGTGGCATGGCCATGTTTTGGATCTCTTTCTGTGTTATTGCCAGTAAGCTGCTAGGCTGCATTGTGAAAGTTGTTGATGTTGAGCTGCTGGATGCTTTGTTTGCTATTATACTGCTCAATATCTGCATTACTTTACGATTCATGTGTATTCATGTGCATTGGTGTTAATCAAAAATGAAGTTGTATGTATGCATGTATCAGTGGAGCTCATTTCTTGTAGTGTCTGGCATTGGTTTGCCTTGTTGCTAATGTCCAGGTGATATGAATCCTCCTATGGGCTGAATTGGTTTGGGCACATTTTCCTCTAACATTTGGAGTTGTTATGGAAGTTTTCTATTGGTTTATGCATGCTATTTAGATAATACTACATTAAGCTTTGGTGAGTGGCCCTTTATGTTATATAGCTGAACTTCTGCTCAGTTCTAATTTGGGTCTAATTTGCATCTGGCTTGCATAAAAGCAACATATTTCTTTACATCGTTTAGCTACATTTTAGTTTAGATTCCCTTGTATCAAGAAGATACTATTAATCTCACCACATGTTCTTCTGAGGGAGATCCATATTGTTGAGCTTCATCTTACATCATTAACAAGACATTGCCACATGCTGTTGCTTCTGGTTGTGTACATTTCATTTAGAATATTTCTGTTGAACATAGTTTTCCTATCTCGCTAAATGTTCATCTAAGGTGGAATGTCTGAGCCCTCACATGTTGGCTGATGTACTGTAACTCCCTCCACCACCCCAACCTTCTCATAACATGGTAGTTCATATTGTTAATTTTAGCTAAGATGTATCACCATGTATGTTTATTAGGGGGATTAGCTCTCTAAGCAGAATCCTCATCACTGCTCAGATTCTTTGAGGACCCAAATCAAACTGCTATGTGACTCAAATCGTTATATATTTCTCTAGAGTGTTAATTTCTTGTTAAATATCGGAAAATTATCTTTTTGAATTAAATGAAACCATCTAAGAAGTCTTTAAGGGAAATGACTTTGGTGGAACTGCTAATAACTCGTAGATACCAGTGACTAGACAGTACACAAGACATAAAGGTTAGGTGTCACTGGTTTCAACCTTAGCATGGATTGTATTTTATAACATTTTCATGTTTTTTGTATTTTTCAATCATAGTCTATATAGTCACCAGTAACTATAGCTGTTGTTGTATTGCAGTGGAGGTAAAAAGCAGTGTAACATGGAAAAACAAGAGTAAAGTAAGTCACGATAGGTCGAAATATGCTGTCAAAGATGTCTATTTTATGGGTCTAATGCAAAAACTGAAATACATGAAGTAAAAGCGCCTACATCAGATCTGTCAGTGATTGAACATGATATAAAAAAGGCATCCTCATATGCGTCATCAACATCAGAACAGTGGAGAGTGAGATGTCTGACTAGAATTAAAGATTTAGACGTTAAAACAATTATCCATTGTTATTGCATAGGAGGACGATTACAATGGGTTACCTCACTCCCACTAAAGCCATCCTCTCCCTTCAAAGTTTTCCACAGCTGGATTAAAACATTGATAGAGATGATTAATAAGAAAAGGAAAGATCCGAGGTAAGAGGCAAGGAGATGTAACGGTACTCCGATTTTCCCACACAGCAATCCATTCTGTGCAGGGCTGCTTCAGGGCTCCAACCTCCCTTCAAAGTGAATTTACACAGTTAAGCAAACATGTTCCCCTCCTCCGTTGCCATTTCGACCAAGTTTGATTCAGCACCTCGGAGACACGCTCAAATCCACACACCTTTTTTTTTTAAACAGGAAGAAAAGTTCAAATTCTTCCGCTCAACTTTTTTAAACATTTTTTGCCTCAGCTTCTCTAAATAACATGTTTCAAAGTCTAGAGATAATTTGAACCTCTTCACAATCCTCCAAGTGGGATACTTTGGAGTCGCATCTCTTCCTCATCACTATTAATTAATGATTAAATGATGATTGAAAGTTCGCTCACCTGACTGCATATGGGGATGTGTTTAGTTTGCTGATTGAAGTCTCTCAATCAGCGGCTAAGTCCGTAATCAACACCTGATTATGACATGCCAAACATTACAGTGGTCCTCTTCCCCCATCCTAAAATCACCCTCCCCCCATTTATTTCAATTAATCTGTTAATGATGTTAAGGTCAGTTAATGTGCTGCCTATCATATCCACTCTTATAGCTTAGACTCCCTCTTTTCTCTCTACAACATAAACCGACCCAGCATCCCTCCATCACTCCATCAAGTGACACATTAAAGGAAGTAAAAGAATGATAATCTCGGGGCTTCATGTTTTCTCAGTGATTGATTGGCCAGTTAGGGAGCGAGCAGGCAGCTCAGATCTCCAGAGTTTAGAAAAACTGACACTGCAGCCAAGATCGTGTTCCAATTTTTCCCTGACTGAGATCTAAAGTTTCCTTATCGCTGTGAAAAACAAAAAAGCTGCACAGGTTGAGGCTTTTTTTAAGCACCTGAATCATACAGAGAAGTAGAACAAAGTCAGATTCTGGGACATGCAGATGTTTAATCCCCAAAAAAATGAAAGCCAATCAGAATGATGTGTTTGGTGCTTGGAAAGGCGCCTGAATTCAGTCAAAGCGTCATTGAAAAGCAGAAGCAGCGTAGGTACAAAAAACCCAATGCTGTCTGCACACATTTCACGTCAGCGTTTGTTCACATTAGTAACAAAGTATGTATTATATCTCATAATAGATATGAGCAGTCAACCGACAAAAACAGGAACAAGAAGGGACTCGGAATGGAGCGCGAAGGTTTGTGTGCAGTGTGAAAACCGCTTTGTTTACAACCCATCAGACACAGCTTAAAGGAATACTTTGACATTTTGGGGAAATACACTTATTTGCTTTCTTGCTGAGAGTTAGATGAGAAGATCGATACCGCTCCCGGAGAGTGGTGAAGAAAGCTAAATGAGTTTATTTCCCAAAAAAATGTTTAACTATTCCTTTAAATCTCTAGAAACAGCTGTGTTTAAGGAGACGGCATAATGTGTGAGTGTACATCTGTAGCATTTCAGCACATTTTTTCCCATGTTCTTAGGGTTTGCACTGCTTGGCCACCTTTCCCAAAATCCACCACCCTGTTCTGGTTCTGGAATCAAGGAAAGGTCATTGTAATTTTACTCCTGAAAAGGATTATAGTGAAATACTGATTACCTGACAGAGGGAAATGAGACCACAGCCAGTGTTAGTGGGTTTTTAACAAATCTGAATTGACAGGGCGGAGGTGGGTGGTTAAGTTCAATCCACTATTGCTGATGAGCAGGCTGATTTCTATTAACCTGCAGCCTGCAGATCAGACTGTTCCATTCTGCTGCTGTGAGAGAAGGAGAGAGAGGGAGAAAGAGAGAGAGGGAGGGAGAGACTCTGCCACCAAACTTTTATGACACAGAAAGTCTGCTTAATGGGCTGGAAGATTCTTCCCATTTAGCCCTGTGCGGAAATAAAAGGAACCTGGTCGGTGCTCAGGAAAAATGGCTACTTCCAGTTAAGTCCCCCAGTGGATTGGAAATTAGGAAATTGTAAGCAGAGTGATCAATCATGGAGTAGTACGTGCTCTCGCATGAAACGCCCCAGTATTCTCCGAGATGGGTTTGTGAGAATGTAGAGTGACGTAAAACTTCATCTGAGCAATTATCGTAGGTGCATCAAGGCCTGTCCCATTAGTTCAGCCGCGCCTGACAGAGCACGTTCCCGACTTAGACGCAATATTCATTCACAGACGGATGAAATAGAAGCTCACATCAGACGCCATTGTGATTATTTTGAAGCACCGACACCAGCAGGTACGAGTTTGTCTGGATACAAACACAATATGTTGAACAACCAAGCTAATATCAGTGATATCCTTCACAAAAGCAACTCTTATTCACACCACATCCTGTTGTATCCAGCCAGTCGTGAAGCCTACCGGCGACACGCACACAAACAAGCAAATGTTTAAAAAGATTGGCGTTTTTTGTCTCCCAGTCTCCCGTTCACTGACAGCCAGAACCCCCTGGAACACGAGCGCACAGAGCCAGGAGCGGCGGCAGTACGAGATCAGGATGCCCCCCCCGAAAGGAGAAGCAGAACTGGGGCAGATGGGAAATGTGTCAGCCTCGGTGCTGTGGGAGGGTTGGAGGGTACAATATTGATGCTAATCAATCATGACAAACAAGATGCAGATTGTCAACATAAACAATCAAACGTTTCTCTCAGCTGACAGTTGGAGATGTTTGATTGATAGTGAGACAGAAGTATTAGAATAGAATCGAGTTTAAGCGGCGACACGAAACTTTTTTGATTGGTGCACATCATGAAACATGACAACAAGGAGAGAGGCAAATAAGCAAAGATGCAATGAAGCTAAATACAAGGCATTCTTTTTTACTTTTTTAATAAACTTTTTGGTTAAAACATTAATTAAATGTGTTCAAAGGAACCTTTTCTGCTACCAGTGCTGGCTAACCTGAAGCCATTTAAAGCTCATCAGTGAGTGACAAGTGTTAGAGCAGAACTTAAGCAAATGAGGGAACAGACTGAGATCATAGACTGTCAAAACACACGTGTTGTGTCTGTTACGTCATGCATCATCTTCTGAAGGGATTATTGTAATTGCTCCATCTGATAGGATGTAACAGCTGTCAATCTGCCACATGCTCTGAGACATACCTATTTTAAGTCCTTATATCCTCTTAACTGAATAATAACTTTTAAAACCAGTATGAAAAACACATCAGATGTCAAATTTACTGCTGAGTATATTTTAAAAAAAGTGTCTGCACTGTAAAAAAAAAAAAAGAAAAGTAAATTGTTTCAACTTAATGTAACTGGAGCTAAATTATTAGTTCAAATTTGGCCCTTGAGTTATTATGCTAAACAAACCGAGAAAAGAAGCTAAATGAATTTAAGATATTAAGTTAAATATCAACAACTGTTCAGTCACATTGGTGCTTCATTTGTCACAGAGGCCCTGACCTATTACTGCTTCTATTGCAATGTTTTGCTACCAGAATTACTACAGTCAGCAGAAAATTAATCTGCAATGATTTTGATAATCAAACAATCATTTAAACAATTTAGTTTCCAAAAAAAACATTTAAAGAATAAGAGTAGATGGAGAGTTAGCAGTCATGATAGCAGCTCTGTAAAGACTGATCTTAAGCAAAGTGGTGCTTTTAGCTAAATGTTGAAGTTAGCATGCTACAATCACAATGCTAACATGGTGTTTACCATGTTCACCATCCTAGTTTAGCCTGCTACGAGTAGTGCTGCTCGCAGCAGCACTGCTGAAGAAATGCCATTGACAATTGAAATCTTATATGTGCTTGTTTTGTCCGACAAACAATCCAAAAGCTTTTCACTTTGCTGTTAAATATGTTAAAGAAAAGCAGTCAATCCTTATCGTTCACATCTGAGAAGCAAAATATAGAGAATATTGGCCTTTGTGCACGAACAATTAAGTAAAAGATTATTCAGTTATCTAAATAGCTGTCGATTTAACTGTTGGAGCTCTTCTTATTAGTACTTCACACAAAATCTAGATGATGCTGCAAATCTAGGAGATGTTACTAGTTTTCCAGGTATTGGGTATGAAATCATATTATTGAAGAAATTAAAATGTTGACTTGATGATGGGGACATGGAAAGTTAAGGAATCACCAAACTGACATAAACGTTAACAAAATTCAGTGACAGTCCATCAAAGAGATATCAGAAAAATGTCATTAAAAGCCAAAACAACAAAAAAAAGTATGTATCAGTAAATTAATGGCAACCTGTCCAGCAGTTGTTGAGATATCTCAGACTGGATCAGAGTGGTGGACAGCCTCATCCAACCAAAGTCTGGCATTGCTATCACTAGATGCATTATACTAGTAACTTACTATAATAAAAAGGGTTTAGAGTTAGAGTAATAATAGGACAAAGATCAGATGGTGAAGTTTTTGGGAAGCCTTGCAGATCGCCTCCACACTGGGCACAGAGTAGCAATGTGGGAAATATCTGCCTCTGCTGCGTCTCCATGCTCTGCTTCTTCAACACCACCCATGCATTCCGCTCCTCTAATGACTTTGCAAGGCCGAATAGAAGAGAGTGCAATTCCTCACAGACATTTCCACTCACACGGATTACTTCAGCCTTGTGGGCTCTTAGTTTTCCGACTGATTCATTCTATTCATTGATTGTCACAATTTAACAGTTTTGGACTAAATAATGGTCAGTTAGGAACCATTGCTTAGGAGCTCAAGTAGCTTAGGTCAGTAGAACATACCAGCCCCCATCCTGTCTTTATGTTTGTGCAGAATCCTCTGTCAGGACCTGATAAATCGTACCCCAGAAATAGTTTATGAATTAATGTTTTGATGGTTTTGGTAAGAGAGAAAGAGAGTATTAATGTGAAATAGGCCCTGTGATGAAAATAGGGTCTATGATGAAAGGTGTGGGAAGGAAAATCTTTTATATAAATTGTCTGTATGGGGTGGAGATGAGAGGTGAGGAAGACACAGAGGAAGTAATGGCCAGAGAGCCGAGAGATGTCTGGGATGGCTATAGGATCTGTGTGTGTGTGTGTGTGTGTGTGTGTGTGTGTGTTTGTGTGTGTGTGTGTGTGTGTGTGTGTGTGTGTGTGTGCGCGCGCTGCAGCCTGCACAGGGAGCTGCCATGGCGGGTGTGCGCTGATCATTCATGATGGCACCTTAGAGGCCATCCTGTAAGGAAGAAAAATGAAAACTATTAAAGGCTCGCTGGGCTATGTTGGCTTTGGTGTGTCAGCAATTATTAGCCAGGGACAGCAGTCTTTAGGTCCTCAGATACAGAAGAGTGGGAGACTGTGGCAGAGGAGAGAAGGACACCATGATCCTGTTTTTACTCTGCTCTGATCTGTGCCGCACAACTTTCTGCACTGAGTGGCAGCGCTGGTGCTGAGGGTGTATTTTTATCAATAGATTATAGAGTAAATTACTTGTGATCCTCAAGGTTGGCTCCATCTTTTGTTTCTGCTCTGATTTGCAAAAGATCACCTGTCAGTCAGACAGTGTGGATGGTACTGTTGCGTTGTGTTCCTTTGAAATAATAGGCACTGTTGTTTCTTTGTCTTTTCTTCCATGATGGGTTTTTTTTGGTGGTTCCTAGAAGCCAGGAAAAGGTGGTGTTGTCCAACTACATCTAAAGGCCAGAGGGTGTACAGGTCTTCCAAATGGCCACACTCGAAAGCTCAAACTTGTTCACATGTAGATAACAGCACACACTTTCTGACAATCTCTCTTCAGAAGCGTTCATAGTGTTGTGCTCATTTAAGTGGAAATGAAATAGGTAGTTTTGTGAATGTCAGGTTAGAAAGTTTTTTAAAAAGTCAGACACAGGAGCCCCAATTTCGATTATGACAAGCTCGAAACCCTTTAACTAAAGTTGGGAATCTTTGGGATTCATACAATTTGATTGAAATCCAGTTACTGGTTAAATAAATAGCAAGGGGGCCTGTGTTGACCACTGACGCTAACCCTATCCCTAACATTATTCAATTTGGTTCTATTTTCCCTGTCCACCCCCTGCCTTTTACCTCAAGCCAAAATGGACAAAATACAAATGCATAGATCAAACGTTGACATCTTCGTCATAAGTTGCATTTGCTAAATACTCCTGGGTCATCTGAAAGGCCATTACACAACAACAAAGTTGCTAAGTTAGCAAGAAAAACATTGATTTATATGAAAATGCCGCAGATGATTACTTTCATATTATATTTTCATCATCAATAACATAAAGAAACGACTGTCGGCACATACGTTATAAATCACATAAATGAAGGTCAATGTGTCCATTAATGCATAGCCTGCTGGTCATATTCACATATCGCATTATCAAACTCCTACCTGGTAGTGAATTTGGTGTCCTTGTATTTGCGTCCCCTGCTGGAAGACAGATCCTCAATGGACTAGCTCTCATTACTCATTACAGTGTTTGAGGACGTCGGGGACCACCTGCAACACTTATAAATGACTTGCTTGTACATTTTGCCTCAGGCAGAGCTGTTGCCGGGCCTGACCAGATGGCCTGTGATCGACTCTCATGTGGTGCAATACACATGCAGCGTGTCCATCGCCCCAAGGGCCCAGTTTACTTTTCACATATATTATAAGGTGAAAGAAATGCAGTGCTGCATGAATGACTCTTTCTGGGACAAAGTATTCTTTTAACAGATCAGTTGATTTCGGTTAGTGGGAACACAGGCTGTCATAATTAGTATTTAGCTTATTCAAGACTTTTTTCCGATTTACCACTAATTGTGAGTTCCTAATACAAAACAGTTGCAGGCATAACATTGTTTTCGGGACTGGGGAGGCCCCTCTGTAGGTTATTTTCTGTAAACACTCCCTGGTTCACATTTTTTACAGACAAAGCTCTGATAAATCTTCGTCATATTCTTAAAAAAATTAGTATTCTGCTTGGAAAACAAAGGTAGACAAGGAACACAAATGGCGAGGTTTGTGACAGTAATCCATGACGGAGTGGGAAGGTGATGCAGGAGGTCACTGAATGTAAACGCTGCTGTTATTCGGGTAGTGTTAATCCCTCGGACATGGCGACTGAGCATGCATCAATCACAGCCGTGTGTGTCCAGAGGTGAGCCAACAGGCATTAACCTTGAACCAGAAGTCAAAGTCTGTCTGCTCTACCCCCATGGCCACGAGATAGACCACCATCATGTCCACTCGCAGATATACAAGCTGGAACTCAGCCAAAGTTAAGTTAAGAAGCCCTGTGCTGGTGTGACAGAACTGAGGATTCAAATGTTCTGTTTTGAATTTTGTCACTGGAAAATCACATGCTAGTTGCTAGCATAAGTGACGGCTTGCAGTATCATCTCGAAGACTTTCCCTTTCGTTAAATACGTCATTCATTGGTCAGAGATTACAAGTTTTTTCAATGATGCATTTAACTTTTCTGGCCACTTGGAGGCAAAAACTAAACAATCAAACACATTTGACTCAATATGACCAAAAAAGCTGATATGGACACCATTAGCAAACATTGCCTGTATACTCTAAACCAACTCCTGAGGGAAAAAAATGCCTCTTTATCCAATAAATGTTTAACTAGTTAGTTTCTAAATCTTCTGTCTGATGGTTGCATACATTGGGTTTCTTGGGAATATTTGCCGAAAATACCTGCTACTGCTAGAAATGTATAGCCTGGAAAACCAAAACACTGAGCTAAAGCAGGCTATAAAGCACTGTAAGGGAACTTGAGAGTCGGGTTAGTCACTACAAGCAAGCCTTCTTATGGACCTCCTTTCAATGTGTTTCGACAGAAGACAACACACAGGTAGCAGCAATATATAGCTATTTAATTAAATTGGTCCACACGGTGCCCCAGGCACTTTAAATAATAACAAAAGAACAACCTTATGGGAATAAAGTAGAAGAAACACATATAAAGTCATATAAAGCCAAAACAGAAGGAGGTGGCCAGTACAGTATTATGTAGCCCCATGCCTATGATGCATACAAAGCAATAAAAATGTACATTGGCAGTAGATGATTTTCAAAACTAGCCATACTAGTTTATAGATAACAAGCAAACCTAACTAGGCCACTGACCTTCAAATATAAAATAGGGCCTTCCAAAACTTTTCCATTATAAAAGGGTGTCATTTTTGCATATAAAGTTCATCTGATCACATTTCTTTCATGGACATGTCAGAGTAGGAAATGCACAATGATGGCTGATTTCCATTTAGTTGCTTCAGTTTCAGGGTCTTAGTACTGAGCATCCAATTGCTCACTGTCACACTGTCATGGTTTACTGGGACACTTGAATAGAACGACACCATCATTAATGTTATAAGTAACACTTGTTTCTTTTCTACTGTGACAAGTAAAAAGTCTGCTGTTAAAAAGGCATATTGGCTGGTGTCAAAAGAGGGAGTTGGTTCTTCACTGAAATACTTGATTGGACTCTGATACCACGTTCATATCACATAGTAGTTCAGTGTGTAATTACAAGCAACCAGGTAAGCCCATTTAAAAATCAGCTATACATGGTTCATTTGTATCTGATTTCACTTATTAACAGACTTTTCTAAATATGTAACACATTGTCATCAAAGATATTACCTGGTGAAACCCAAATCCTCAGAGGTCATCGTACATCAATTCCCAAACCAATTATCACCATTGCTTACCATTTGCTGAGTGGCTCATAGTGATTGTCTTCAGGTGTGTATTTGCTGGTTTCTGGAGTTTGTCTAAGAACCACAATAGTAATGGTGCAGTTAATGTGGTGATCAAGAAAAATACACATAGTGTAGTTCTGGGGCTACATTCCAACGTAGTTGTACCTAGTCTTTTGACAGTCTGATCAGGGTCACCAGTCACACATAAACCTAGTTGTTCATATTCCATGGATGCTTGATCTGTATATTGAAATATATGGTTTACTATTGAGACTCTTGTCCTGTCTTGGTGAGCAGTCTCAGTATGTGACAGGTAAGGGGTCAATTAGTATGTACTGTCCTTTCAATTCTCCACTAGTGCTACATACCTGAACTTCCCTTGTACATTTATACAAGAAATGTTCATTCACAAGTTCTGTGAGTTGAGTTGAAACCCAGTTCTTAGGAGAGTCAGTGGTAATGACCCCATCAGCTGTTATGTTTTTGGTGTTAGTGGGATCATTAGACACATCAGTAAAAATTTCCCATCCCTGGCACTATAGTTAACATCTTATGGCAAGGTTTAGTTATGTTTAGACAAAGGTTGACTGGTAAACAAATCCTTATTGGAGGTTTTAACCAAGTATTGCTCAGGACCCTCCTTTAGATTTGGGGATGTAGTCTCACATAGTGACACTGAGGTGAATGTCTACCCCAATGTCTCCTTGGTCGGTTAAGTTGCCAGTTAATCTTTTTGCTTCATCCAAAACTCCTGGTGTTCCTGAATTAGTAAACTCCAGATTTGTACAACACTATATTGTTTGATAAATATCACTATGTTTCAGTGATCATGGTAGACTCAGCAATGTATAGACGGGTGTTTGACCGTTTTGTCCTGTAGATTACATTTTTCTACAGAGAGAACTTTTTGCCTCGTGGCTATTTTAGAAAAGACTAAAGTGACTTTATAGCTTAGATCTAATCATGCTTCCTCAGCAAGCAACATCAGATAGGCTCCCACACCTTATCAGTGTAGGCAGGCAGAGGAATCATTTCAAGCATCTACGGCCAGAAGGGAGGAAAAGGAGGAATTCATGGCTGTAATAGCAGCGGTTCAACAATTAGAGAAAAACTCGGAGAAACTGGATGAGGGGGGAAAAAACAAAAGTACGCCTTGGAGGCTTTTATGATTGGGGAAAGAAGGAGGGAAGAGGAAATGAAGAAACAACCAGACTTTTATAAAATTTCAAGAGCAGATGAGGACGATAAGCTCGTATAGCACTGTTTGATTCCTTGGGTTTTTTGATTTCCTGCTAAGTTATATAAATGGTGCTCATAGGGAGAACATCAAAATTCAATAACTCCCTTTGAGAAGCATGTTATTAGATTTTCATATGAGTGGAAGTGTACTTTCATCTGGCAACAAAAGCAATACAGCTGAAAAAGACTTTGTAGTGTTAATATCACATCAATTAGCATAAACCAGAACCTCTATGACATTGGCTTGACAATAGTGTTATTACTCTCAAGTGCTGGGTATTTTAGCAGGTAAATGAGGACAAATGAAGTCTTAATAAATATGTGCTCAATGAAAAGATCTACCGTGAGGCCATGCTAGTGGTTTGCTTTAAATAAATGCCAACATAACATGCTCATGATGATATTAGCTTATTGTGTATACCAGTATTGGCCAAGAAGACAAGAAAGTAAAGATATACCAAAGATGTGTTTTGAGGCAATGTCAACATTCAGTTTGTCCACCAGAGAATAGTGACAAGTTCCTTTTTCAACTGTAAAAAGTCCTGCTCACTTTAAAATCCTTCAAATGGCATCTACTCTACTACAAATATTTTTTCATTTCAAACATTTAACTGCTGAACACAAGATGTCTCCTACTTGACTGTAAAATGTATTTTCAGTGTTTGCGCATTGGAGACTTCAAGTTTCCATGTCATGCTTGTGTTGTCAAAAATCCTACTCATGGACCTGTGCCTTAAGGTGGAGGGAGGACTTTAAACTCTAACATATCAATATCTGCCTCAAAAATCCTGTATGACTGGGGTTATAATTATATTTCTCACATCATAATGATAATAGAAGGAAAGGAAAGGTCAGAAGCATAGCCTGGGAGGAACATGAATGTGTGTACCAAATTACATTATAATCCATGTAGTAGTTGTTGAGATATTTCAGTGTGGACAAGGAGTGGTGGATAGCCATGCTAAAAACACAAAAAATGGATCCAACTTTTCAATCAGTACCTTTATCGAGGATGAAATTGAATAAGAGACAGACTCATGTTTACTCATTATGTTACCTCGATGTCCACGTGCAACTAATCAGTTATTTAATTTCAACTTTCTCCAAAATACTTCTTTATTGATGTGGCTGAGGCTGCAGAGATTATTGCGTTAGGAATCGGAGATGTCTAATAAGGTTGCCGAGAATGATTTTCCACTTTGAAATGCTAAAAGGGACGGAGGTACAAATTAGCCTGGAAATGCCTTGTGCATGTAATTAAAGGCTCCAATGAATTCCAATAATCAAATAGGCCATCTTCTGAGAAAACTATTACAGGAGGATTATTAGTGTAGCAGGTTTCACTAATCACTCACTGACAGACAGGTTGTCTGCCAGCAGTCTCGTCTGTCAGAGAGGTTACTGTCACACACACATATGCACAAGGCCATGCAGTCGCCCCCCCCCCCCGAAAAACATCCATGTAGACAGACTGGTACACACACGCACACAGGCAGAGACAGTCAGTCAGTCCTATTGATGTCAACCTTTTGCTCTCAGTTATCATCTGCACACAGGCAGGCTTCATATTGAATCAGAGGGACAGGGTTAAATAAAACTGGAAGGCTTTCACTTTCAATCTCATCCAGCCTCCAACTTACATGCCTCCACCCGAAAGATTCAAGAGATAGAGGGGCTTTGGATGTCAACATGCAGAGACAACATATATGGGCATTTATTCTGTGCTGTGTATCTGTAATAATAAGTCCTCTGGTCCAAACACTCTGAATTGAAATTATAATTCGGTGCTGTAATGAGAAAAGTGATAAAAGCTGATAATGTGATGCCCATTCAGATGTGTGTTCTTTACAGCAGTTAAGTATTTACTACATCAGATTCAACCACACACAGACTTGCACGCAATTTGTTAGCTGTCAGCCCTCTGCAGCACCGAAAGACCCTGGTAAAATTAATCAGTGACATTAAAAAACAGACCAAAATGCGTCACGCTTTGATGCAACCCAATGTGTTTATTGATTAATAAACGGTCAAAGGATTCCATTTCCCAGATATACTGTCTCTGCCTGGCGCTGCTCTTTTTGCTGCCGAAGAGGCTTTTTCCCCCAGGACAAATGTGTTTCAGCTGAGCTGATCCAATCCCTTCTCCATTGTTTTTATGTACTTCTGTTTAGCGCCCCCCGAGCCCCACTGACTACCTGTCTGTTTAGAAGCCTATAAACATAAATCAGACTTGTTAGAGACTTTTTCATAAATTCCTCACAACAGAAAAAGCCGCTCTAACAGATGGATGAAACACCAACAGGGTTGGAGTTTTTTTTTCTCTTTTCTGAAATTAATTTCTGTCCTGCCAGCGTTCAGAACATTATTGGTATCATTAAAGCCCTGATGAAAATCTGTGGTAGTAAGCCAAGAGTCAAAGCACCAAGCCGTTGTTTTATGTCCATATAACATACTGTACAGTAGATTTAAATGATTGGATCAGATCAGCTGTAGGGCCATAACTTTTTCCACCAGTGCATATTGACATTCTGGTGAGACTCCCTGAAAGACATCTACTTTCTACATATAGAAAATGGCAAACAGTAAACACAGCTGTTCTGCCATGCATTGAAAATCTTCATATGCAGTGCTAATCCTTGTCATTTCTGCTGTAAAGGCCAACCGGATAGATAAAAAAGCTTCAAAGTAGTCTGACCTCAATCTTTTTTTTTGCCAAAAGCATTCATCAATATTTCCATCTCTCAGGCAACTTTGATTTTAACCTAAATTGTTTTTGTTAGTCATCATAACTCTCTATTTTTCCCCTCGCTAGTCTTTTGGCTCGGAGGTTTGACCTTTTGTAGCCCACCAGTAGAGAATCTATGTCACCTCTGGCGCTCCCATTTGTCCCCTCACTGCACTTCAGTGGGAAAGATAATTATGCTTCAAATGAAGCTCCCTTCAACGTGTCGGCTAATGTTTAAAGCTTGCTCTCTCCCTCTCACACACAGCACAATGAAGAGGGTCAATGGATCCACACTCACCTCTTATTTACAAGATTCATGTTTATCTAATGCAAAATCAATAGCTCAGCACCAGGGAGAAGTTAGGGCTCGACTAACAATCGTTGAGAGCTACTTAACAGCACATCTGCCAGTGCTTTAGAAGGCCATAAAGGAGAGGGATCAGCGTGGACTTGTCCTCAATGGCTAAGACTAGTGTCCAGACACAGCGGTGATTCAGCAGCACATATATCTCCGTTTCCCTGTTTAACTACTGTAATGGTGCTTAAAATCGGCAGTTACTGTGTTTGGCCACCTGGGGGCAGTAAACACAAGGGAGACATATTATCACCTTTTAAGTCTGCTAACAGTCATTAAACTGTTGCTAGAAGACACAGAGCAATATTAGCTTTCATTTGGGGTTGTGTTTCTGTGTAGTTGCTAGCATAAGTGGCTGCTTGTTGTATCCTCATTTCCAGTTACTTAAAGTAATTAGTTTGGCGCTAAGTAGATAGTGTACCGTGGGCTTTTAGACCTTGTCCGCTAAAAACAGCTGCTTGTTGTGGTTAAAAAAAGGCAGTGACATTGGTAAGACCAAAAAAAAAGTAAGTTATGCAACTGTAAAACCATAACAAGAAACTAAAGGCTGTTAATAATGCTGAGGGGGACCGCAGAATATGATAATTGCCTGTGGGATCATTACTATGAACTAACTTTGCACATACAAATATTCATGTGATTCATTGTTAATATGCAAACATTGGTTATAGATGCTGGTTAGTTCCAGTTTTGTGCCGTCCAGCAGTTTTATAAGCCTGTTAAGTTTTCATCATCTAAAACTGCAAAATGATGAACACTTTTGGAAACCAAAAGAAAAAACCCATTTCCTTTTTCTTCTTTTTACTCTTGTGAATTATATTTCACCTTTTCAAACTATTAAAATAAAACAATCTTACAAGGGTACATCACTCTCTAGTTGAACTGGTCACAGCTGGACACATGAACAGTAATGAAGGGTTGTGGGTGGACAGTCTCAAAAGCCAAAAAAGCTTTTTTTCCTGGCCACCCACAGAAGCGGAAACGTAATTAGGCACTGGTCTTTTTTTGATTAGGATAATTGTAACAATGCTTTTTATTGTTAAGACACAGTACAGATTTTGATGTTCTTAAGCACCAACAATGGGGCTGTGTGCTGCAATAAAGTTTCCAAGACTAATTGACTAACTGTGATGATACTTAAATTACGTCTCTTCATCATGCAAAACTCTCGCTTGACATAGTGGTATAATATCCTCTAGACCTGTAGACACCTCTACCTTATTTCCTGGTTCCTTGCACTTTGAATAGATCAGCACTTCGAAATCTGCCTCAGCGGCTCTGCTCGGGGGTGTGTATCATTTGGCCCCAAAATTCACTTTTCTCCACCAGTAAGCACTATCCTCCTCACACCCCCAATAACCCGACAAAGACCTTGCCATCTGTCAGTGTCGTTCGCTGCAAAGTGGCTGCGATTAATTGAAAAACAATGGTGGGGCCAAGTGGGAGGGTCAAAGCAATATGCATTGTGGCCTCGCCGGGTCACCTCCTCATTTCCTCATTGTCGAAGCGCCTTCTCCTGACATTAGCCGCAGAGATGTCGGAACACATTGTGCCTGTTCGGTTTAACATCCTCCCCTCTTTTGGCAGTGGATATTATCAGGCGGACAGATCCAGGAGACTCTATCTGTCTCTGTCCATGTCAGTGTAACACAGTACTAATCAATGCTGAGGGGGAAAACATGGAGTTGATCCCCGAGGACAGGAGGCTTCTTCTACGACAAAACTCTACATGAGTTATGACCACCCAGAAGAACTGTTGAGAGTGATGGACAGTGAAGCACAGCAGTGAGAATAAAAGATACATTGGGAGGTTAACAGTGAATGTGAGCGCCCAGCAGGACACGATACCTCCGTGCCCACAATGTTATTTTTAATCCTGAATGAGTTTCAAGCTCCTCAGTCTCCAAGTTTCAACTATCCTGCCTCTCGAGTGAATTCTTCCTCCATGTGATGGGTTTTCCCTTCTATGCAGCCTCAGCAGATCGAATTGTCCTCCACACATGCTTTCAGGGTTGACTGCGCAGCTTCTCGCCCTCAGTAACCAGGTGAAGTGACCCTGTCTATATGCAGACTTACAGCTCGACACCGCCGTTTACAGCCATCCAGTCCATTTTGCTGACACCGTATTGCAAGCCGACACATCGAAGCGACGGAGCGTCTCCATCAGTGCCAAGCCGAGGGTTGGTCATCTTTATGTCACCCACCGGTTTCAGCATCGGTCTTTCACTGATAGATGGCTGATGCAGCTGGACCGAGAAGAAGGAAAGATGTCTGTTACTTAAAGATACACTAACACTAACTTTAAGTTTTGCACAAGTAAAACATGTTATCTCATGACAGAATTCCTGGGTCAGTTTATGTAATATTTAAAAAACGTACTACTTTAAAGCCCAAATGATCACATAGACATTTGGGCCTCCACTTAGCTCTGTGTACAGTAGTGTCTTTCTGCTCATTATTTTGGCTATCCAATACACAATTTTACTGTGTTGATTCCCTCACATAACTCTCATCAGTGTTGTTTCCAGGGGCAACAGTGAAAAAACACAATAAAAAACACTGTAGCAACAAGCTGGTGAACATAGTAGAACATTTATCAGCTTTAGAGCCATATATTTCCTTTAGGAGTTGGTAAAGACCAAAAACTGCCAAAAGGAGAGTGACTAGTGACAAGAATCTCCAAATGAATGCTAAAGATGCTGCATACCTGATAGATGTGTAAATAAATGAATGTGCAGGGTGGTAATATGTCATGGTTGTGTTCGCAGATTGTTTCCACTGCCCCAAAGTCGCCAAAAAAAACAACCAAACAGTTGATACAGGTTTAAATGCATTAAAAAAAAATTAAAAGTCACAGTGTCTAATCCTGCACATGCAATATAATACATTCATTTAATGTGTAACTGGTAACTGTTGTTGACAGTCAAAACTTGTTTTTCACTTTCACATTAGTGTGTACCCACTGTAGATTTTTAGCTAATACTGATAGCTATAAGGACATATTATGGAGACTTTCAACTTTAAGCAAATACAGTTTTCTTTGTGGAAAGGAATAATCAAATGACACACGATCCATTGGTTTTGTGAAGCAGTGCACATAGTCCAAATTTGCTCAATTGGGGTTTAAGATAGTATTTTTTAAAATGTGATTTGTTCAATTAAAAATAGATGGCCAATCTATGTAGGACTGTACCTTCGATTAAGAAGACTAACGTTTTGAAAATAACTGCTGATGCTATTGTATTAGCCAGGCTCATTTTAGAATAACATAAAATCCAATACAATATTGAACAATACTATATATCATATTACTGATGTGTCTGTGTTCCAGGAGTATGAAAGAGGCAGCAAAGCCTTTGATTTGGTGTGGCAGATCAAAAAAATGTGCAGATTTTCATCACATCCTCCAAATCAATCTCTCATTTCATTTGGAGAATTTAGCACGTCACACTGTTTGAATATTAGATCGTCAGCAGTTCTACGGACGTTCTGGAGGGATCACAGCAGGTATATTAACAAATCAATAACCTATGGTCTACCCTTCATTCACAGAACATATCCATGAAAAACAATATCAGAGTCTGAGCATCATTTTTCTGCCGTTAGAAACGTCTACACATGTGGAGACAATGACAAGTAACTAACCTCTCATATATACATGATATGAACCTAACCCTAACACTTGCTCCTAATTTTACTTGTTCACAAAATAATCATATTTTATTATTGCTGTCAAGTAGCAACTGTAAATCTCTGGGCTCTCAGGGTTGAACTAGAAACTAAGCAAACTTCAAACTTAACTAGATGAGAAGAAAGTTTAGTTTAACCTGTCTGCAATACTCATAAATATACCACAGCCATATGCTCCTCCATGTCCTCTTTATTTAAAAATATCCCGGAGTACCGCATTCGACGACATCTTTAACTTCCTTCATTGCCCATCATGAAAGGATCTTCTAATGTATTTCTGCTACCGTGTAATTAACATTAAAATTATTCATCTGATACTCGTCAGATTGCAGACAACCAGTGGTTACGTCGGGCACTGTTCTAAAAAAGATGGCAGAGGGGCTCAATTACCTCCGGCTGAACAAAACCACTGTCTCCTGTGCTTGATGCGCGACCTAATACCGAATGATTTGATTATTCTGCACAAGCAAACACATGCAAATTGCATTTCAGTTTGAAGTTGTTAATTTCTAAGCATGTTGATTAAGTGTAAGCATATGTCAGAGATATCCTGCCAAGTATTCATTTGGATTTCAAATCAAAACATTGGAAGGAAAGTTCAAAATCATATTTGGATCCACGGGAATGAAAAGCTTTAAATATTCTTGAAAGAGGATAAAAGTAAAGTCCATCTGAACCTGCCTGTGCTTTTTCCTCTTGAAGAAAGCCAGCCGGGGTTAAACTCAGAGGCCGCTTTTACAAAGTGAAAGGGGGATAAAACATGGGCCGACCTGGTTGTTCACTCTGCCATCCAAGCCTTTGTTTTTCTCACAGTGTGGATGGCCATCTGTCAACCTTACCTGGAGAGAGGCAATGATTTTTGCTCGCCTGAGTGAACACCCCAGCAAAGCAATATTTCACATGTTAGCACTGAAAAAAGACCCGTCTCTGATGGGGGGGGGGTTGCTTACTGGAGTGATGTGGTGGTTTACATCAAGAGTGATCGCGGTGCCTCGGTGATGGAGCAGGAGGTGGTTAACCTGAAACACCAAACTCACCTAAACACCTGGTTGCTGCTTGAATACCCAGTTTCCTAAATACTACCTTCTGTTTTTTGCTTTATTTAAAAGAAATCATTTCCCCATCTTCCCCAAAAAAATCCATGAGGGGGATGTTTGTGAGGCACCACTGGTTACCTTCAGTGATGTTCATCCATCCATTCTCAATAAATACTTCTATTCTGGGTCACTGGGTGGCTGAGGCCCATCCCAGCATGCTTTGGGCTACAGGCTACATGGAAACAAGAAACGTGCCAGACAGTTTGCCAGCATGTCTGCAGGTCTTCCGAAAATGTCAAATAAGGTCAGAGGTTGAATGCTTTCTCTGTTGCTATGCTTTTATATCTATGTGACATTGGTTGCTATGCTCCTCATAATCATTGTAGTATAATAGGAATGCTCTGTAAATTACGATGAATTAATTTACCCTACTTTGGACAATTATGTTTAATGTTATTGACTGTGATCTGATGCTTTAAGATAGCTTTTTATTGTATTTACATATTTCCTATAAAGAGTGCTTTGCTGTATCTTTCATTGACATTTAATTCTAGCATCATTTTTAAGGGACTATTACTGTCTTCCAAACCACTCTGGTCAGACTTCCCCACACACAGCCTCTCCTCACAGATTTGGCTTTTGTGTGCCTGCTCCTCTAAACTCAGTTTGTTTGCAGCATGATTATGAGCTGAGGTTCTGTGCTGTAAAAAAAACAAGCTATCTGAAAGTTGTCTGCAGAGGTTTGTCATGAAGAAAATAGTACCCCAATTTGAAAGGTGTTCTTTCTAAATCAGATGTGTGTGTGTGTGTGCGGATGCGTTTTTTTATTTAAATATTTCAGTTTTGCATGGCAATACTATGTGAAAGTAGTCTCAACTTTACAGTAGCTGGCATGTTTTAAAGTGTTTTGGCAATAACTCAGCTTTTTATCGTTTAATTCATCAATTCGATATGATTGGAGGTGATTTCTCAATAACGCTGCTCAACCTGGAGAGGCTGCGAAACCGAGAGGAGAGATTTCTAATATCCCACCCCACTGTGCGTGAAGTCAACATTAACCCACCCCCCTCTTTCATCTCCCTCGCTTTACTTTTTTACGACTTGAAGCCAACTGCAAGAAGAATCGATCCTGCGACTGCTGTTGCTGACATTTTAGAGACGCACATCAGAGGCAGGTTTTTCAATGCAGCTGGAAAATGCGACTTTGAGGAAGTTTCATTTATTCTGCACGGAGTGACCAACGAGCAGCAACACCTACCCCCCCAAAAAAAACAAAGTGTCACTCTGTCTCGGCCATTAGCTTTAACGCCAGGGGTATCATTTGTCAGATCTCAACTTCTTTTCAAGGTCGCAGTCTACGGCGGGGCTATAATTCAACTATCATGCAATTAGGGAGGCCAATGATCATTTGAAAGGAGTAATGAAGTATAGAAAATGCCTACGTCAGACTGTATTAGTGCCAAGCAGGACACTCTCAGAAGTGATGAGCCATTAGCCAAAGGGATACAACCAGATGAACAGCTAATTAGCATCTCAAAGGAAACCTAAAGAGCAAATTGGCTAATAATTATTGTAATATCTGCGAAAATAAATATTACCACCCATTCAGTCATGCAATAAACCAAACGGTGGAATTTGTAACATTTCGGTGTGGCGTTAATCAGTTTGCTAATGAATCTCAATAAAACACATGTAGATGAGCTACTATTAGGAGATCATTTTGTAAATATATGTTAATGAAACACATTTTTTAAAATATTTTATCACACAACAAGAAACAGGTTATTTATGTAGCGGCTTCTGCTCTGTACGAGGAAGTGCAGCTGACAAAACAAGGCAAAGTTTATGGAAATACAAACTCCCGTTTGTTCAAGCTTGTCGAATTGCCTCCAGTTAGCAACCATTTCCTACACAGCCATGTAATTGTGTTGCTGTCATACGTTGCCCCCCCCCCCCCCCCCCCATGAAGCTTTGGATTCTGAGTCTTTATCTAATTTATGCATCTCGTGAAAGTACAAGTCTGAATTTATTGGCGCCGGGCTAATGGCATTCATTAACCTTCGCAACAGTGAAATGTTTGATTGGAATATGGCATTTCCTCCTTCAAAGACATGTTTCATTCCCTTTGCAATTCAAATACTTCAAATAAGTCATTAAATGCTATTTTACTTCAAACGTCCGGTTTATATATGGTAATAACTATACCCGATCACGCTTAACACACGCACCCACACTGAGACAGACACGCCGTCGTGCACACGGGCAGACAGGGTGAAATGTATTCAAAGCGGGGGTCACGAAAACAGGAAGTCGCTTCACTGTGACAGACAGTTTACATCTGACACTCACTGGGCTGTGTTTGAATATTAGCTCTCTTGATTAGAAACAATGCATTCTGAGACATAATTGTGTCTTATCATTAGGCTGAACTCTGACTAATTATAGGCTGTAATTCATGAGCTGTGATTATGAGACTAATTATGAGTTCCAAGTTGGAGTTTGCAAAGATGTTAAAACATGAAGAAAAATAAATTAAAAGAGTTGACTTTGGTGACTTTTAAAGGAACGACATGCATCAGTTTTCTGTCTGCTGCTGAGAGATGTAACACGATCGTGACTCAATCTGATGAAACGTGCTTGATTCATTTTCTTGTTTATTTGGATTGAGAAGTTGTTACCTTGGCAACAACTTATACTCTTACTGTGATTCATACTGAAAACTTTATGGAATAAGCAAAATATATTTGAAAGGAACAGAAAACATGTTGACCTGAGCATTATGTGGGATACAGGGGAAGAATATATTGAAAAATCTCCAAAACAGGTTGAATTAAAATAATAAAAATGAATTTAGTTTTTTAAACAATAAGTAACTAGATAAGTGATCCTCCTTGTTTCAGAGAAACACTCATTGTTGCAAGTATGTAGGCCTGCTTGCTTTATGTCAGCACATCTATTGTTAATGACCTCATCAAACCTCTACATGGGCATCAAAACAGTATGATACTATACAGCCAACTAAAGCAGAGTACAGTACAGTATATTCTGAAAAGTACTATATTCTATAGTTTATCACCACAAATAAGACATGAATAGTTCAAACTACAAAACAGACTATAAACACACAAATATATGAGCACTGAATCAAAAGCAGATCACAACAGGCTGTCTACAAGGGATCAACTCTTCATCAATAATGGTTAAAGTTACCCATCCATCTGTTGTCTTTTGATGAAATTGTTGTCAAACACGTCATAGCTCGCAGCCAGTTCTTTAGATATTTACAACTGAGAGATTTTATTAGAACACAACAAAATCAGTCCCTGTCCATTCCTAGCCTATCAACACTCGAAGAAATGATGGTGAAAGACTGTCAGGGAAGGGGCTTGATCTCCAAAATATATAATGAACTGGTTGGTGAATCTTCAGAATCCTCCGTAAATACCTACAGGAGAATATCTCCATTGAGGAGTGGGAGAGGGCATGTACCAAAGCACAATTTCAAACAGTGAACACTTGTTTAAAATTTCGTGTGGCTACGTCGTGCTTGACAGGTTGATTGGTTCACAGGTTCAGGAGGGCGCCTCATGCTCCTCCTGATGCCCATATAAGTAGAATCTGTGTTTTTATTTTTCCCGGCATGCTCCTGAAATTTTCAAGATGGCACTGCTCAGATCCGATACTATTGGCTTCCGAGCAGCAGTCCACAAACCAATGGGTGACGTCAAGGATGTTACGTCCATTTCTTATATACAGTCTATGCTTCCAAAAATATTCTTATTGGATATCTACCCAGCTGATT